>NC_073313.1:91638196-91965319 GCF_027595985.1 Sorex araneus | reverse complement strand
TTGATATGTTTTTACTCTTTATCTTATTATTAACACTTATACAGTTTACAACTTTGTACCACAGTATGTTTTACATCAGAATAACTTGAAAAACTATAACTGCAATTATGAATACAATTTTAAATAATAAATTATATTTATTTTTATAAAAATTTAATAAACTTTATTTTTTCCACAAATGTATATTAATACCAGAGAGAATTGATTACCTTTCTATGATTAATAAATATTCATGTGTGTATTTTTTATGATTAGGGTCACTTTGATGAGGTACACATTTGTTTAATGATTTTGCATTTTATTTTCTGAGGTCTATGAATTTATTATCCTAGCTATCATTGCTTAAGTTGGATTTTTCATATACTAGTAAATATATAGGCCAAAATATAATCAATATGGTAGTCAATTAATGTTGTTTTAGAAAAGCTATTTGGACATAATACACATATTATCTTGAAGAAATAATACTTGCACAATGATTATTAAGGATTAGTTATTTTGATTACTTATCAGCAATAACATAGAATATATGCTGAGGGAAGTGTGAACATATGAATTCTAGATTTTGAATATCATACAAGGGATAACAAAAAGACTGGAAGCACTAAAGTAGATGATTCAGGGAACCCATAAAGTATTCTGCATGTACCAAAGGTAAAGATATAGAGAAGTGAGAGTCTCGGGCCGGGGCCGGTGCTGGCTCAAGCTCCGCCGAGATTCGACCCGGGTGGCCATGCCTTTGCACAGCCGCTTTGCTGCTGAACGACCAGGATCCAGAGCCAGATATATTACTTGGGGCCCCAGGGAGTGCTTGCAGCCATGTCTCCAGACTGTGAACTAAGCTTTTGCTCCATGCTACCTGACTGATGTCGCTGTTTTCCCGAAATTCCGAATGGGATCGGACCACCATCTCCTTTGTGCAAAATTCTACTTCATAGAGTGGGGAGAAAGGTCTGTAAAGTTTAAACTTAAGAAGAGAACTCCCAGATGACCACCAACTGGGAGCTCTTTGGCACTATTGTGGCAATGTGGGTAGATGCCATTGTTGACAACATTGATGACGAATACAATCAACTGGTTCAGCACCTCCATGACTGTGCAAAGAATTTCAAGAGTGAGAAAGCCACAAACAGATGCCAGTCTTCGGAAACACTCGAGCTCATTGTACAAGCTAATGTCTGACCTCGCAAAATTGTGCAGAGAAGCGATAAAGGAAGACATCAAAGAAAGAAGAGCAGCAGTGTTGACTAATGAGGCAGAAGGTGGGAAAAGTATTCACAAGTTAGCCTCTCCTTCACCACTACAAGACCAAGATGATTGCCCTCCGACATCCTGATAGATCTATCACATCTTCCAGAAGAGCAATGGAGAGGATTATTCACGACTTCTACTCGAATCTCTTTGACAGCCACGTCAAGCTGCCCACATACCAAATTCTGCAGGATGGATGTGTCATTCCCAATGTACTCCCTTCCAAAATCCGACACACCATTTTATCAGTAAAGACGCGTACAGCACCCAGTACAGACAAGGTCAGACCCGAACATCTGAAGAGTCTGCCTCCAGTACTTGTCAATACAATGGCCTGGCTCTTTACATGCTACCTGTCTGAATAGAAGGTTCCATCCAGTGAAACACCAGCAGGATGGTTCTGTTGTACAAGAAGGGAGACATCCACAACATCGGCAACTATTGCCCAATCTGCTTGTTGTCCATCATCTACAAGTTGTTCACTTGAGTCATCGTGAAAAGAATAGGCAGAACACCAGAAAAAGGACAACCATGCGAGCAAGCCAGGTTCCGAAAAGCTAATGTCTGACCATATCCACATAGTGGCTATGGACTAATCAACCATATCCACACAGTGACTAAGCTCATTGAAGTTTCGCAAGAGTTCAAGATGCTGCTCTGTCTAATGTTCATCATTTTAAAGAAGGCCTTCGATTCTGTTGAGAATGAAGCAGTCATTGAAGCCCTAGCCAAACAAGGCATTCAAACTCAGTACATCAAGATCCTCTGCGAGCTGTATTACGGATTGACCACCAGGATCTCACCATTCTACAAGATAGTGATCATTGACATAAAGAGAGGGGTTCTGCAGATTGATACCACTTCACCAAAGCTCTTCAGTGCCACCCTCTAGAATGTCATGTGACGACTGGAATGGAAAGGAATGTGAGTGAAAGTAGATGGTCGGCAAGTGCACCACTTCTGCTTTGCTGATGACATTGTTCCAATAACACCAAACATTAGCCAAGCGGCACAAATGCTAGCCAATTTCCACCGAGTGTAGAAAGGTCCGATTGCTGCTGAATCTCACCAGAACAATGTTCATGAAAAATAAACTAGTCCCTGATGTTCCATTTGCTCTCAACAGAACAAACATCTCTGAATGCAGCAGCTATGTGTACCTGGGTTGAGAACTCAATATGAGGAACGACTTGGCACCAGAACGGCGCAGCAGGAAGAGAGCAGTGTGGAAAGTCTTCAAGAGAGTGGAAGAAGTGGTTAAGTGGATGAAGAACCTCTAGCCCCAGGCACATCTTTTTGACTCCCCCATTCTTCCTGCACTAATATACGCTTCAGAGACCTGGGCCCTACGAAAACAGTATGGGAATGCTATTCGGGTATTCCAAAGAGGAATTGAAAGAGCTATGCTTGGCGTATCATGTTTCACTCAAGTGAGAGAAGGAATCCGGAGTTCTGACCTCTGTTGACGATCAAGAGTCAGGAACTCTGTCTCTTTTGCCAAGGTGTCAAAAATCAGATGGGCCAGACACGTAATGCGATTCAGAGATAATCGCTGGACTAGAGCTGTAAATGACTGGATTTCACGGGATGTCAAGTGACCATGGCTATAGAACCCATTCCTTTGTCTTACCATTTTTAGTTTGAAATGTATTTTATCTACTATTTATGTGACCATCCCTTCCTTTTGTGTTTTGTGTTTGCCTTCATAATTTGCTTTCTAACCTTTGACTTTGAGCCTAGTGTTCACCACTGTAGTTCAGCGGGTCTGTTGTAGGCACCAGGAAGTTGTATTTTGTTTTCTGATATACATACCAGTTATTCTATACTTTGAATTAGAAATTACAGGCCATTTGTGTTTAGTGACGTTACTGTTATAAATTAAACAAACAAATGCATATTAATATGGATTCTTAGTGTGTCTGCAGTTTATATTGTTGATTTCTTCTATTTCCTCCCCATGTACTTTTCAAATCTATCTGATTTTTTGAGTAACAGGCTGGTTCCACTCATATCTTCGTTTATTTTATGTAGGAGTACTGTTATTTATCAACCATTTATTAAGCTGATTGAATTGGGCATGAACTCCACATTACATTTTTATCTTTTTGAATCACCATGAGACAGTTATAAAGGTTTTATATTTGAGATTCAGCCGTACAATGATTGAACACTCATCCCTCTACCAGTGTACAATTTCAACAACCAGTGTTCCCAGTTTACCCCCCCCCCCATCCTAGTCCTCACCCTGCCTCCATGGCAGGAAATGTCCCCAATACTCTCTCTACTTTTGGGCATTTATGTTTCACTCAAATTTTCCCACCACCATACAAGCCTGCCTACCAGGGGCAGATGCTAGATCATTTATTGTCCATTGCTCATTTTTAATAACTTGGGTGCCGTGCTGCAGCCTTGTGCTTCTGGAATCCTAGATTTTAAATGGTTTGGTTCTAGAGACATTTCTGTAAGGCACTTATTCATTTTGGGATTGAATTGGGCGTCTCTGGACCAGGACTATTGGTGCGCTAAGATGGCGCCCTGAGGCACATTGTGGGGCTGATGGCCAGGCCAACGAGCGGGTGGGGAACAAAGAGGTGACAGCCTGGTGCCTCTGCCGCCATGCGGCATGGAGATTTAGTCCCGGAACCCGCATACCTGGACCTTGCTTGTGGAAGCTCTTGGTCTTATCCAGAGTATTCGTTTCTAACTATTTTTGTCATATTGGTCCCTTTTCTATCTTAATTGCCTTATCCCCCAGCATATGAAGTGAGCTTCCAAGAGTGGACAAATACTCCTGGCTCTTGTTTTCACTGTCCTTGGATATTTGTCCTGTGTTATGTTTTTTAAATATCTCACAATTGAACCCAATCATTCTATGTCTATTCCTCTCCTTATGACTCAGCACGATATTATACATGTCCATTCATTTATAAGTAAATTTCATGACTTCATTTTTTCTTAGCAGCTGCATTATATTCCTTCCAGTAGATGTAGCATAGTTTCTTTAATGAATCATCTATTCCCAGGCAATCAGGCTGTTTCCAGATTCTGACTACTTTGAGTAGTGCTGTGATGAACATAGAAGTGCAGATGGCATTACTGCTGTGTCTTTTTGGACTCTCGGTGTATATTCCCAAGAGGAATATTGCTGATAATCTTTTTTTTGCTTTCTTTTTTTTTGCTGCTGATAATCTTTTGGAAGAATTATTTATTTATTTATTTTAAAAATATTTATACTGTAATTTATAAACACCCAAGATGATTCCAGATGTTCAAAAGTGAAAAAATGTCGCAAATGTATTGTTCCACTCTTTTTAAAAAATTTTTATTTATTTATTTATTTTTATTAATGAGTCACTGTGAGGGTGCAGTTACAGAGTTTCGTGCCTTAGTTACAGTTATACAATACTCGAGTACCCATCCCTCCACCAGTGCCCATTCTCCTCCACCAATGACCCCAGGGTCCCTCCCTCCTCATGCTGTCTTCTCTTTCCTCCCTGCTCCCCCACAGGGAATTTCTTATTGTTCTCTCTCCTTTTGGGTGTTATGGTTTGCAATGGAGATACTGGGTGGCTATTCTGTTCAATCTATAGTCTGCTTTCAACCTGCCTCTCCCATCCCAAGTGGATCCTCCACTACACTTTAGTTGGTGTTCCCCTCTCTATCTGAGATGCCCTCTTCCCCAGCATGTGAGATCAGCTTCCAAGCCGTGGAGCAGGCATCCTGGTACTTATTGCTACTATTCTTGGGTATTAGTCTCCCTTCTGTTGTTTTATATTCCGCAAATGAGTACAATTTTTCAATGTCTGTCTCTTTCTTTCTGACTCATTTCACTTAACATGATACTTTCCATGTTGATCCACTTATATGCAAAGTTCATGACTTCATCCTTTCTGACAGCTGCATAGTATTCCATTGTGTAGATATACCAAAGTTTCTTTAACCAGTCATCTGTTTTGGGGCACTCCGTTTTTTTCCAGATTTTGGCTATTGTAAACAGTGGCTGTGATGAACATACGAGTGCAGATATCATTTCTACTATACCTTTTTGCCTCTTCGAGATATATTCCTAAGAGTGGTATTGCTGGGTCAAATGGGAGCTCAATTTCTAATTTTTTGAGAATTGTCCATATTGTTTTCCAAAAGGGCTGAACCAGTCGGCATTTCCACTAGCAGTGTAGGAGGGTTCCTTTCTCCCGACATCCACGCCAACAGCCGTTGCTTTTGTTCTTTTGGACGTTGGCCAGTCTCTGTGGTGTGAGGTGGTATCTCATAGTTGGTTTGATCTGCATCTCCCTGATGATTAGTGATGAGGAGCATTTTTTCATGTGCCTTTTAGCCATTCATATTTCTTCCTTGAGAAAGTTTCTGTTCATTTCATCTCCCCATTTTTTGATTGGGTTGGCAGCTTTCTTCTTGTGAGCTTCCGTGGTGTAAGATGATATTCCATTGTTGTTTTGATTTGCAGCACCCTAATGAATGTTGATGTAGGGTAGTTTTTCATGTGTCTTTAGACCATGAGGAAGTTTTGGTAATTTTTCTCCCTATTTTTGATTGGGTTGGATTTTTTTTTTCTTGTAAAGATCTACCAGTGCCTTAAGTATTGTTATCTTCCATATAGAATCCATTATCAGACTGGTATAGTGTGAGTCACTTTTCCAAGTCTGCAAGCTGTCTTTGAATCTTGGTCACTGTTTCTTTTGAGTTATAGAAGCTTCTTAGTTTAATGTAGTCTCATTTGTTTATCTTTGCTTCTATTTGCATTCAGTGGTGCAAGTGGAAGATGCCTTTAGCTTCAATTTCATGGAGGGTTCTGCCCACATTTTCCTCCATTGTACCTTATGGAATCAGTCTCATACTGAGGTCTTTAATCCATTATAATCTGATTTTTGATCCCAACATTAGAAAGAAAATCTGAGTTTGTTTTCTTTTCATATAGCTGTCCAGCTTTCCCAGTACTACTTGTTAAAGAGGCTTTCCTTGCTCCATTTCATATTTATTGCTCCCTTGTCAAAGGTTCGGTGATCATGTATTTTAGGGTGTGTCAGAAATTTCAAGTGTATTCGAATGAGCCATGGTTCTGTCTTTATTCCAATATCAAGATGTTTTAATTACTACCACTTTGTAGTACAGTTTAATGTTGGGAAAAGTCTTGCCTCCTATGTCCTCCCACCTCAAGGATTGCTTTATTGATTTATTCAAGGTTCTCTTGTTTTGTGGTATAAAGATTCTGAAAGTAATTATTGATAATTCTATGGATTTCTGTACTTTCTTTTGTTATATTCTCCGCTTTCATTTCTGATTTGGTTTGTTAGGATTCTCTGTCTGGTCTTCTGTGTGAGTTTTGTTAGTGGTTTATCAATCTTGTTTATTTTATCAAAGAATCAGCTCTTTGTTTCATTGATCTTTGAGAGTTGAATAAGGGGTGGGGAGGGAGGTTACAGATGATGGATTTCTGCTCTAAGTTGTATTATTTCCTTCTTCCTGCCTAGGTTAGGATTCTTATGTCAGTTATTTTCCAATATCTTAAACTGTGAGGTTACATTATTTATGTGCGCTCTTTCTTCCTTCCTGATGAATGTTTGCAGAGCTATAAACATTCCACTTAGCACTGCTTTAGCTGTGTCCTACCAGTTCTGATAGCTCCTTTTTTTATCTTTCAGGAATATTTGATTTACTTTCGATATCCTGTCTCAACCCACTGGCTGTAAAATTTAATTTACAGGTGTTTAATTGAATTATCAATTCTGTTTTTTTTTCTATTTTAGTACAATACTCTCTGAAAAGATAGCTGATATAGTTTCTGTCTTCTTAATTTTATGGAGTTATATATTGTGACCCAATCTGTGGGCTATCTTGGCAAATGTCCAAGTGCACTGGAGAAGAATGTGTATCCAGATTTTTGGGAAGAAAAGTCCTATATGTATATACATATATATATATATTATATACACTAACCCACTCTCTTCCACTTATTCCCTAAAATAAAGTATTGCCTTGCTGAGATTTATTCTGGTTGATCTAGGAGAGTTGACAAGGCAGTCTTGAAATTTCCCACTATTATTGTGCTGCTATCAGTGTCTTTCTTCAAGTCTATTAGCAGTATCTTTTAATATTTCTCTGGTCCTTCATTAGGTGCATATACATTTAGGAGTGTAATTTCTTGTTTTAAAGATCTCTTGATAATTATGAAATGACCTTCACTGTCTATTATAACCTTCTTCAGTCTGAAATCTATGTTGGCTGATACTAGTAAGGCCATTCCGCTTTTTAGAGGGCTTCATTTTGCTTGTAGAATTGTTTTCCAGCCCTTGACTTTGAGTCTCTGCTTGCTGTGACTGTTCATATGTGTTTCTTGAAGGCAGCGGAGTGTTGGGTTCATTTTTCTGATCCATACTGCCACTCTGTGTCTCTTAATACGTGTGTTTAGCTCATTTACAATGAGAGACACTATTGTTTTGGGGTTTTGTTTTCTTTAGGAGTTTGGTGTGTTGGAGGGGCTTGTCTTGTATTAAAGTAGCCCATTTACTCCTTCTTGCAATAATGGTTTTGAGTCAATGAAGTTCCTGAATTGTTGTTTATCTGTGAATCTGTATTATAATGTGTCTTGGAATTTTCTTTGTTGAGTCTCCTTTGAGAGCCTCTTTGGATATTCTAGTAGGGTTGCATACTTACTTATATACCCTTGACTGAAGAATGGTCTGTTTCTATTCAGGGAATGCCCGTTTCTATTCGCTTTAACTGGGTACACAGATTTGGGAAGGACAAATAAGGAGCAGTAAGGGAGGAAGGGACCACCCACCTTTCCAACTAAATCAGCCAAATCAACCCTTTAAATCAATGGGGTGAGAGATATAACAGCTAAATAACCCTCACATCCAGTTGAGTCTGTTTTCTCTGGGACTCTCCACCCTCTTGAATATTGGTGTCTATATTTCTTAACTCTGGACATTTCTTATCAGTGATTTCTCTAAACATTATTTCTTCATCAAATTTGCCTTCTTGTTCTTCAAATACATTAATTATTCTTTTCCGTGATTTTTTTCTTTTTTGTGATTTTTAAAATTTTAGTTTAATAAAGTATTTCACAATAGTTCACTACAGATAATATTTAAATACCCACCCCACCGCGAGCATCTTCCCACCACAATTAGAGGAAAGTGTGTGAAGGATGTTGTATTTAAGACATTTAAGCCTGTATATAAGAGAATACAAGAAAGTATGTTAAAACCAAACAAATGTGTACTACTTTAGCTACATCAGTGGGCTAGAGTATAAGAGGTTGCATGGCCACGAATGCAGCCGTGTGCACCAGGAAATTCTGCATCATTCTCTTCTGGGAGCTGGGTTTTATAGTCTCTGGATGTTGGCCATTGATGAGATTACATGGTGCCTGGGGAAGTTTCTGTGTGTGACTGCCAAGCTACTGGAAAATGGGGGAGCTGGGTGGAGGGGCCTCAGTCCCAATTTGAGCAGGCTTGGAGATCTCAACCACCGGTCCAGCATACCTGGGTTCCTCTGCTGGTTCATTCATGGGTGAGGCTCGTCAGAGCATGTGGAGAGTGACCTTGAGCATGACGTCTGATGGGTTTTGGAGGTTTTTGGCTACTGAGGTTCTACTTGGTTTGTGGAGGGAAACTCAACCCGGCGCCCCTCCGAGGTGCTCCAGTGAAGACAGCCCGGCACAGGGTTAGAAGAGTCTGCCAAAGACATTAATCATTCTTATATTGTTAGTTTTTAATCTCAACCCATTGTCCTATTGTTTATTTCTATGCTATTTATTTTTTTGGAGGGGTGAGGCTGTTTTCCCACTTCTGTGTTTTCCTAGCAGGTTTCTTCTCATCTTGGAGCGTCTTGATCTTTTGCTCAGCTGCTGTGAGCTGATCTTTTTAATAGCATATTACTCGTATTCAGAGCTTTGATTGAGGTTTTTTATGTTACCTACTGCATTCCCTGTTTCTGCCATTTTTTTCTGCCTGTTTCTGATTGTAGTAGTTTTCTCATTTTGACTCTTAAGTTCCCTTGTGCTTTGCTGACTACCTGCGCCATGTGCCAGAGTTTCTTTGAATTCATTAAATGTCCTCATTATGAAAATGACTTAGGTCATTGTCAACTGATTGGTGTTGTTCATGTCTCCAGCAATATTGTTTTTACTCATTGAACTTGGTGGGCTTTTATGTTTTTTCCCGTCGGTTTGCTAGTGTTATTGTAGTGATTGTGGTGAGACTTTGAAGTTAGGCCCCTTACAGTATACTCAGGGATTAGTACGGGGTTGCCCTCATTCTTCTCTTCTGAATGAATGGACATATAACCATGAGCAACTTTTCATTTGCTGCGTATATCTGTCTAGTTTAGTATTTCAGAAGCCATGTTGTGGACTTTTTAATATAGTATGGTTGTGTGTGGTGGCAGATTGCACCTATATTTCTGATCTTACTTCAACTTTTAAATTTATGGTGATGATGATGTCAAAGATCACAATATTTTACGATGACTTTTGAAATACCATGATATACAATACTGTTAATTTTATTTTCATACATACATTGATTAGTCCACCACCACACCTATCATCACAATTCCCACTTTCCTCCACCAGTGTCCCAAGGGCCCCTGCAAACTACCCTTCCTCCCCTGTAAGCTTAGTTCTCTAAATCAAATATCCACTTCTGATGACAAATTCTAAGAGACCCCATTATTACTCTTCTTTTCTCCATTTATGGGGCTTGGGGTACTATAACCTGCTGTTCTCAGGGTTTACTCCTGACTCTGTGCTCAGTGATCACTCCTGTTGTAGTTATGGGGAAGGTATGTGGCCACAGATATCAAATATGGGTTGGCCACTTGCAAGTGATGCATCTTAACTGCTATATTATTGCGCTAGTTATGTCCATTTAGTTTTAAGGACCTAATGACATGCACATTGGTTTATTTGCCTTATGTAGAAGACAATTTACTATTTCTTATACAGCTGTTTTAGGGTCCAAAAACTCTTGTTTTATTAAAATCTTGCTTAAAATTTCCTGGATGAGAATATTTTCCTTATATAAAACACAGTTTATTTCTTACGTACCTGGATTCATTGCCATGAATCCTATATTGTTATTTATCTGAATTATTTTGTATGATTCTTATAAATATGAGTGAAAACCTAGCTTGAAAAGAATTCTTGATTATAGCACTTTTCCTTCAAAAGTTTGGATATATTATACCATTTCTTTTTAGTATGTAAAGTTTTATTTCATTATTCTTCCATGAGTATTATGAGAATGTCTTTGTGAAATTTTATTTTCTATTGTTGCTTTTAGGATTCTACTCTGCCTTAATTGTCATTTTTAATTGCAATGTGTGATGATTTACATTTACTTGGATTTAGTTTTGACATTCTTAGAGCATCCTGTATCTGGGTTTATGTCTCCACCCCCAAGTTGATGAAGTTATTAGTTATTAGTCCTTCACCCTATGTTTTCTTTTTATCTCTTTACTCCTGTAATTTATTCATACAAAAGTTTTTCATTTTGATGCTGTGACAAGTCTCATTTGTTGTCTTAATTTTAAAGTATTTTTATTCCTTTTATTGTTTTCCTTACCTTATCCTCAAGTTCAAGCTCACTAATTTAATCTTTAGCTTTTATCATTCTACATTAAAGCGTATACATTATGGTTCATAGTTAGACTACAGTATTATTTAGCACTGTTTTGTGTTTGGATATTTTCATCTTTTGCCCTGCTCTTATTGAAGTTCTCTACCATTGAATTATTTAGATCAGTGAGCATCATGTGTATTGTGCTTAGAATTCTTCATCAGGAAATTTAGAAATTTCTCATGTGTCTTTGTCCTTCTGGGATTTTGTCTTCATCTCTCAGTGCAGGTAAATTCCATCTCCCTTTCCCCTTCATTATGCCTTAGTGTTATGCTTGGGAAGTGAACAGAGGAATTTATGATCACAAATTTCAGATAATGATCATGATTGAGTTTGTGTGTGGCAGACGCCAGAAATTTGTAGTAACAACTGTCTTATAATGGCTACAACACCAATGTTCACATTCTCTGGAATCTTATTTAGGATTCACAGTTGTTTATACATTGTATTGGTTTAACAAAAGTCCAGTAGACCTGGACTGTAAGTGGAGATTTTCCTTATGATTATTCAAAAGCAGTTACATCACCAAGACTACCTTTGTGGATACTGCAAAATTTGCATTTTCTAGAACCTTGCAATTGTAGTACCAAGTTCCAGCAGTTCTGAGTATAATACATTTTGTGGTTCAATGATGAAAGTGTTTGACAAGAGCTGTGGCACCAGTTTGAGTGAGCCTGTTTTGATCCCAAATGTGCAAAACCAAAGACGTCTTAGTGCTCCTTTGCTCCATGTCTGAGAAGACCACAATTATGATCAATGGTGTATAATTACAATTTCTTAGTTACACGTGTGTTACAAATTCAAACAGGACTGTTATGCAACCTGCTGTATAACACTTTGAAAGATCAATGATACCTTTGTGTCAAATTTATAAGCGCATGAAAATCAAGGACCAAGAATTTTGTCTGAATAGCTATTTCTTCAAATTTATAGTTGCAATTTATTCTTAAAATTTATAGCTACAAATTTATTCAACTATAAAGGGGTTGAGCTTCAAGATTTCTTATGCTCCAAGCCATAGAAACACTAACATTGAGATTTCATGTGAGTGACAAATAGTTCACTAGCCCTGGCAGTCCCCATTCTCCTCTGCTTTGGTTGGAAAAGGTTTTGTTTTTTTGCTTATCTGGACAATCGGTAGCGTTGGAAGACATAAGTGGTTGCTGAAGTCTTAGTCATAGAGCATTTGTTCAGTACTTAATGGCAATGCAACACGGGAAGAATCTTATAGCTAACTGCATTTTGAATGGCACGCCCTATTTGTTAGAAGTCATCTTTGAACTGAGATGATCTTGGATTTTGGAGCTTGGCTTAGTAAATATAACAGAGCAGACAGATTTCTCAGCTATTGACCTGGAAATGGGTGGAGTTCTCCTAAAAATTTGCTTTCTGAACTGATTTTAAATAGAGGGATTAAAAATCGCATCTTTCAGCAAGCTGTGAGGCAACTAAAATAATGCCTGCCATAGACTCATCCCTATATATAATGTATAGTGTCATTCTTATTCTGTTGTGCAAAAGTAGTATGGTAGGCTTGGGATGCTGATATATTAGAAGATCGCCTCCTCAATCATTTCTTACGGCAGTATTCAGTAACTTAGATGTCTCATGGGACTGAAGCTGATTTCCCTGGGAAAGTTTACACGTTTCTATTACCTTTTACACGCCAGCTCTTGCTACTTGAAGTTTTTTTTTTCTGGTGAAAACTCTGAAGAAAATATTCTTTCTACATTCCCAACCTGAGTGCAACAGTCTTCTGAATAATGTACTTGTAGTTAAGATTCTGTGACCTATTCATGTGTTTAGTGCAAAATTTGCCACAGCTGTGGGACAATGGAAACACAGGAACTCACTATTTGAGGATCATGTTGGCTATTTTTCTAAATTTTTCATTTTTAAGGACCATTTAACTTTGTCTTTTTAAAAAATTATTAGTGAATCACCGTGAGGTGCAGCTACAAACTTATGAACTTTCAAGTTTGAATTTCGTTTAATCTCTCCACCAGTGCCCATTCTCCTCCAACAATGTTCCCAGTATCCCTCCAACTACATGCACCCCAACCCAGACCACCCCACCCTTACTCTGTGGCAGGGCATTCCCTTTTGTTATCTCTCCTGTTGGATGTTGAAGTTTATAATAGAGGTATTGAGTGGCCATCATGTTGGGTCTATAGTCTACCTTCGGCACGCAGCTTTCAACCCAAGTGGGTCCACTAAACATTCTCTACTAGGTGTTCCCTTCTCAATATCAGCTGCCTTTTTCCCCAGAATGTAAGGCCAGTTTCCAAGATGTGGGGCAGATCTCCTGGTTCTTATCTCTACTACTCTTGGGTGTTGGTCTCCCATTCTGCTACTTTATATTCCACAGATGAGTGCAATCTTTCTATGCCTGTCTTTTTCTTTCTGAGTCATTTCACTCAGCATGATACTTTCCATGTTGATCTACTTGTATGCAAAGTTCATGACTTCATCTTTTTTTAACAGCTGAATAGTATTCCATTGTGTAGAAGGACCAAAGTTTCTTTAACCAGTCATCTGTTTGGGGGCACTCGGTTTTTTTTCCAGATTTTGGCTATTGTAAACAGTGGCTGTGATGAACATACAAGTGCAGATGTCACTTCTACTATACCTTTTTGTCTCTTCGAGATATATTCCCAAGTGTGGTATTGCTGGGTCAAATGGGAGCTCAATTTCTAATTTTTTGAGAATCATCCATATTGTTTTCCAAAAGGGCTGAACCAGTCGGCATTCCCACCAGCAGTGAAGGAGAGTCCCTTTTTCCCCACATCCACACCAACACTAGTTGCTTTTGTTTTTTGGATGTGGGCCAGTCTCTGTGGTGTGAGATGATATCTCATTGTTGTTTTGATCTGCATCTCCCTGATGATTAGTGATGTAGAGCATTTTCTCATGTGCCTCTGAGCATTCGGATTTCTTCTTTGAGAAAGTTTCTGTTCATTTCATCACCCCATTTTTTTGATCAGGTTGGCATTTTTCTTCTTGTGAAGTTCAACCAGTGCCTTGTATATCCTTGATATCAACCCTTTATCAGATGGGTATACTGTGTAAATATCCTTTTCCATTCTGTAGACTGTCTTTGTACTTTGGTCACTGTTTCTTTTGAGGTGCAGAAGCTTTTTAATTTTAGATAGTCCCATTTATTTATTTCTGTTTTCACTTGCTTGGCCAGTGGTGTGACATCTTTGAAGATATCGTTGGCTTCAATGTTGTGGAGGGTTTTGCCGACCTTGTCTTCAATGTACCTTAGGGATTCTGGTCTGATGTTGAGTTATTTAATCCATTTTCATCTGACTTTTGCACATGGTGATAGGTGGAGATCTGAGCCAATTATTTTGCATGTAACTGTCCAGTTTTGCAAGCACAATTTGTTAAACATGCTTTCCTTGCTCCACTTCATCTGTTTTGGGGCTGCCTTTTCCCTCAGAATGTAAGGCCAGTTTCCATGATGTGGGGCAGATCTCCTGGTTCTTATCTCTACTACTCTTACTGGATCTTACCAAATGCTTTCTCTGCATCTATTGATATGATTATATGATTTTTGTCTTTTCTTTTTTTTGATATGTTGGATTATGTTGATTGATTTCTGGATGTTAAACCATCCTTTCATCCTCGGTATGAAATCACATTGTCCTGGTGTATGATCTTTTTGATGAGTTGTTGACTTCTATTTGCCTGTATTTTGTTTAGTATCTTTGCATCTGTGTTCATCAGGGAAATTTTCCTGTAGTTTCCATTTTTTGTGGTATCTTTGTTTGCTTTTGGTATTAGGGAGATATGAGGCTCATAGAAACTGTTTGGGAGAGTTTCTGTTTTTTCAATTTCCTGGAAAAGCTCAAGAAGAACTGGTAATAGGTGCTCTTTAAATGTTTGGAAGAATTCCCTAGTGAATCCACCTGGACCTGGGCTTTTTGTTTTGTTTTGTTTTTTGGAAGACTTTTGATTTCAGTTTCAATTTCCTTGATATTAATAGGACTATTCAGGTATTCCAGGTCTTCTTGATTCAGCCTTGGCAGGTTATAAGAATCCAGGAATTTATCCATTTCTTCTAGGTTCTCTTGTTTCTTGGCATACAGATTTTCAAGGTAGTCTCTGACGATCTTTTGAATTTCATTGGTTTCTGTTGTGATGTATCCATTTTCATTTCTGATTCTGCTTATAAGGGTTCTCTCTCTTTCTTTGTGAGTCTTGTTAGTGATTCATCAATATTGTTTGTTTTCTCAAAGAACTAGCTCTTGGTTTTATTGATCTTTCGTATTGTCTTTTGGATTTCCATGTCGTTAATTTCTTCTCTAAGTTTAATTTTCTCTTTCTTTCTGCCTGCTTTGGGCTCATTTTGTTGGTCCTTTTCTAAAATCTTGAGCTGTGAAGTCAATTTATTTATGTGGGCCCTTTCTTCCTTCCCAATAAATGCCTTCAGGGATATAATGTTTCCCCTCAACACAGCTTTAGCTGCGTCCCACAGTTTCTGGTACCTCGTGTCTTCATTCTCATTTGTTTCCAGGTACCTTTTGATTTATTCCTTGTTTCCTTCCTGACCCACTTATTGTTCAACATTGAGTTGTTTAATTTCCAGGTGTTTTGTTTGGTTTTCTGCTTCTGTACATGATTAACTTCCATCTTCTGTGCATCATGGCCTGAAATGATAGCTGGTACAATGTCTATCTTCCTGATTAAATTGAGGTGTGTTGAGTGGCCCAGCACATGGTCTATTATGGAAAATGATCCATGTGCACTGGAGAAGAATGTATATTCTTTCTGGGGGGTATATAAAGTCCTGTATAGATCTATTAGCCATCTCTCTTCTATTTCTTCATTCAAAGCCAATATTTCCCTGTTGAGTTTTAAACTTCTTAATCTATCCTGGGGTGATAGGGCGCTGTTGAGGCAGGATGGGAGTCAGGGTCTGAAGGGAAGACAGTGGGGTGGGGTGTAGCCTCGGGGAAATGGTGGTCCGGGTCCGATTTACTGACCTGCTGGAGGGAGCACAGCAGGCGTGGTGCTGCTGGAGTGTCGCGAGGAGGTGGATGGGCTTTGCTCAGGCAGGGTGGGAGCTCAGGGTCCAAAGGGAAGATGGCTGTTGGGGGGATGCAAATGTGGGGAAATGACGGTCCAAGTCCGATTCACTGACCTGCTGGATGGAGCAAACCAGACCTGGCGGCGCTGGAGGGTGTCAAGGGGTTGGATGGGCAGTACTCAGGCAGGGAGGGAGCTCAGGGTATGAAGGGAAGACAGTGTGGGGGGGTGCAGACGAGGGGAAATGGCTGTCCAGGTCCCATTCACTCTCAACTTTGTCTTAATTTACCTTACTCTGTAAGTGGTGTTTTTTTTATGCAAACACATTACTAATCTAGAATCTAAAATGATAATTTTGCTATCTTAAAAGTAAAAAGATTATATCCCCGAAACGTTCTTGTGAATACAGCAGATCAGCATTTCTCAATTGGGGTCTTCATGACACCATTTGGGTCTCCATCATATTCCAAAAGGGCACAGATGAAAATATCATAAATGGTGGTCATAAGCATGAGAGCATGGGGCTGATACATATGACAAGGAAGCTACATGAAGTACACAAGTTCAGAGGAGGCTATGGTAAGAAAACTTTGAGACACACTGTACTAGATTAACATTTTTTGAAGAGTGACACAGATATTGAGTGCACTTTAATTCATTTTTAAAATAATTTCATTTGTTAGAGTAAGAAATTAAAATGGATATGAATAAATCTTCCAATGAATGAATCTTCATAATTGATAGTGTTTGTTATATCATTTTAAATACACATACATTATATAAACTCCTTTATTTAGCACATTTTTAGTGTTTTGAGCCACAAATTGCTATTACGGAGCATTCTTAAAAATTAAGAAGCCAAAACAAAATATTAGATCATTTTCTGCAAGGTAAAATTTATCACTATATGCCCAGAAGTCTACTTCTATCGCTGTAAGTACTATAGTACCAAGAAGAATATGTTTAGTACTATTTTTGAAGCTCCTAATATTATGTAAAAACAAATATTGTCAAATAGTTTTCTATAAACAATAAACTTCGTTTAAGGTAAATAGAATTTCATTAAATGAGCACTTTCCATTTTCATTCACTTTATGTAAATACCAATCTAATTTTATAATAGTTACAGATATGAAATTACTTAAACTCTAAATCAACATTAAGTTTCCATTAGTGACTATCAGAAGATAATTTTGGAAATTTTAAAGTTTAGTCATTAATAATATATAAAATTTTTGCTAAGTGCGCTTATATAAGGTGTGAAGTTATTGTTAAAATAATGCAAAGATAACTTGCTAATTTATTTTGAATAGTAGAATAAACATATACAAATTTAAGTTAATTATTTATGTAATGGACTCTCAAAAGTATATTTTACCTCAAATTCTATGACAGTTGATAAAAACTTACTGAAATAATATCTACAAAGGAAATAATAGTTTTCTAAAACTAATTCCATACTATTAACAACAAATCTCACAATGGAGATGTTACTGGTGCCTGCTTGAGCTAATCGATAAATAATGGGACAACATTGCTTCAGTGCTACTTCCATACTATCATTGTAAATAAAGTGGCATGTTTATGATGACTATCATTGAATAAAATTAGATTCACTGACCCATTAAAATATAACTAGAGTGAATATACAAAAGAAAGCTTTACCTCAATTTTTAGAAAAAAAGATTTATTAAAAAAACATATAGACAGTTTCTGAGAAATGGATTTCTCAGATTGTCTCATAAGAACTTGTTTTCACAGTTTTTAATATTAAGTAAATTTTGCACCTCTACCATAAGAGGAAGAAATTCAATGAATCTATTTAAGCACCACTAGAATTTCTTTAACATCATGGTTTTATATCAGATGCTTTATGCCCTCCATATTTCAAAGTCAATATTAGATAGCTTTTATGGATATCTATTTAAGTTAAAACTGTATATAGAAAATCAGTATTTTTCTTTTTTTTCAATTAGTAAGAACTTATTTTTATTAGTGTGAGATCTTCTGGGGAGTTTGTGCCAGAAGTTAAATGCTTAATTCTGTAAAATGTATGACATCACAAAACAGGATGGACAGAATACCAGATATCAAGACAAAGCTATGTCTTATGAATCTGGAAATGAGTAATACTTAGTAAAACTCTTCCATTCTTCGTCACTTGTATTAAGTGATATCACATCACAATTGTGGTGGAGTTTGAGACATACTATATATAACTGACAAGGTGTTTGCCTTGCATGCAGTGGACCCGGGGGCCCATTTCAATCCCTGGCATCCCATCTGGTCCACTAAGCAACACCAGCTGTGCTGCCCCTAAACCAAGTCAATCATTTCGACAGGGCCTTTGCCTATACAGGAATAATTGCCGTATTCTACAATGTTATTAAACAGAAGCTTTACAGAGAAGTAAAGGTTTATCAAAAAATGTCTGTAAAAAACACATTTTTTCTTTTCCAAAAGAAAAAATAAATCAAAAAACATTTTTTTTAAGAAAAGAGGGGAGTCTCTTTCCAAACTAACAAGTTTCAGACAAAATCTTTAATTTTTAAAAAGTGGCAACAGTTGTATGGATTTGGAACCAAACACGGAGTAGGAATTGAACATAAGAGAAATGGAATTAAGCCTCACTGTTCTACACTGCTCAGGGGTTACTCCTGACCGTACTCAGAAATGGTGGTGCTAAAGGGACCATATGGGATGCCAAAGATTGAACTTGGGTAAGCTGCAAGACAGGTCCCTTTCCTGCTGTACTATTGGTTTGGCAGGACCAAAATGTAAAAGAATGTTATTCTTCCAAATATCACTGACTTCACTGTTACTACGTATGACTTAAAAAGAATTCTCGATCATATGAAGTCCTTGTTTCCATGTAACACCAACACCATTAAATTACAACTTGGGGAATGTATGTTGGTAGCTGTAATAAGAAATCAAAGAAAAATCTACCACACTCTAGGAATTTTGTGGAGGGCACAGTGAAACAAACTGAAAGTAGACAAAAGTAAAATTCGAAAAAAGAAAAAAAAAACAGGATTTTTATTTCTCCAAATTCCTTGTTTAATAAGGACTTGTTTATTGAGAAAAAAAGGTCCAAAACATCAGGCTGTTCACAAAAATAACCCACAGTATCAACTTCAGAAAAGAAATCTTAAGACTATTACACTATTTTTTTAAAAGAGGATGCATTTGACATACCAACTCTCATTCACAAAAATACATTGTTACATTTGTGTTGAACAGCCCCACATTGCCCTCTCCTGTGAGGTAAAACACACATGCCGCTAACTCAAAGCTGCTCTCATGTACTACTTAACTAGTGAGATTGCCTTTGCAGTTAGGGAAGCAACTACTGAACTCATGTATGAATGGAAGGAACTGTACTCCCTGTGTAACAAGAGATTGTTTTGGAGACAATTGATAAAAACCATACATCCTTTTTATTGTTAAGACATAAAGAGGTATCAAAATTAAAAGCAAAAATTACAGGGCAAGACTTAACATAACTACTAGGAGCATCAAAGGAAGGGAAAATGGGACTAGGCGCAGGGCAATATGAATTAATGAACATGGGAAGGACAAGGATGGGAAGAACAGTGAGCATGTGCTGAAGATACTAGGGGAGAGGATCTAGTGTTGATCCTCAACAAGCGCCTAGATAAAGAAAAAATGGGACAAGATTTCTAAACCCCACTATGTGCTTAAGAGTCATCCTCGCCATTGGCTCTGTCTCTGTCATCCTCTCCTTCCTCAGCCTCTTTTTCATCATCCTTGATCAACTCCAGCTGGTCTTCCCCCCGATCTTCATTATCATCATCATTGAGCAGGTCCCCCTCCTCAGCAGAGTCATCTACACCCCACTCAGATTCCATCTTCACATTAGTTTCATCCTTCTTCAGGGAGCTGCTGCTCTGCTCCTCTTCTGATTTGTCATTCTTCATCTCTACTGCTTGTTTGCTTTGTTTCTTTTCTATTTTTTCCAGGTTTTCCAGTAGAGAATCCACTTTTTGTGTTATCTGGGTCAATTCCTTCTTGATAGCCTGAATATCATCTCCTTTCAACTTTCCAGACTTGGAAGATCCTCTCTGTCCACTCTTAGAGTTGAAGCCACTTTTGCCCTTTCGTGAGGTGTTTCCTGATTCACGCTGGCCGTTTTGAGGGCACTACAGCCGGAGCAGTAGGGGGAGGAGGAGGAACACATGCTGGATAACTGTGCATCCTATTGAAGATAAAACCCCTGTCATAATAATCCCGTTGAAAGTCATAGTCCAAATCAAAAGAGGAGCCGTACATCTCTGCTGCAGATCGTTTCACACCTGCTTTTCCTCGGTTCACTTTTGGCTCTGCAGCCAGATTAATGTCTAAAACCTGGCCAGCAATCATTCTGCCGTCCTCTCCTGCCACAGCAGGGCAGGCATTTCTCTCATTAACATACTGAACAAAGGCAAAGACCTTATGAACAGAGCAGCCAACAATTTTGCCATATTTTGAGAAGATTGCCTCCACATCAGACTTCTTGACCACCAGAGTATTCAGATTCCCAATGAATACACGGGAATTCATGGAGTGAGGGTCTGTCTTGTTGGTAACATTGCTGGCCATTATTATCTTTGTTTTTTTTTAAATTATTTTATTAATTCACCATGTGGAAAGTTACAAAGCGTTCAGGTTAAAGTCTCAGTTATACAATGCTCAAACACCCATCCCTTCACCAGTGCACATATTCCACCATCAAGAATCAACATCACTAATCATCAGGGATATGCAGATCAAAACAACAATGAGATATCATCTCACACCACAGAGACTGGCCCACATCCCCAAAAACAAAAGCAACCGGGTGTTGGCGTGGATGTGGGGAGAAAGGGACTCTCCTTCACTGCTGGTGGGAATGCCGACTGGTTCAGCCCTTTTGGAAAACAATATGGACGATTCTCAAAAAGTTAGAAATCGAGCTCCCATTTGACCCAGCAATACCACTCCTGGGAATATATCCCGGAGAGGCAAAAAGGTATAGGAGAGATGACATCTGCATTTCCATGTTCATTGCCGCTCTGTTCACAATAGCCACAATATGGAAAAAACCAGAGTGCCCGAAAACAGATGATTGGCTAAAGAAACTCTGGTATATTTACACAATGGAATACTATGTAGCTGTCAGGAAACATGAAGTCATGAAATTTGCATACAAGTGGATCAACATGGAAAGTATCATGTTGAGTGAAATGAGTCAGAAAGAAAGAGACAGACATAGAAAGATTGCACTCATATGTGGAATATAATGTAACTGAGAAGTACAAGTTGGCAACGATGCAACTTCTGGCAGATATCTCTCTGGACTTAGTTACTACAATACTAAATTACAGAAACCCAAAACTGAGAGGCCGCTAAGTGTGGTCACTCGACCTCATACTTCTTCATCCTCAACAATGGAAAACAAATTATCTAATGCTTCCTTTTCAGCAGGTCTGACTTTAGGGGAGAGACTCTCCAAACAATAATAGTGAGTTTTGTTGAAATATTCTATGCAATCAAAGTGAAAGTAAAGTGAAATTTATTAGTTACACAGGCGGGGGGGGCTTACGGTGGGGGGGCTAGGGGCGAAGGGGGGTTTGGGGTGTGAGGGGGCGGGGTGGAGCTATACTGGGATTCTTGGTGGTGGAATATGAGCACTGGTGAAGGGATGGGTATTCGAGCATTGTATAACTGAGATTTAAACCTGAAAACTTTGTAACTTTGTAACTTTCCACAATAAAAAATTTAAAAAAATAAAAATAAAAAATAAATAGACCAAACAGAAAAAAAAAAGAATCACGATATAACTCCCCCCTTCCCCCCACCTCCCCAGCCCCCCACCCCGCATGTGTAACTGGTAAATTTCACTTTACTTTCACTTTACTTTGATTACATTCAATATTTAAACAAAAAAAATTCACTATTATTGATTTGGAGTTTCTCCCCCCTAAAGTTGATCTGCTGAAAAGAAAGCATTTGGTAATTTGTTTTCCATTGCTGAGAATGAAGAGATATGAAGTCAGGAGGCCGCACTAGCAGCAGCATAGTTTTGGATTTCTGTAATTTAGTATCTAGTAATTAAGTCCAGAGACATGCCTGCCAGGAATCGCAACATTGTAAGCTTGTACCTCTCAGCTACTTTATATTCCACATATGAGTGCGATCTTTCTATGTCTCTTTCTTTCTGACTCATTTCACTCAGCATGATACTTTACATGTTGATCCACTTATATGCAAATTTCATGACTTCATGTTTTCAGACAGCTACGTAGTATTCCATTGTGTAAATATACCAGGGTTTCTTTAGCCAATCATCTGTTTTAGGGTACTCTGGTTTTTTCCATATTGTGGCTATTGTAGACAGAGCGGCAATGAACATGGAAATGCAGATGTCATCTCTACTATACCTTTTTGCCTCTCCGGGATATATTCCAAGGAGTGGTATTGCTGGGTCAAATGGGAGCTCAATTTCTAACTTTTTGAGAATCGTCCATATTGTTTTCCAAAAGGGCTGAACCAGTCGGCATTCCCACCAGCAGTGAAGGAGAGTCCCTTTTTCCCCACATCCACACCAACACTAGTTGCTTTTGTTTTTTGGGATGTGGGCCAGTCTCTGTGGTGTGAGATGATATCTCATTGTTGTTTTGATCTGCATCTCCCTGATAATTAGTGATGTTGAGCATTTTCTCATGTGCCTCTCAGCCATTCGGATTTCTTCTTTGGAAAAGTTTCTGTTCATTTCATCACCCCATTTTTTGATTGGGCTGGCAGTTTTCTTCTTGTGGAGTTCAACCAGTGCATTGTATATCCTTGTTATCAACCCTTTATCGGATGGGTACTGCATAAATATACTTTTCCATTCTGTAGATTGTCTTTGTATTTTGGTCACTGTTTCTTTTGAGTTGCAGAAGCTTCTTAGTTTGAGATAGTCCTATTTATTTATTTTTGTTTTCACCTGCTTGGCCAGTGGCGTGTCAGCTTTGAAGATACCTTTGGCTTCAATGTCGTGGAGGGTTTTGCTGACCTTATCTTTAATGTACCTTAGGGATTCTGATGTTGAGGTCTTTAATCCATTTTGATCTGATTTTTGTACATGGTGATAGATGGAGGTCTAAGCCCATTTTTTTGCATGTAGCTGTCCAGTTTTGCCAGCACAATTTGTTAAACATGCTTTCCTTGCTCCACTTCACATTTCTTGCTCCCTTATCAAAGATTAGATGATCATATATTTGGGGGTGTATGTCAGAGTATTCAACCCTATTCCATTGGTCTGCAGCTCTGCCTTTGTTCCACTACCATACTGTTTTAATGACTACCGCTTTGTAGTAGAGTTGGAAGTTGGGGAGGTTGATTCCTCCGATTATCTTTTTCCCAAGGATTGCTTTAGCTATTCGTGGGGGCTTATTGTTCCATATGAATTGCAGGAGTGTTTGCTCCATTTCTTTGAAGAATGTCAAGGGTATCCCTATAGGGATCGCATTGAATTTGTACAATACTTTGGGGAGAATTGCCATTTTGACAATATTAATTCTTCCAATCCATGAGCAGCGGATGTCTTTCCATTTCCTTGTGTCCTCTTTTATTTCCTGAAGTAGTGTTTTATAGTTTTCATTATACAAGTCCTTTACCTCCTTTGTTAAGCTGATTCCGAGGTACTTCATTTTTTGAGGCGCAATTGTGAATGGGATTGCTTTTCTCAGGTCACTTTCTTCTCTCTCATTATTTGCATATAGGAAAGCAATGGAATTTTGTGTATTGATTCTATAGCCTGCAACTTTACTATACGACTCTATTGTTTCTAGGAGTTTCTTGCTAGAGGTTTTAGGGTTCTCTAGGTATAGTATCATATCATCGGCGAATAGTGAGAGCTTGATTTCTTCCTTTCCTACCTGAATGCTCTTAATATCTTTTTCTTGCCTAATCGCTATTGCAAGTACTTCCAGTACTATATTGAACAGAAGTGGAGAGAGTGGGCATCCTTGTCTCGTCCCTGTTCTCAGACGGAAGGCTCTTAGTTTTTCCCCATTGAGGACAATGTTTGCCATAGGCTTGTGATAAATGGCTTTGACTATATTGAGGAAGGTCCCTTCTATCCCCATTTTGGCGAGTGTTTTCATCATAAACGGATGCTGGATCTTGTCAAATGCTTTCTCTGCATCTATTGATATGATTATATGATTTTTATCTTTTCTTTTGTTGATATGATGGATTATGTTGATTGATTTTCGGATGTTAAACCATCCTTGTATCCCCGGGATGAATCCCACTTGGTCGTGGTGTATGATCTTTTTGATGAGTTGGTGAATTCTATTTGCTAATATTTTGTTGAGGATCTTCGCATCTGTGTTCATCTTGGATATTGGCCTGTAGTTTTCTTTTTTTGTGGTGTCTTTGTTAGCTTTTGGTATTAGGGAGATATGAGCCTCATAGAAACTGTTTGGAAGGGTTTCTGTTTCTTCAATTTCCTGGAAGAGCTTGAGAAGGACTGGCAAAAGTTCCTCTTTAAATGTTTGGAAGAACTCGCTAGTGAAGCCATCTGGACCAGGGCTTTTGTTTTTGGGAAGACTTTTGATTACCATTTCAATTCCCTTGATGTTAATTGGACTATTCAGGTACTCCAGGTCTTCTTGATTCTGCCTTGGGAGATTATAGGAGTCGAGGAATTTATCCATTTCTTCTAGGCTCTCTTGTTTCGTGGCATAGAGATTTTCAAAGTAGTCTCTGATGATCTTTTGATTTTCATTGGTTTCTTTTGTGATGTCCCCCTTTTCATTTCTGATTCGGCTTATAAGGCTTCTCTCTCTCTTTCTTTGTAAGTCTTGCTAGTGGTTTATCAATCTTGTTTATTTTCTTGAAGAACCAGCTCTTGGTTTCATTGATCTTTCGAATTGTCTTTTGGGTTTCCATGTCGTTAATTTCTGCTCTAAGTTTTATTTCTTTCTTTCTGCCTGGTTTGGGCTCCTTTTGTTGGTCCTTTTCTAACGTCTTGAGCTGTGAAGTCAAGTTATTTATGTGGGCCCTTTCTTCCTTCCTGAGATATGCTTGCAGAGCTATAAATTTTCCCCTTAAAACGGCTTTAGCTGCGTCCCACAGGTTCTGGTAGCTCGTGTCTTCATTCTCATTTGTTTCTAGGTACCTTTTGATTTCTTCCTTGATTTCCTTCCTGACCCACTCATTGTTCAATATCGAGCTATTTAATTTCCAGGTATTTGATTTAGTTTTCTGCATCTGTCCATGATTAAGTTTTATTTTCAGTGCATCATGGTCTGAAAAGATAGCTGGTACAATGTCTATCTTTTTGATTCTGTTGAGGTATGCTGTGTGGCGTAGTGCATGGTCTATTCTGGAAAATGTTCCATGTGCACTGGAAAATAATGTGTATTCCTTTTTTGGGGGATATAAAGCCCTGTATAGATCTATTAGCCCTCTCTCTTCTATTTCTTCCTTCAAAGCCAGTATTTCCTTGGTGAGTTTTAATCTTCTTGATCTGTCCAGAGGAGACAGTGCGGTGTTGAAGTCTCCAACTACTATTGTGTTGCTCGAGATGTCCTTCTTTTTTTTTTTTTTTTTTTTTGCTTTTTGGGTCACAACCCAGCGATGCTCAGGGGTTACTCCTGGCTTTACACTCAGGAATTACTCCTGGCGGTGCTTGGGGGACCATATGGGATGCCGGGTATCGAACCCGGGTCGGCCGCGTGCAAGGTAAACGCCCTACCCGCTGTGCTATCGCTCCGGCCCCACGAGATGTCCTTCTTAAGGTCTCTTAGCAGCTGTTGTAGGTATTTAGCTGGTCCCTCATTGGGTGCTTAGACATTTAGGAGTGTGATTTCTTCCTGACATACACATCCTGTGATTAATAAAAAGTGGCCTTCACTATCCCTTCTAATCTTTTTCAACCTGAAGTCTATGTTGTCCGATACTAGTAATGCACCCCAGCTTTCTTGAGGGAGTTGTTTGCTTGCAGGATTGTTTTCCATCCTTTGACTTTGAGTCTGTGTTTGTTCTGGCTATTCAGATGTGTTTCTTGCAGGCAGCAGAATGTTGGGTTCAGTCTTTGAATCCATTTTGACAGTCTGTGTCTCTTAATTGGTGAATTCAGACCATTGATATTAAGGGAGATTATTGTTATGGGATTTTGTGCCATCTTTGTGCAAGGGTTTTTTGTGCTTGTAGGGGTTGATCTTGTCTTACAGTAGCCCCTTTTGTGCTTCTTTTAGGTTTGGCTTTGAGTCTATGAAGTTCCTGAGCTGTTGTTTATCCTCAAAGTAGTGTATGATTCCTTCTAGTTTGAATGAGAGTTTAGCCGGATAAAGTATTCTTGGTGAAGCGTTGATTTCATTGAGTTTTTTCACTATATCCCACCATTGCCTTCGAGATTGGAGGGTTTCCTCTGATAGATCTGCTGTGAGTCTAAGGGGAGCTCCTTTGTATGCAATTTCCTTCTTGGACCTTGCTGCTTGCAGTATAGTGTCTCTCTGAACGATGTCCATCATTGTAACTATGATATGTCTTGGGGTTTTTCTATTAGGATCTCTTTTAGTTGGCACTCTTCGGGCGCCTTGAATCTGGATGCCCGCATTGTCCAGCTGTGGGAAGTTTTCCGCAATGATTTGTTTGACTGTGTCTTTTTCGTTGGGGTTGGTTCCCTGTGGTTCTGGTAGTCCAATGATTCTAATGTTGTTCCTCTTGAATTCATCCCCTAGGACTCTGATTCTGGCTAGAGCTATTTTGAGGTCTCTTGCCATGGTTTGTTGTTGCCTGTAGGCCTCTTGCAGCTCATCTTCAAGCATACTGATTCTGTCTTTGGCTGCAGTCATCCTATTATTGAGGGCAGCCAGAGAGTTTTGATTTTATGTACCGAATCCTTCATTTCTTTTTGAAGGTTTTTTATTTCTGCTCTCATTTCTTCCCGTATTTTGTCGGCTATCTGTTGTATTGTTTCTGCCAGGTCTTCCTTGAAGTTGTCTATCTTTGCATTGAGTTCATTGAACATGTTGTGAATTTCAACTCTGAATTCTTTCTCAGTGAGGTCAAGTTTGTAGGAAACGCTCCTTGAGGTTTCCAGACTCCTTTGATCGTCCTCTGGTTGCACTGGGGATTTTCGCTGTTTCTTCATTGTTGTTGTTGTGGTATGAAAGAGGGCCCTTGGAGATGAGTATCCCTGTTTCCTTTTATTGCGAAAAAGGATTGTGGATAGGCTCAGTTAATAGCGGTTGCCTTTTTACTTGCCCTTTGTAGAACCTGGTCTCCTACAGAGATGTTTCCTTCAGTTCTTATGTGAAGTCTTGTGTTTTATTGTCCTACTGCTTGCAAATAGCTAGGATGTTAGTCTTGGATAGGATGTTGAGGAAACTATCTGCCGCCGCGTGATCTTTGGCCACCGGTGATGAGGCCACGCCCACTTTTCTTGGGCCACGCCCCTGCCTATTATGCCACGCCCCTTTCCCACAACCCAGCAGCGGTCAGAGCACGGGGTGCTCAGGGCCGCGGAGCAGGCTGGGTCCGGAAGGGCGGGTCGAGGGAGCGTCACAGACCTTTGCCGGAAGACAGGACGGCGGCAGCGCTTGGGGTCGGCGTGCCGGCCACTCGGCCGGCAGTCCGCAGGGGAGGGAAGCACGGGTGCTCCAGGCCATTATTATCTTTGATGAGAAGGTTCCTCACGTAGTGAGAAAGAATGTAGCTGAAGATCAAAAAAATCTCACTCACGCAAAGTTCCACTAACTTAAAATATTTCAAGTGATTTTGTAACCTGCAGATAAAAAGTCAGCAAAGGGGGAGGGAGAAGAGATTCGATTCTGAATCTCCTACTCCCGGGTTCTACGTGGAGAAGTCATCTGCTGCTAGAGGTGGGAAACGTTGTCTCAACCGCTCAGCCTTCGCCTCTTCACAAAATGGCCAGTATTTTTCTTTTAATTAAGAATATTCTGAAGAAGGAATATATAAAAAGAATATGAAGTGAAAAACTAGAAACTTTGGAGAGCATTGTTTCTCTTAGCATGTGTTTGGAAATACCTAGATAGCATATTACTATTAATCAAGTACAGTGACCACGGAATAATTTTTAATGTAATTTTTAATACCTCACTTAGTGACAGTACTTGTCTAATTAATAATTAATTTATTACATAAATTAATGAACAAATAAATGAATTACTGGATGTCTATATGGATAAATGGGAAAATGAAAATGAATATATTAATAAATTGATAAAATGACTGGGTTAATAACTGAAATAGGTCACAGACTTTACTTTGAGGACAATTTTTGAACGAATTTTTTTGTAGTCTATTAAACGACACTAAGATTTGATCTTGACATTATCATCAAATCAGTGATACATTTTGAGGAATACTACATGATTTTAACCTTTTTTTTTGTAGCAACCACATCATCACTCTGCTTGATTAAGCTGTCATCATTCTCCTCTCCAGATGGTGATCCAAATCTTTTGCACTAAAAGCTTTTAAAATGGCTGAAAATCCTTGATTAGGCCAGGAATTATCAATAAAGAAAGCAGAACAAGATTTTAATTTTACTTTTAAAACATAAAACTGTGTCTAATGATATTTCATTTAAATGTGATTTTATAATGCAAGTAGAACACGTGTCTTTATATACAATTTATTGTATATAGGAATTTTAATAGTCTATAAGCTAGTTATTTATAAAACTGCAAACAGAGTGAAATTTTCAGGGATCTTTTTATTTTTGAAACAGGTTAGTAAAAAAAACCACAAAGACAAAAAATAATACCAGCAACTAATACTAAGAAAAAATGGGCATTTGGACAATTTTTCCAATACTAATATCAATTCTAATATCAATATCCATCAGCATTTTAAAAAATCCCATTTAATACGTAACATGGCATTCTATATGGTATTAAAATGATTGTTCTAAGTACAAAAATTATATAGAGATAAAACAACCATATGTGATTCAGTCTAAGATCACTAAAGCATATTATTATGAAAAACGTATTTATAACAGTAAAATATTATGCATAGTAAATGAGGAAAGATAAGATTGGGTCAACTTATTCACTAGGCCTCAACAAGAGGACATATAAATAGTGCTAATGTTAGAAAACATGAGTTAAGTTCTTACAGACAAATTTACAGTTTTCCCCATCAAAATTCTCATCATCTTACCAAAATATTAGGTGATTAATTCTGTACAAAAGAAATAAATATTTAAATATATGAATTTCTACAAAATCATGTGATCCTATATGTCATGACACGATGTCATGACATGATCTTTAGCCATCAAAATTATATTTGTGGCAGACAAAAGCAAGATTATTATTCTTGGGCATGATATAAATTCACTTTTTTTCATGACTATTTTATCTATTTTATTTCATTATGGGGAAGTTTGGGTTACATCTAGCTGTGCTAAGAAATTACTCCTGGCTGTGTGCTTTAAAAAGTCACTCTGGGATACATAAAAAGGATCCTACATAACAAGCAAGTGGGAATCACCCCAGGGATGCAAGGCTGTTTTGGTATGCACAAGTGAACTAATGTAATATACCATATAAATATAAGAGAGAATAAAAATTATTTCATGTTAATAGATGCAGAAAAAGAATTTGAGAAAACCCAACAGCTATTCATGTTAAAAATAAAACACCCAATAATACTTTTCTAAACATAGTCAAAGTCATTTATCATAAGTCCATAGAAAACATCTACTCAATGGCAAAAAGCTGAAAGACATTCCTATAAATCAGTCATGAGACAAGGTTTCTACCTTTCACCACTACTATTCAATGTGATACTGGGAGTATTTACCATATCAAATAAGACAACAAAGAGATATTAAGGGCATCCAAATTGGAAAGGAAAAGGTTAAACTCTCACTTTATGCATATAACATGGTACTATAATTAGAAAATATCAAAGATTACACAAAAAACTCCTAGAATCAATATCATTTGATTTTGTACAATATCATTTCAGGTTATAAAATTAATGCTAAGAGATACCTGGCTTTCCTATATGCAAGTAATAGAACAGAGAATTTAGCATGTATTAAAATATATTAGATATTTCAACATATAAATATTTAATATATAGATATTTAATACAATTGATGTTTAATATAACAATTAAATGCAATGGATTTAATTAAATAGATCACTTGTACCTCTTGTATCACTTGTCAAACCGTTGATCTTTGATTGCTCAAGCAGGCGCCAGTAATATCTCCATTGGTCCCTGTTGCATGCTAGTGTAGCCCAATGGTATCTGCTTGCTCCAGAAACATGAAGAACCTCAAACCATTCATTCAGGGTTTTGATGAAGTCTGACCATTTCGTAGATAGGCAGCCACACGGTCTTTTGATGTCCCATCGAATACAAAAGGTAGCAGTTCTAGTCCAGCGCTCATCTCTAAATCGTATTACGTGTCTGGCCCATCTGATTTTTGACACCTTGGCAAACAAGACAGCATCCCTGATTCTTGATCATCAACGGAGGTCGGAACTCCGGATTCCTTCTGTCACTTCAGTGAAACGTGGATACACCAAGCATAGCTCTTTCGATTTCTCTTTGGGATACCCAAATAGTGTTCTCATCTTGTTTTCGTAGAGCCCAGGTCTCTGAGGTGTATGTTAGTGCAGGAAGAATGGTGGAGTCGAAAAGATATGCCTAGAGTTGGAGGTTCTTCGTTATTTTAACCACTTCTTTGACACTCTTGAAGGTGTTCCAAGCTGCTCTCTTCCTCCCGTGCAGTTCTGGTGCCAAGTCATTTCTCATGTTGAGTTCTCAACCCAGGTACACATAGCTGCTGCATTCGGAGATGTTCGTTCCATTGAGAGCAAATGAAACATCAGGAACTAGTTTGCTTTAATTTTTTAATTTTTATTTTTTTAATTAATTTATTTTTAATTAGTGAGTCACAGTGAGGGTACAGTTACAGATTTATACATTTTCGTGCTCATGTTTCCCTCATACAAACTTTGAGAACCCATCCCTTCACCAGTGCCCATTCTCCACCACAAATAAACCCAGCATCCCTCCCAGCCCCCAACCCCATCTCCTCCCACCCCACCCTGCCACTGTGGCAGGGTATTCCCTTTTGTTCTCTCTCTCTAATTAGGTGTTGTGTTTTGCAATAAAGGTGTTGAGTGGCCATTGTGTTCAGTCTCCAGTCTACATTCAGCACACATCACCCTTCCCCTGCGTGGCCTCCAACCACATTTTACTTGGTGTTCCCTTCTCTATCTGAGTTGCCCTCTCCCCAGAATGTGAGGCCAGCTTCCAAGCCATGGAGTCAACCTCCTGGTACTTATTTATACTTTACGTCAATATCACTTCCTTGTAGAATGATGAGATCCTCTTTGTGAATTCGTAATGCAGCTCTCAGAGGATCTTGATATACTGAGTTTGAATGCCCTGTTTGGCTAGGGCTTTGATGAACGCTTCATTCTCAACAGAATCAAAGGCCTTCTTTAAATCCATGAACATTAGACATAGAGCATCTTGAACACTAGTGAAACTTCAATGAGCTCGATCCCTGTGTGGATGTGCTGAATCTTTTTTGGAACCTGGTTTCCTGGCATGGTTGTCCTTCGTCTAGTGTTCTGTCTATACTATTCAGGATGACTCAAGTGATGTAAACGATGGACAACAGGCAAATTGAGGGATAGTTGCCGATGTTGTGGATGTCTCCCTTCTTGTACAACAGAACGGTCCTACTGATTTTCCACTGGGATGGAACCCTGCATATGGGCACGAAGCATGTGAAGAGCTGAGCCATTGTATTGACAAGTACTGGCGGCAGATTCCTCAGATGTTCGGGTCTGACCTTGTCTGGACCGGGTGCTGTATGCTTCTTTACCGACGAAATGTTGTGTCGGATTTTGGAAGGGAGGACATTGGGAAAGATATATCCATCCTGCAAAATTTGTTATGTGGGCAGGTGATCGTGGCTGTCGAAGAGATTCAAGTAGAAGTCGTGAACAATCCTCTCCATTTGCTCTTCTGGAAGATGTGATAGATCCATCAGGACATCAGAGGGCAGTCAACTTGATCCTGTATTTGGTGAAGGACTGGCGAGAGTTGTGAATACTTTTCCCGGCTTCTGCCATATTGGCCAACACTGCTGCTCTTCTCTCTTTGAGGTCTTCCTTTATTGCTTCTTGGCACAGCTTTGTGAGCTCAGATGTTAGCTTGTCATTGCCTGAAGTTTGTGCCAAACCACGTTGGCAAATGAGCTCCAGAGTTTCCAAAGATAGGCGTCTGTTTGTGGCTTTCCCACTCTTGGCATTCCTTGCACAGTCATGGAGGTGCTCAACCAGTTGATAGTATTCCTCATCAATGTTGTCAATGATGGCATCTTCCCACATTGCCGCAATAGTACCAAAGAGTTCCCAGTTGGTGGTCATTCTGGGAGTTCTTTTCCTAAACTTAAACTTTGAAGTCCTTTTTCCCTGCTCTGTGAAGTAGAATTTTGCACGAAGGAGATGGTGGTCCTATCCCTTTTGGAATTTTGGGACAAGAGCGACTTTGGTCAGGTAAATCTTTTGATTGAATATGATGTGGTCAATTTTGTTGTGGAACTGTCCACCAGGAAACTCCTTTGTCCAACGTTTAGAGTTGGTCTAAATATTAAACGGATGTTGGTAAATATTAAAAATAATATCTCTATTACATTATAGATATATTACATATAGATATATAATATTTAGTATATAAAGATATTTAACATGACTTTATATATAGTATGAAGATATATTAAACATATGCCATTTGCATTTGGGTCTCAGAGTATACAGTACCTGAGAATCAGCTTAAGTAAAGAGGAGCAAGACTTACAGAAAGAAAACTATAAAATACTACTAAAATAAAGAGGATACTAGGAAATGGAAACATAGCCCCTGTTAATGGAAGGAAAGGATTAGTATTGTCGAAATGACAATCTTAACGAGACACTATACAGATTTAATTCAGCCCCTATAAAATACTTTTGATTTTTTAAAATACATACATCAAATACATTTTTTGTTGGGGGCCACACCCTATAATACTCAGATATTACTTCTTGCTCTGTTCTCAGTGATTCCACCAGTCAGTGCTCACGGGATCATATGGGATGCAGAGTATTGACCTTTTGTTGGCTCTGTTGAAGGCAAATACCCTATCTGCTGTACAATCACTCTGCCCCAGATCAAATACTTTCAAAATTTACATATAATGTTAAATTCTCCAGAACAGATAATGAAAGCCTAGGATAAAAGAAAGTAGTAAAATTCTTTTTTAATTTAAATTGTACTATAAAACTGTAGTAATCAAAGCCATGTGATATTGGAATAAGGATACATTCTCAGAAAAATGGAATAGAATTTAAAATCCAGAGATAGATCCATAAGTATATGGATAGTTAATCAAGGTAAAGGAGAAAAAGATTAAGTGCAACAAGGAAAGTATCTTAGACAAATGATGCTAGAAAAAATTATTAACCACATAAAACAAAACAGCAAATGAATAAGCGAAGCTCAGATCCCTAACATCGTGCAAAGAATTACGTAAAAATGGATTTAACACTATACCTTATATGCATTGAGTAAAACATAGACAGAGCACTTTAGTACATTGAAGACAAATGTACTTTCAATAATTCAAAATCATTGGCTCAACAAACTGAAACAAAGATAAATAAATGGAACTATACCAAATTAAAGATATCTATACCACAAATATTGACCTAAATAAAAAGACACCGGCAGATTGGGAGAGGATATTTGTCCACCACTGGTCAGATAAAGGGTATGTATCAAATATATTTGTATATATGTATACATATATATATATATATGTGTGTGTGTGTGTGTGTGTGTGTGTGTGTGTGTGTGGACTGGAGCGATAGCAGAGAGGGTAGGGCATTTGCCTTGCACGTGCCTGACCCAGGTTGATTGCTCTGTCCCTCTCAGTGAGCCCGTCAGGCTACCATGAGTATCCCACCCGCACAGCAGAGCCTGGCAAGCTACCCATGGCATACTAAATATGCTCAAAACAGTAACAACAAGTCTCACAATGGAGACGTTACTGGTGCCTGCTTGAGCAAATCAATGAACATCGGGACGACACTGCCATAGTGCTACATATATATGTATATATATGTATGTGTATATAATATATTAATATATCATTACTATAACTACAAAACATAAAGAAATGAAAACAAGAAACAATATACCCCATCGGAAGCTACAACCACTGAAACTTTGTAAATGTGCCTGTCAAAGTGACAGATGGGGATGGGGTGGGACATGGGGTAGGGAGTAATATGGGAACACTAGTGGACAGAAATTAACACTGGTGGTGGGATTGGTATTGAAATACATGATGCCTAAAACTCAATTTTGTAAATCAGTAACTTCGTAAATCACAGTTCTTTAATAAAACAACAAAATGTTCACTAAAACAGTGTTAAAATTGAAAACAGTAAAGGAGTTTTGGTTTAAAAAATGGAATGGGCTGAGTAAAGATTTGCTCAAAGTAGACATATATTGCCAAAGGTATTTGAAAATATGCTCTATATCACTTATCATCAGGGAAATGCAATGAAAACAGCAGTGAAACTCACGTAATACAAAGAACAAAAACAACTTGTGTTGGAATGAATGCAGGGGAAAACTGGACCCTGACTCACTGTTGGTGGTAATGTTAACTGGTCTAGCTCTTTTGGAAAATAATATGGACACTTCTCAAAATACAGCAATTGTACTTCAATATGACCTAGAAATTCCACTTCTGGGCATCTATCCCAAGGGTCATAAAATCCATCTTAGTAAAGACATCTGTACTCCTATGTTCACTGCGGCACTATTCACAATGGTCAAAATATGGTTGCAACCATAACGTCCAAGATTTGAAGGCTGGAAAATGAAACTGGCTTCAGCTGTAATCTTTCTATGGCAGTTTGAGTGTGTAGATGAGGAACCCAGGACAATGCTGTAGGGAAGTGAAACTCATAGGTGAAGGCTACGGTGCTGGGTAAGTTCATGTATTAAATCCTACTAATTACGATTTGAAGATCTCAGTTACCAAACTTAAAAATTAAATAAAATCACTCTTGGCAGTCCTTACAGAACCATATGCAGTGATGGAATTGAACTTCAGTCTGATGTGTACAAGGCAAGTGACTTCTCTCTATATCAGCTCTGTGGTCATCTATGGCTATTTTCAATTGTTAAGAAAGAATAATAGTAAATCAGAGACGAAGTAAATAACAGCTGTTAGAGCACAACTGTTAGAGCACAGCTGTTATTTATTTATTTATTTATTCATTTATTTATTCTTAAAGGTAAAAATTAAAATAGACCTTAAAACATAATGCTGAACAGTCATCTGCACGTCTATGTTCATTGCAGAACTATTCACAATAGCCAGATTCTGGAAACTACCCAAGTGCCAGAGAACAGATGAATGGATAAAGAAGCTACAGTATATCTACACAGTGAAACACTATGCAGATGTTAGGAAAAACTGAAGTCATGGAATTTTCTTATGCATGGGTGGACATGGAGAGAATCACACTGAGTAAAATGAGTCAGAAGAAGAGGGGCAAAAATAGAATGAATACACTTATTTGTTCGATATTTGAAAAGCATAATATGTAAATAATACCGAAAGACAGCATAAACAAGGGCCAGGGGAACTGGTCCATATTAGGAAGCTTGCAAAAAGGGGGAATGGGGAGTGCAGTTATGACAGAGAATGGACCACTTCAATGGACCACTTTCATCCAGTGATGAAAATCATCACTGGAAATTATCACTATGGACAAAAACTGAGTGCTGAAAGCATGTGAAGATATTGGCATGCTACCCTTTCAGTAATGGTATTGCAAATTACCGTGCCTAAAAGGAAAATAAGAGACATTTATAAAAAGAGAGAAGAAAAGTGTCTGCCATAGAGTCAGGCATGGCGGGGCGGGGAAAGGGAGGAAGGCCAGCGGGAAACTGAGGACATTGGTGGCAGGAAATGTGCACTGATTAGAGATGGGTGTTGTAACATTGTATGACTGAAACTCAATCATGAACCATTTTGTATCTGTATATCTCATGGTGATTCAATTAGAAATGTTAAAATAAAGTAGATCTGTTCATTATAGCTATTACACATATAATCAGTATAAACAATTTTGATGAATAATTTTATTTAAAATGTTTATTGTAACTTGAAAGTTGCAATAATAGTGTTTGAGTATTGATATATAGAGCTACTGACCCACCACTACCAAAATGTCCACAAATCATCACCCCTCTCTTTATATGACCTCTCCTATATACTTCTTTCTCCCCATTATATGGTAATTAGTTTTGTATCCCAATGCCAAGGATTTGTCCCTGTTCACTACTGTCTATTCTCTAGTTTTTTCTCTCTCTGTATCCAACAGATAAATGAGATCATCTGGCTTTTTACTTTCTCCATCCGTATTACTTGACATGATACCTTCCATTTCCATCCACATTGCAGGAACTTCATAATTGCATCTTTTCTTACAACTTCATATACTTCTTTTGTTTTTCTAGAACACAAAGTTTCTTAGTACATTGTTATATTATTGATATATTATTGGATATTGTGTTTTTCCATATTCTGGCTATTATCACGAAATCCCGTTGATTGTTGAATTTCTCGAGTGGTCTCAGTAACCTCTCCATTCGTCCCATCCCTGAGATTTTAGAAGCCTCTTTCTACTCAGCCTTCCCAACGATGCCACATTGGAGGCTCTTTCAGGGTCAGGGAATGAGATCCAGCTTGTTACTGGCTTTGCCATATGAATACACCACCATAGGAAGTCAAATAATGAACATATTTTTGCATATAGATTCTGTTATTTTAAGTGTTATACAATTCTCAAGTGTTTTTTGCCTTTTAGAGCTGTCAGTATTCTACTCTCAGATATTAATTCTTCATTTCTTTAATTTAGTTTTCTCATTTAGAAATAAACATCACAATTAGAAAATGTTTGTATATTTTTGTACATAAGGCAAATATTTGCTGTTGAATGTTCCACCGATTTCAATAAGAACTCTGGTTTGTGAACAAAATATTTTTAAAATTATGGTATCATCTCTGTCTTAGAGAGCTTAGTGTGCTCTTTCTCTTGTATTTCAAATGTGATACAACAAAAACAAAATGCAACAATGGGGCAACTTAAAATTTTAAAATCCTGCACAACAAAAGACACCACTATTGAAACAAAAAATGATGCCTAATAATTGAGAGCAATACTTTTGACGGGGAGATAATATTTAAAATATACAAAACAGCCATATATTTAACAATCAAAAAACTAACAGTGTGACTGAAAAATAGGAATACATTTTTAATAGGCATTTCACCAAAGAAGAATTGGAGGTGACAAATCAAAGAATCATTAAAAATTTTCTTCATTGCTTTTAATTAAGTGAATGTGAGTAACAGCCAGAATGAGCTTTAATACTTGCTAGTTTCCCTTAAAAAAGAGTCAAGAACTGATTACAGTTGGTAAGGATGTCCAAAAAGGGCGCTCTCATACACTCTTGGTGGAAATGTAAGTTTGTGAAGCTACTATTGAAAATTGTATATAGGTTCTTCCAAAACTAAGAAAGAAAGGAAGAAGAAAGAAAAGAAAGAAAGGGAGAAAGAAAGAAGAAAGAAAGAAAGAAAGAAAGAAAGAAAGAAAGAAAGAAAGAAAGAAAGAAAGAAAACAAAAGAAGGAAAGAAAGAAAGAAAGAGAAAGAGAACAAAAGAAGGAAAGAAAGAAAGAAAGAAAGAAAGAAAGAAAGAAAGAAAGAAAGAAAGAAAGAAAGAAAGAAAGAAAGAAAAGAAAGAAAGAGAGAACAAAAGAAAGAAAGAGAAAGAAAGAAAGAATGAAAGAAAGAAGGAAAGAAAGGAAGTTAGAAAGAAAGAGATATAAAGAAAAAAGAAAGGGAGACAGAAAGAAAGAAAGAAAAAAAGAAAGAAAGAAAGAAAGAAAGAAAGAAAGAAAGAAAGAAAGACAGAAAGAAAGAAAGAAAGACAGAAAGAAAGAAAGACAGAAAGAAAGAAAGAAAGAAAGACAGAAAGAAAGAAAGAAAGAAAGAAAGAAAGAAAGAAAGACAGAAAGAAAGAAAGACAGAAAGAAAGAAAGAAAGAAAGAAAGAAAGAAAGAAAGAAAGAAAGAAAGAAAGAAAGAAAGAAAGAAAGAAAGAAAGAAGGGAGGGAGGGAGGGAGGGAGGGAGGGAGGGAGGGAGGGAGGGAGGGAGGAAGGAAGGAAGGAAGGAAGGAAGGAAGGAAGGAAGGAAGGAAGGAAGGAAGGAAGACCATGCGATGTATCAATTGCATTTTTGGGTATTAATTAAAATTATTCTAAACCACTAATAAAAAAATTTCAGCCCTCTATACATACACAATTGACTAATATACAGCTGCAAGGAATGATGAAATCATGGAATTTGCTGCAATCTGTTTAGCACTGGAATATATCATGTTGAGTGCAGACAAAAGAATAAGGCAAACACAAGAGGATCTCACTTTCTTGTGGTATATAGAATAACTGAACAATGAAATGTAACATAGTGAGTGGGAGATGCCTAGATCACCTTTAAACCCAGAGTAGAGAGATGACAAGTACAAAGAAAAGAAGTCTGTGGGGAAAGGAAGATGAGAAAAGATAGTAATGGGGAAACAGTCACTGAACTTTGAAATATGCTTGTCAAGGTGGCAGGTGTCATGAGGTAAGGGTGAGGGTGGCTTGGGAGGGATCAAAGGGAGCATGAGAACACTGTTGGGAGGAAGTCAACACAGGTGGGTTAGAATATTGTATGCCTAAAACTCAACTATAAAAACTTTGTATATCAACGTTCTTAAATGAAATAAAAATATTAAAAGAATATATGTACACTCCCCCTCGATGGTTCACCACCTCATCATGGTGAGGGGTTGGCAATGATGCCAACTGGCAAAGAGCCAACCAACATGCCCCACATGGCAGAACCTGGCAAGCTACACGTGGCGTATTTGATATGCCTAAAACAGTAACAAAAATGGGCCTCATCCCCTGGTCCTGGAAGAGCCCCCAATACAGCAAAGTTGAGAAGCTTAAGAAACGAAAAGCTGCCAAAATCCCAGGACCAAATTAGGCTGCCAAAATGAAGAAGGACTGAAATGACTGTCTGTACTTTTAATGCATGTACACTGACATCGGAAGCATGCATCGAGGGCCTGATGGTGCAAGTGCAGAAGATCAAGTATAACATCATTGGATAGACAAGATGAGAAGACATGATCACATCGTGCCGTCTTCAACTCTGGAGAACTGTTCCTCAGAACAAGTGACAGTAGAGGCATCGGTGGTGTCGTTGTCCTCGTCAACATGAACTTGGCCCTGAGCATTGATTCGTTCGAATGCCTAACAACCTGAATCAGACGCTTACGTTTGAATAGATGTGGCTCATTGCTGGCAGTTTCTATCTTTGTCATCTATGCACCAACATCCAACTATGACGAAGAAGAAACTGAGTTCTACATGGAGCTAGAGAAGTTCTATAAAGAAAACCACACCTCCTACAAAGTTCTGTCAGTGATTTTAACGCCAAGATAAGACCCAGAAGGTCGCCCATAGAACTCCACATTGGGATCCACAGCCTAGAATGGAATGAGCAGGGTGAGAGACTGTCTAGTTCATCATGTTGACCAAGACCATCCATGGTAACTCGCAGTTCCAGAGTTTAGAGCCAAATCTAAACGTTGGACATAGGAGTTTCCCGGTGGACAGTGCCACAATGAAATTGACCACATCATGTTCAATTGAAAATTTTGCCTGATGGATGTTGCTGTTGTCCCAAAATTCCAAAAGAGATCAGATCAACGTCTCCATGCGAAATTCTACTTCACGAAGTGGAGAAAATGGCTGCAAAGATTAAGAAGAGAACTACCAGAATGAACACCAACTGGGAGCTCTTTGGCAGTATTACAGCAATATGGGAAGACGCCGTCATTGACAACATCGATGAGGAATATAATCAACTGGCTCAGTACCTCCATGATTGTGTGAGGAACTCCCAGAAAGAGAAAGCCACAAAAAGATGACTGTTTTAGGAAACTCTTCAGTTCATTCGCCATTATGGTTTGGTGCGAGCCTCAGGCAATCACAAGTTAACATCCAAGCTCACACAGCTATGCTAAGAAGCAATAAAGGAAGACCTCAAAGAGAGAGGAGCGGCAGTATTGGCCGATGAGGCAGAAACCGGGAAAGGTATTCACAATGCCCGCCTTTCCTTCGCCAAGTATAAGACCAAGATGACTGCATTCCGATGACCTGATGGATCTATCACATCTTCCAGAAGGGCAATGGAAAATGTTATCCACAACTTCTACTCGGATCTCTTTGATAGCCACGTCCACCTGCCCACATACCAAATTCCATAGGATGGATATGTTCCCAGATTCTCCCTTATGAAATCTTAGAACCATTTATTCTGCAAAGAAACGTACAGCAACCAGTGTAGACAAGGTCAGACTCAGAAACCTGAAGAATCTGCTTCCAGTCCTCGTCAATACACTTGCTTGACTCTTCATGCTGCCGATCTAAATGTAAGGTTCCTTCCTAGTGGAAAACTAGCAGGACTGTTCTGTTAAATAAGAAGAGAGACATCATGACATCGACAAATATCACCAATCTGCCTGTTGTCCATCGTCTACAAGTTATTCACTCGAGTCGTCTTGAATAGGATTGGCAGAACACTAGATGAAGGACAACCATGTGAGCAAACTGGCTTGAAAAAGGATTCAGCATGATTGACCATATCCACATGCTGATCATTTAGTTTCTCGAGATTTCGAGATGCTGCTCTGTCGTACGTTCATCAATTTAAAGAAGGCCTTTGATTCTGTTGAGACTGAAGCGGTCATCGAAGCCCTAGCCGAACAGGGCATTCAAACTCAGTATACCAAGATACTCCACGATCTGTATTATGGATTCACCACCAGGATCTCACCATTCTACAAGTAAATGATCATTGACGTAAAGAGAGGAGTTTGGCAGGGTGATGCCATTTCACCGAAACACTTCAGTGCGACAACTAGAATGGGAAGGAATGGGAGTGAAGATAGATAGTTGGCAACTACATCACCTCAACTTCGCTGATGACATCATTCTAATAACATCAAACATTAGGCAAATGTTGCGAATGCTGGCTGACTTTAACAGTGAGTGTGGAAAGGTCGGACTGCAGCTGAATCTCACGAAGACAATGTTCATTAGAAACAGACTAGTTCCTGACGTTACATTAGCTCTCAATGGAACGATCATTTCCAAATGCAACAGTTATTATGTGTACCTAGGTTGAGAACTCCACGTGACGAACAACCTGGTACTTGAGCTGCACAGGAGGAACAGAGCTGCTTGGAACCCCTTCAAGAGCGTCAGAGAAGTTGTTAAGAGGATGAAGAACCTCCAACTCCTGGCACATCTTTTAAATTCCACCATTCTTCCTCCACTAACATGCCTCAGAGACCTGGGACCTATGAAACAGGATAAAAACGCTATTCGAGTAACCCAAAGAGGACTCAAAAGAGCTATGCTTGGAGTATCATCTTTCACTCAAGACAGAAGGAATCCGAAGTTCCAACCTCCATTGACAATCAAGAATCAGGGACACTGTCTTGTTTTCCAAGGCATCGAAAATAAGATGGGCTGGACATGTAATGTGATTTGGAGACGACTGCTGGGCTAGAGCTCTTACCGACTGGATTCCATGGCACATCAAAAGACTCTGTGAGATGGTCACCAGTGAGATGGTCAGACTTCTTCTCCAAGACCCTGTACAAACAGTTTTAGGCTCTTCATGTTCCTGGTACTAGCAGACGCCCTTGAGATACACTAGCATGTGACAGTGATGAATGGAGATGTTACTGGTGGACACACAAGCAAATTAATGAGTAATGAGATGACAATTGATACAAGTTATATATAAACTATGTTATTATAGAATTATTCTCCATTTCCACCTATGGAAAATAAGATATATTTATGAAAAGATGTAATTAAACTAAGAAGACATGGCATATGTCCACAAAAAGGGGGACAAAGAGATAGTAGAGCAGGTAGATTACTTACCTTGAATGGAGTTGAACCAAGTTTGATTCATAGCATGCCACCTTTATTTTTTAAAAAAATATTGAATCACCGCGCGATAGATACAAGCTTTCATGTTTGGATTACAATCACACAATGATCAAATACATATGCCTCCACCAGTGCCTATCCCCACCACCAATATCACCGGTATACCCCCAATTTCCCACCCTCCCGCTGTCTCCATGGCAGGCAATATTCCCCATATTCTATCTCTACTTTTGGGCATTATGGTTTGCAACACACACTGAGAGGTCGCCATGTTTGGTCCATTATCTACTTCATGCACCTCCCATCCCAACTGATTCCTCCAGCCATCATTTTCTTAGTGAACCCTTCTCTATTCTATCTGCCTTCTCCCCTCCACTCATGAAGAAGGCTTCTAGCTATGGGGCAATCCTCCTGGCCCTTGTATCTATCTACTGTCCTTGGGTGTCAGCCTCACGTGATGTTATTCTATACTCCACAAATGAGTGCAGTCCTTCTATGTTTGTCCCTCTCTTTCTGACTCATTCTACTTCCCATGATACTCTCCAGGTCTATCCATTTATAAGCAGATTTCATGACTTCATCTCTCCTAACAGCTGCATAGTATTCCATTGTGTAGGTGTTCCAAAGTTTCTTTAATCAGTTATCTGTTCTAGAGCACTTGAATTGTTTCCAGAATTTGGCTATTGTGAACAGTGCTGCAATGAATATATAGGTACGGATGTCATTTCTACTGTGCTTTTTTGCATACTCGGGATATATTCCAAGAAGTGCTATTGCGGAGTCATATGGAAGCTCAATTTCTTGTTTTTGAAAGACTGTACATATTGTTTTCCAGAAAGGCTGGACCAGTTGGCATTACCACCAGCAGTGAAAGAGCATCCCTTTTTCCCCACACCCACGCCAGCACTGGTTGCTTTTGTTCTTTTGAATGTGTGCCAGTCTCTGTGGTGTGAGATGATATCTCATTGTTGTTTTGATTTGCATCTCCCTGATGGCTAGCAATGTGGGGCATTTTCTCATGAGCCTTTTGGCCATTTGTATTTCTTTTTTGAGGAAACTTCTGTTCATTTCTTCTCCCCATTTTTTGATGGGGTTGGAGGCTTTTTTCTTGTACAATTCTACTAGTGTCTTATAAATCCGTTATATTAATCCCTCATCAGATGGGTATTGGGTAAATATTCTTTCCCATTCTGTGGGATCTCCCTGTATTTTGGTCACTGTTTCTTTTGAAGTATGGAAGCTTCTTATTTTGATGTAGTTCCATTTGTTTATGTGTGCTTCCACTTGCATGTTCAGTGCAACTTTGTTTTTAAAGATGCTTTTAGCTTCAATGTCATGGAGAGTTCTGCCTACATTTTCCTCTCTGTACCTTATAGATTCATGTCTGATATCAAGGTCATTAATCCACTTTTATCTGACTTTTGTGCCTGGCATTAGACAGATATCAGAGTTCGTTTTTTCCCAGGTACCTGACATTGACATCCTGTCTTGTCCCCTGAGCTTACCAGGAGTGATCCCTGAGCACAGAGCCAGAAGTAAGAACTGAGCATTTCTTGTGAGGCCTAAAATACAAATGCTTTTGAAAACGTAGCTAAAATAAAAACCCTTCCATTTGTGGCAACATGACCAAACAATGAGAAAATAACACAAGTGTTATAAATCAGTTTAGCAAGACACATGACATATGATTTAATTTATAAAGGGAGTAGAAAGAAACAAAATAAAACAAGCCCTTCTATTCCAACAACCAAATGATGCTAACCCAAGGGGAAGAATGTCCAGGGTATAACAGGTAGTTGAGTACTATTGGACAGTGTTGTGATTAACTAGCTTTTTTTGGTGGATACAGTTTGCTTTATATCATTGTCAAGGTATGAAGGTGTACACTGGAATCTTATACAACGTGCATTTGGGGGCCATATCTTGCTGTGATTAGGACTTACTCCCGTCTCTGTGCTTACGAGTCACTCCTGGTGGGCTCACTAGATCATATGGAGTGCAGGGAATTCAACCCAGTTCAGTCATGTGCAAGGCAATTGCCCTGCCCACTATACTACTGCTCTAGCCCTAATGTAACTAAATGTTATCTCAGCAAAATTTAAGAATCACGATATGGTCTTCAATATAAGGTGAATGAACCCAACAGAGAAGCAGTAATGATATGAATGAAATGAGGACGAATGGGCCAGGTTCTAGTGAACAATACCTCTAATTGTTTCTTTAGTTGTATATGCCCTTTTATTTGCATACAGCATATGCCACCTGATTAGCCAGCTTATAGACCTTCATTGATGTAACGTGTAACCAAATAGCAAGGGGCAGGGATATGTAACCTATATAAACTCAGGTCACTGAGTAGGGCTGCTTACTTGGGCTCTGAAGTCACTGTGAGTGGATTCCTGTTACTACTGCTGCTGCTGCTATTTCCAATGAAAAGTTAGTGCACAGAGATGCAATGTTGTAGACTGTATAAAATGAGCAATTACACTAAAGACATCTTGTGGTTGGTTTACTGTACTTACAGTCCACTATAATCTGTATTTACTCTGATCTGCTGTAACAATATCACATACTTATTTAAACAATATATTGATAAGGTCACTTCTCTGTCTTAATCTTCCTCAAAATTGCGATGTTACTTCTGGAGGGAAAATACAGAAAAACTAAGTAGAGATTCATTTTGCAAAACCCATTACCATCCCCTCCCCCCACCGAGTAGTTCTTCATGGGAAGCAAAGAAAGATTCCATGTCAGAAATTGCTAAAGACCAGGGTAGTCTAAAATGATGAAAACTACATACGATGTGATATCCAGCATGGGATCCTGGGACAGAAAACTGGTAAGATCCAATACAAGTTGGTAGATAGTTTTCAATAATATTGTCCTTAATTTAGTTTAAACAAGCCAATCATAAGAATGAAAATTGACTTTTGAAAAAAATGGAACTCAGTGAATGATGTATGGAGGGGCTTTTCTATTAGTTTGAGGCCTTTAAAGAAGCTAAATGAAATGGGTACAGTGGCATGTAGTTATTAGCAGTAGTATTAGCAGTAGGGCAAGGTAGTTGGTTTATGAGTCTAGTATTAGGGATAAAATTGGATCAAAACACCACAGCTCCAGACAGTAAAAGAGAAAGAAATTCCCCATAATATGCTTGAGGGTCAGCTTTTTTGTTCAGCTTTGCCCTTCCACTGATTGGATGTACTCACTCACATTAGGAAGGGTGATGTATTTTATTCAATCTAGTTATTCAAATGTTAATTTTATACCTCACAGAAATATCCAAAATAATGTTTGATTAGGCACCCGGTGACCAGATTAGATTTGCAGAAAATTAATATGCATCTATATGCTGACTTAAACTTTTCAAAAAAAATCTAAATTATTCTCATACGCAAATCATCTAAAAATATACCCAAATTTTTAGCGATAAAAAAAATTCTGATTTAGGTCAAATCAGAAAAGTGCTATAGATTTTTCTGAAGTGGCATTTTGATACAAAGTTTGATAACTGCATTGAAATTGGGATAAATTTGTGGGCAGGACCTCAATGTTATTAATCTCCGTATTTCTAAGTACCAAGCACAGCCCTTGAAAATATATTTGTTGATGGAATAAAAACACTATCACCTTATGAATAAAATCTTAGAACTGTATTTTGGTAGAAATGGCATAGAAAACTTTCTCTTTGCTTCCTCATAGGTGAACAAAGTTGTTTTTTCAAGGAAGCCTCTTCAAAGGGCCAAAATATATAATTTTTGTAAGTCAAGTATAACAATGGACAAGCGTCTGTGAATCACTCCTGGGGTCTCCCAGAAAATAAACCTTGTTCTAGCTGTTCGCTTAATGTTTATGATGTTATCCAGGGTCTTCTCAGTGACAATTTGCATGCTTCTACTTATTCATTGTATTGTATTTTGTGATGCTATTGATATTACGAGTTGCAAACCTCCGGAATGTCTTAAATTCATCTGATTCAACTCCTGTTATCATTTAAAATAATATAAGTTTAGTGTGGCTTGAGACCATTGAACTGGAACCTATTTTGTGGATAAAATCTCAATGTAGTCACTTGCTACCTGGAGAAAACTGCAAAGCAGAAACATTAACAAAAATAAGGTAAAATGAATTTACAGTGTAAAACAAAATTAGAAAGGCAAGTACTTCCTTCACAATTCAATGCAAGGGGCTTCTGCTCTAGATAAGGTGTAACATTTTATAGTTTGTTGTTGTCAGTTTAGGGTCTCAGGGATCACATAGGTCTCTGCACACAGAACTCACTCCTGTGAGCTGGGAGGAATAGTATGGGATAATGGGGTTTGGACCTTGGTTGGCTGCATAGAAGGCAAGTGCCTTACCCAGTGTACTATTTTTCTGACCCCGTTTTTCATTTCACATTTTCTTCAATTAATGAATAAAGTATGATGTCAGTAATGCAAAATGCAAAAGAGGTAACCCTTATAGTGTTTATCAAAAAATGTCTGCTTGGGCTATTAAATCTGGTTTCTATTTCATAGGCATAGATATACTATAACAATATAGCGTTAGTTTGAATTTGGGTATATATTGCAATTTTATATAAGTATATTTAGTTCCTAGGGGCTGGAGCAATAGCACAGCAGGTAGGGCATTTGCCTTGCATGCGGCCAACTCGGGTTCGATTCCCAACATCCAATATGGTCCCCTGAGTACCGCCAGGAGTGATTCCTGAGTGTACAGCCAGGAGTAACCCCTGTGCCTCACTGGGTGTGACCCAAAACACAAATAAAAATATTTATTATAGTGGAGCTATACTGGGATTCTTGGTGGTGGAATATGAGCACTGGTGAAGGGATGGGTATTCGAGCACTGTATAACTGAGATTTAAACCTGAAAACTTTGTAACTTTCCACATGGTGACTCAATAAAAAATTAAAAAAAATATTTAGTTCCTAGAATTATCAACAAAAATTTCCTTGTTTATCAATTTATTTCTGTATCCAAACTATTTTTAGGAATAGAGATATAGGGAAAATAAAGACGTGGCATTTCCCACTACTATATTATTCCAAGAAATTTCTATTGTATTTGATAGAATGTTTTCCATTAACAATTATGTTGGGAATATGTAATTAATGATTATCCTGAATTTTATCAAATAGTTTTTATCACCATGTTAATCATTGATGGGCTGGAGCGATAGCACAGCGGTAGGGCGTTCGCCTTTCACGCGGCCGATCCGTGTTCAATACCTCCGCCCCTCTTGGAGAGCCTGGCACGCTACCGAGAGTATCGTGCCCGCACGGCAGAGCCTGGCAAGCTACCCATGGTGTATTGGATATGCCAAAAACAGTAACAGTAAGTCATACAATGAGACGTTACAGGTGCCCGCTCGAACGTATCGATGAGCAACTGGATGACAGTTATACATTAGGTAACAAATTTCTTAACGTTACATTATAATAAAATATAAAATAATATATGCTGCAATACAATGTATGCAGCAATTGAATAGAATTTCACTCTCAGAAATCACAAAATTTCGTTTTGTGTGCATAAGCACATTAATGTAATATGGAGAAATAACACACAGTGTAAATGCTTTCACTTTCAAATTAATCATTCGCCTTGAGTTCATTTTAAAATGAGTTAAATTAAAAACTGTTAGAATGTTTATACTGTACTCTTCCATTAGTCCAAAACACGGCATATAAATCCTTAAATATGTCAGTCTCTATCCTGAGATAAACAGGCAGTATTGGCATAATTGTTAGTTCTGGATATCATTGTTTACATATTATAATTAGCATACTAATATACTATTTAATATATGTTCTATACATATTATCAACAGTAAAACTCAGAAAATGGTAAAGTTTCTATATTGTTGCTTAATATTGACTGTATTTCTTCTTATTTTAGTTACTTTATTTAGTGACTCCTCAACTGCTTTTATTACTTCATTTTATAGATGAGGAATTTGAGACTTAGAAAAGATAAGGAGTTTCCCCAGTAACCTAACTAGTATCAGCTAGAATTTGAAAAGTATTCAAAGTGAGCTATGCTCCCTTGTGACCTTTTATGCAAAATGAGCACAAATAATTTAGTTTAGCTCTTCCTTAAATTTAATTTAATAAATCTTGCAGCATAACTTATTTTTCTTCACAAAATTTCACTTTTTGCTCTTAAGTGTCTTAAGTTGATCAATGAGTCTTATAACATTATAAATAGTAATCTCCTTTACTTTAAAAAATAGCTTGATTCTGAATGTTCACTATATGGAAAAAATTACCTTTACAACGAAACTGAGATCAGTGTTTGGTTCAAAAATTTGTTTTACTCAAGTAGATATGAATCTATCAAAGTAGATATGAATCTATCAAATATGATAGTATAGTAGTCTGAATTCTATAAAATAGAACTGTGTTATAAGGGCCCTCTCTCTCCCAACTGCCATAACAGGTCTAGGTTCATATAAGAATTTCTACCACTTTAAGCATATATAGAACACTTAACAGCCAATTTTATGATAATAATATAGTTCTGGATTCTTCATTCATGTGGTGACATCAATAAGTTGCTAGAATCTCTCTTCTTTCTTCATGGATAAGCAGTTTTCAGCCTTTATCCTGTAGAGAGATTCCAGAAAAAAAATGGTGATTTTTTGGTTTATTTTCCTTGTCAAAACTTCGTGAAAACAATATCGCACTGATATGCCTTGTCCTTTATTGTTCTATCTTGATATTTTATTCCTATAGTCAGAGACCCTTTTTTTCAGCCGTTTCTCTGTTCATACTGTAGTTTATTTCAAAATCTTAAATTGTTCACAATATAACTGTTTATTACAGTGCCTTTAAGTACATATTTTGAAATAAAGTCAACACTTTGGGATTTGAAGCTACTTCAGATTAATAAAAAAAACAGGAAAATATAAAAATTCATGTTTTGTATGCTGTAAACTCAATGTAAACTTTAATAATACACATTCACTATTTTGTTGCTATCCAAATAATATTTATAATAAAGCAAGAAAGAAGATAGAACATTTTTATATTTTAATCAAAAAAATGTGATGCCAATTCTCCCAAAACACTTCTTGATTATACGACTAAACTCACATGTGTGAATGTTGAATAATGTACTTTGTGATCAGATCCCATATAATGTGTAGAATAATAAATCTACTGGTTTATAGATTATGTGATTTGAATATATTAGAATAGCGAGGGGATAGAGAGATAGGACATCATGTAGGACACTTGTCTTACACAGAGATGACCCAGGTTCAATCCATACACCTCATATAAGTGCCCCCAGAACCTCCAGGAGTAATATCTGAGTTCAGAGACATGAGTTAACACTTAGCACAGGTAAGTGTGGCTCAAAATAAAATATAAAGTCAGAATAAAAAGAATATCTGGATTAAATAATAAGCTTGTATCACTTGTATCCGAAGGATAGATATGTCGTTCCCAACATTCTCCCTTCTGAAGTCCGACACGCCATTTCACTGGTAAAGACACGAACATGACTTCATGTTTCCTGACAGCTACATAGTATTCCATTGTGTAAATATACCAGAGTTTCTTTAGCCAAACATCTGTTTTTGGGCACTCTGGTTTTTTCCATATTGTGGCTATTGTGAACAGAGCGGCAATGAACATGGAAATGCAGATGTCATCTCTACTATACCTTTTTGCCTCATGAAATTTGCATATAAGTGGATCAACATGGAAAGTATCATGTTGAGTGAAATGAGTCAGAAAGAAAGAGACAGACATAGAAAGATTGCACTCATATGTGGAATATAATGTAACTGAGAAGTACAAGTTGGCAACGATGCAACTTCTGGCAGATATCTCTCTGGACTTAGTTACTAAAATACTAAATTACAGAAACCCAAAACTGAGAGGCCGCTAAGTGTGGTCACTCGACCTCATACCTCTTCATCCTCAGCAATGGAAAACAAATTGTCTAATGCTTCCTTTTCAGCAGGTCTGACTTTAGGGGAGAGACTCTCCAAACAATAATAGTGAGTTTTGTTGAAATATTGTATGCAATTAAAATGAAAGTAAAGTGAAATTTATTAGTTACACAGGCGGGGGGGGGCTTAGAGTGGGGGGCTAGGGGCGTGGGGGGGTTGGGGTGTGAGGGGGCAGGGTGGAGCTATACTGGGATTCTTGGTGGTGGAATATGAGCACTGGTGAAGGGATGGGTATTCGAGCATTGTATAACTGAGATTTAAACCTGAAAACTTTGTAACTTTCCACATGGTGACTCAATAAAAAATTAAAAAAAAAAGACACGAACAGCACCTGATCCAGACAAGGTCAGATCCGAACACCTGAAGAATCTGCCACCAGTGCTGCAGCTGCCCCGCCCCGTGTCCTGCGCATCCCATCTCCCGATCCGCGCTCTAACTGCGGCCTGCCCACCCAGGTACCGTCACGGACTCTCGGCCACGCCCTCCCGTCCCCCCGCTTCCCGCCTAACGGGGTCCCGACATCCTGCAGCTGCCCCGCCCCATATCCTGTGCGTCCCGTCTCCTGATCCGGCTCTCTAACTGCGGCCTGGGGTCTTTCCGCCTGGCTCTCTAACAGGAAGACACTGGGGGCGTGGCCTGTATCTTAGGGGGCGTGGTCTCAAAGTGGGCGTGGGCTCCTATCGGAGCAGCAAACGCTAACGCGGCCGCGGTTATTCTTTGTTACCTCAGCATAATAGTTACTATCTATTTCTCTGAAAATCACTTTAGCCATCTCAAACACTCATGCAAAATATCCATTAGCTTAGTTTGACACTATAAAAGCTGTCAGTGAATAAGGGAAGTTTAGCACAAGCAGAGCCCCTCCTTTACTCAGCAAGAGGGAACAAGAATAGATAACTACAAAGTTCCAACTCTATACTTCCATAACAATATGAAAAAGCAGCGAAAATCCCCTCCAGGAAGAGAGGGAGAAGAAAAGATTCCAGAAACATCAACGGGGGCTACTCACATCTACGACCTCTCAGATAAACAATTCAGAGAGGAGATCTGTAGGAGAGTCGACCTACTCCAAGCAACCATGGAACAGACATCCAATAAATTAAGGAGAGATGAATGAAGCACTGCAACGGTCTACCAAGAAAATGCAGGAAGAAATGAGAGCAGAAATGAGAGCAGAAATTTCAAACCTTCGAACGGAAGTCTCACAAATAAAGCAATTGGTAGATGAAATAAAAATATCACTAGATGCCCTCAACAGTAGAGTGACTACAGCCGAAGACAGAATCAGTGATCTGGAAGATGAGCTGCAGAAAGCTTATAGACAACAACAAATCATGGCCAAAGACCTCAAAATGGCTATAGAGCGAATCAGAGCCCTGGGAGATGACTTCAAGAGGAACAACATAAGATTCATTGGAGTACCAGAACCGCAGGGAAGCAACCCCAATGAAAAAAACACAGTCAAAGATATCATTGTTAAGAAATTCCCAGAGCTGGACAAGGCAGGCATCCAGATACAAGGAGTCCGAAGAGTACCAGCAAAAAGAGACCCGAATAAAAAGACCCCAAGGCATATCATAGTCAGAATGACGGATACCATGGATAGAGACACAATTCTGCAAGCAGCAAGGTCAAGGAAGGAAATCACATACAAAGGAGCACCCCTCAGATTTACGGCCGATCTGTCAGAAGAAACCCTCCGAGCCCGAAGACAATGGTGGGACATAGTGAAAAAACTCAACGAAATGAATGCCTCACCAAGAATACTTTATCCGGCTAAACTCTCACTCAAACTCGAAGGAACCATACACTACTTCTCGGATAAACAACAGCTCAGGTCCTTCATAGACTCAAAACCAATCTTGAAAGAAGGTCTAAAGGGGCTACTGTAAGACAAGGAGGAGCCCCATAAGAACAACAAATCCCACAGAAGGATGACACAAAACCACATCACAATAATCTCTCTCAATGTCAATGGCCTAAATGCACCTATCAAGAGACACAGAGTGGCTAAATGGATCCGGAAATTAAACCCAACATTCTGTTGCCTGCAAGAAACACACCTGAACAAACAGAGTAAACATAGACTCAAAGTCAAAGGATGGAAAACAATCCTCCAAGCAAACAACCCCCTTAAAAAAGCTGGAGTGGCCATCCTGGTATCCGACAACATAGATTTCAGGATGAAAAAGATCAAAAGGGACAGCGAAGGTCATTTTCTGTTTATCAAGGGATATGTACAACAGGAAGAAATCACACTCTTAAACGTATATGCTCCTAACGAACGACCGGCTAAATATTTAAAACAGCTCCTAACAGACTTCAAAGAGGACATCACTAACAGCACAACTGTAGTCGGAGACTTCAATACGGCCTTATCGCCTCTAAATAGATCCACAAGAACAAAACTCAACAAGGAAACACTGACTCTGAAAGAAGAAATTGAAGAGAGAGGCCTAATAGACCTATACAGGGCCTTACACCCCAAAAAGAAAGAATACACATTCTTTTCCAGTGCACATGGAACATTTTCAAAAATAGACCATGTACTGGGCCCCAGAACATACCTCAATAGAATCGGAAAAATAGAAATTGTATCAACCATCTTTTCAGACCACGATGCGCTGAAGATAGAAGCTAACCACTCACAAACACGGAAAATCAAATCAAACACCTGGAAATTAAACAATTCAATGTTGAACACTGAGTGGGTCAGGAAGGAAATCAAGGAAGAAATCAAAAGATACTTAGAAACAAATGAGAATGAAGACACGAGCTACCAAAACTTATGGGACGCAGCTAAAGCCGTGTTAAGGGGAAAATTTATAGCTCTCCAAGCATTCCTCAGGAAGGAAGAAAGGACCCACATAGATAGCTTGACTTCACGACTCAGGACCTTAGAAAAGGACCAGAAAAAGGACCCCAAACCAGACCGAAGGAAAGAAATAATAAAAATTAGAGCAGAAATTAATGACATCGAAACCAAAAAAACAATCCGAAAGATCAATGAAACAAAGAGTTGGTTCTTTGAGAAAATAAATAAGATTGATAAACCGCTAGCAAGACTCACAAAGAAAGAAAGAGAGAAAACTCTAATAAATCGAATCAGAAATGAAAAGGGGGACATCATAACAGAAACCAGTGAGATTCAAAAGATCATTAGAGACTACTTTGAAGGTCTTTACGCCACAAAAAAGGAGAACCTAAAAGAAATGGATGGATTCCTTGATTCCTACAATCTCCCAACACTGAAGAAAGAAGACCTGGAATACCTGAATAGACCCATCAATGTTAAGGAAATTGAAACGGTAATCAAAAACCTCCCCAAAAACAAAAGCCCAGGCCCAGATGGTTTCACTGGCGAATTCTTCCAAACATTTAAAGAAGACCTATTGCCTGTTTTCCTCAAACTTTTCCAGGAAATTGAAAAAACAGGAACTCTCCCAAACAGTTTCTATGAAGCACATATCTCCCTAATACCAAAAGCAAACAAAGACACCACTAAGAATGAAAATTACAGACCAATTTCCCTGATGAACACCGATGCGAAGATCCTCAACAAAATACTAGCAAATAGGATCCAACAACTCATCAAAAAGATCTTACATCACGACCAAGTGGGATTCATCCCAGGGATGCAAGGATGGTTTAACATTCGGAAATCAATCAACATAATCCAGCATATCAACAAAAGTAAAGATAAAAACCATATGATCATATCAATAGATGCAGAGAAAGCATTTGACAAGATCCAACATCCTTTCATGATGAAAACCCTCGCCAAAATGGGGTTTGGAGGAACTTTCCTCAAGATAGTCGAAGCCATCTATCACAAGCCTACGGCAAGCATTATCCTCAACGGGGAAAAACTAAGGGCCTTTCCTCTGAGATCGGGCACAAGACAAGGACGCCCACTCTCACCACTCCTCTTCAATATAGTAGTGGAAGTACTTGCGATAGCTATTAGACAAGAAAAAGAGATTAAGGGCATCCAGATAGGAAAGGAAGAAATCAAACTCTCACTATTTGCAGACGACATGATACTATATCTAGAGAAGCCTAAAACCTCTACTAAGAAACTCTTAGAAACAATAGACTTATACAGTAAAGTTGCAGGCTACAAAATCAATACCCCAAAATCCATGGCCTTCATATATGCAAACAATGAGGCAGAGGAAAGGGACATGAAAAAAGCAATCCCATTCACAATCGTGCCCCAGAAAATCAAGTACCTCGGAATCAGCTTAACCAAGGAAGTAAAAGACCTTTACAAAGAAAACTACAAAGCGCTACTCCATGAAATCAAAGAGGACATGAGGAAATGGAAACATATACCCTGCTCGTGGATAGGGAGAATCAATGTTGTCAAAATGGCAATACTCCCTAAAGCATTATACAGATTCAATGCAATCCCTATAAGTATACCCATGACATTCTTCAAAGAAATGGATCAAGCAATCCTAAATTTTATATGGAATAACAAACGTCCAAGGATAGCTAAAACAATTCTTGGGAAAAAGATGATGGGAGGCATCACCCTCCCCAACCTCAATCTTTACTACAAAGCAGTAACAATTAAAACAGCATGGTACTGGAACAAAGGCAGAGCCGTAGACCAATGGAACAGGGTGGAATATCCCTACACACAACCCCAAATGTATGACCATCTAATCTTTGATAAGGGAGCAAGAGATGTGAAGTGGAGCAAGGAAAGCCTCTTTAACAAATGGTGCTGGCACAACTGGACAACCACATGCAAAAAAATGGGTTTAGACCTTGACCTGACACCATGCACAAAAGTCAGATCAAAATGGATTAAAGACCTCAACATTAGACCACAAACCATAAGGTACATTGAAGACAAGGTCGGCAAAACCCTCCACGATATTGAAGATAAAGGTATCTTCAAACGCGACACGGAACTAAGCAATCTAGTAAAAACAGAGATCAACAAATGGGACTACATTAAACTAAAAAGCTTCTGCACCGCAAGATATACAGTGACCAGAATACAAAGACTATCCACAGAATGGGAAAGGATATTTACACAATACCCATCAGATAAGGGGTTGATATCAATGGTATATAAAGCACTGGTTGAACTCTACAAAAAGAAAACATCCAACCCCATCAAAAAATGGGGCGAAGAAATGAACAGAAACTTTACCAAGGAAGAAATACGAATGGCCAAAAGGCACATGAAAAAGTGCTCTGCATCACTAATCATCAGAGAGATGCAGATCAAAACAACCATGAGATACCACCTCACACCACAGAGACTGGCACACATCCAAAAGAACAAAAGCAACCGCTGTTGGAGAGGATGTGGGGAGAAAGGGACCCTTCTACACTGCTGGTGGGAATGCCGGCTAGTTCAGCCCTTTTGGAAAACAGTATGGACGATTCTCAGAAAACTAGAGGTTGAGCTCCCATTTGACCCAGCAATGCCACTGCTGGGAATATATCCCAGAGAGGCAAAGAAGTACAATCGAAACAACATCTGCACATGTATGTTCATCGCAGCACTGTTTACAATAGCCAGAATCTGGAAAAAACCTGAATGCCCCAAAACGGATGACTGGTTGAGGAAACTTTGGTACATCTATACAATGGAATACTATGCAGCTGTTAGAAAAAAGGAAGTCAAGAATTTTGTAGTTAAGTGCATGGGCATGAAAAGTTTCATGCTGAGTGAAATGAGTCAGAAAGAGAGAGATAGACATAGAAAGACTGCACTCATCTATGGTATATAGAATATCAGAGTGGGAGACTAATACCCAAGAACTGTAGAAATAAGTACCAGGAGGTTGACCCCATGGCTTCGCGGCTGGCCTCACGTTCCGGGGAAAGGTCAACTCAGAGAAGCGATCACCAACTACATTGTAGTTGAAGGCCATGTGGGGGAAGGGAGTTGCGGGCTGAATGAGGGCTAGAGACTGAGCACAGCGGCCCCTGAACACCTTTATTGCAAACCACAACAGCTAATTAGAGAGAGAGAACAGAAGGGAATCCCCTGCCACAGTGGCAGGGTGGGGTGGGGGGGAGATGGGATTGGGGAGGGTGGGAGGGACGCCGGGTTTACGGGTGGTGGAGAATGGGCACTGGTGAAGGGATGGGTTCCCGAACTTTGTATGAGGGAAGTATAAGCACAAAAGTGTATAAATCTGTAACTGTACCCTCACGGTGATTCTCTAATTAAAAATAAATAAATTATAAAAATAAAAAAAACAAAAAAAATAAATAAATTATTAAAAAAAAAGTAGGCACAGTCAGCAACTGTTTAGAGTGAATATGTGAGGGGTCTTCAAATATGCCAAAGCACATAATAATGCTTTCTCTTTGGTATGGCTTCAGAGTAATACTTTATTTAATTGGGTTTTCAAAGCCTTCAGTTGATAGGACGTACATTTTGTTAAGTGGAATTATTACCGGATTAATATCTAGTGGTCATTTCTCCCTCACGTGGTTTATGTTATTAATGAACCAATGAAAGGAAAAGCCTTGATGAAGGTGATGAGTTCAGCTAAACTTAAACTGTGACTTCTCTGTGTATCCTTCTTAGGATATAGCACAGATTAGGGAAAAATAAATAGGGAAGGATAAGAGCATTAATCATAAATCATTTGTCTATGGGAAAATAAATGAGAAAAGCACAGCATAAATTTGGAACTATGAGCTTGTGAATCAGAATTATATTCTATAATGTTTCAGATCTATCACTTTGGTCAAGTGTTTAAATCTTTGATAATAGATATAACTAATACTAAATAAAATATTGAATACTATGCAGATAATTTAAAATTATATATGTTATGTAATAACTTCAATAAATATTGGTTGATTTTAAAACACAAATTTTATCTGTTTTATAATATTTGCATTAATTATTCCTAAAATTAAGTTCAAGGTAATAGCTGACATCAACATTTCTTAGCTAATATTAATTCCAAGTATGCTGATTGAAAGCATTTTAAAATTCATAAACCAATCAGCAGTAATCCTTGAGTGCATAATATGTACTTCATACAAGGTACTGTGAAATGAGGAGGTAAGATTCCTTTCTATGAAGAACTTATCCTGCAGGAGGTGAATTTGGTTGTATATCAATAAATAATGCACATTTATTATTTTGTCAAAAGTTTATTGAATCATTTCATAATAGCAAGCATATTTGATGAACTGAGAATACCAGTACAGAAAATATGACTCAAAGTATGAATTTTATGGAATAGACAGTAAATTGACAGTTAACTATATGGCATCAATTACAGATAAGTCATATAAAGAAAAATATAATAGCAAATGGGGAATAGTGACACGTGAGTGATTTCATACAGGGACATCAATGATTCCCTTTGTGTTAAAAAAGCATTTGAGCTCATGCCTGAAGAAATGAACAGACATGCTTCAGGAATGTTTTTGGGGAAGGAAAACCAGTACACATATCATGAGGCAGGTAAATGGTAAATTCAAATAAAAAGGACCATTGTGTCTACAATGAAGTAAAAACAAAATGGGCAATGTTATGTTCTCTGAAACGTAGAAGAAGGGCAATAAGCATGTAGAATCTAGTCAAATTATTTCTGCACCCCCAGGGACTATTATCAGGTGTTTAACATATAATCTGACCTATAGTTACAGGCATCACTTCAGCCATATTCATTGTAGACTAAACTGGTGGCTGAAAAAGAGGAGAAAAAGGGAAACTAGTCATAAAGCAATTACATCTGTCTAGACAGTAATGATAGTAGATTGGATGAGGGTAGTTAAGAAAGTTGTAGAAGAGTTGATTTATAAATACACTTATGAGACAAAGTTAATTTGCTGTTGCACTCCCTATAGTATTTGAGAGACTAAATGATGACTTTGATGTTTTCAAGGACAGAGGAATCAGATATTTGAAATTAAATGTGCTGTTTGTAATGCTTCTCTGGAACCCAAAGATTCCAGATAAAATGATAAGGATGCAAAAGCTAATTTCCAACGGAGGTCATTAAAAGAAAGGATAAACCAAAATCATTTTATTTTTCTATGTTACCATTGGAATAGAAAAAATATAGAGCACAGGAAAATATGATGTTTTAGCAAAGACAAGAGCAAAGCACGAACATTGTTTATTGCTTCTAGGAAGGTGAAAGGGTACAAATAAATTTGCAATTAATTTTCCACTTACCTAATAATTTAGAAAAATCTTATAACATGTGTACATACTTCCACAAGAGTCACACATGTTAATATTTATAATTTTATTACTCATAACAGGAAGCAACCTCAATAAATAACAAATACAAATTATGGAATATTCAGGGACTACACTACTATTCAGTCATTTTTATATGGGGCTATATCCAGCTGTACTCATTGCTTACTCATTGTTATGTATTCAGGTATCACTCCTTAATGGTGATTGGGGGACCATATTCCTTGCCAGAGACCTACGTGGGTAAATCGCTTTCAAGGTCAGAACTTTAACATCCTAACTATCTTTAGGGGAGCAAATTATTCTATATTAAAAAACAATGAATTATTACTGCTTTTAGTAAACTGTAAAGACCTAAATTATTATTCCAAGATAATGCTGAATATGTTTTATAATTTTATATTTACGTGAAACTCAGAACACTCAATCCAGACATGTAGTAATAAAAAGCAGATAATTGAATGTTTCACTATTGTGATTGCTTTGTCTGGTGCTGTGAGGTGTTGGAAAATATAGAAATTTCAGTATTAAAACTAGGAAATTCACAGAAAAATCAGAACAAGCAGTCAAAATGTAGGTAGTACACCACTTACCCAAGCTCATGAAGTATTTCCTGTTACTGACCAGGACATAATTAATGTCCATCATAAAAAACTAGGTATTCAAACATAAAAATATTTCCGATATGTTCATACTGTATTTCCAAATAAACCTAGGCTAGACTGCTCTGGAACGGTAATTTTAGACTTCAGAGGAAAACAAAATTATCAGGAAGTTTTCTTCCTTCATATTAAAAAATGTAGACAAAACCCTCTATAACCCCAGGTACATGATCACGAATATTGCAAGAAATAGTTAATGATAAAAATATGTACTGTACTTAGATTTTTTTGACAAATTATTTTAGCAATACTCATGATAGGGAAGGAACTTGAAATAAAGTCAGTTTTGCTGAAATTGTCCTATCATTTATATTAATTCATGCATTTATGATTTTGTTTTGCAAAAATATGTTAATGTCAGTGCTATGAAAATAGAAAGACTGTGATCTAGTGTGAAAAATATTTCTGCAGCAGCACCTTATTTGTGCATCTAGTCATATAGAGTTAAAAATTAATTTAAACTTAATTTCAAATCTCTTTGATCTCATGATTTTGAACCATATTAACAAATTATGCATAACTTTACATCATTTTCTATGTAATTAAGGTTCTATACTAAGTTTAAGGTTTTCTTTTCATGCCCTATAAACATATCTATGCACAACCACCCAACCAGTATGCATTTTCTACGTGCAAATGAGAATAATACAGGTTTTTAGAGTTGCCATGGAGATCGAACAAATATGTTAATTTAGAAGCATCTGTCATAGTATTACCTGTGAGTTTCCTTAACCATCCAGCCCCTTTCTGAAAATATGTTGTATTGTTGTAAGATATAAACTATATACTTCTCTATATATACATATTTGTTCATATATTTATTATTGTTCTTTCGAATCATAGTAGAGTGGTGTAGTTAAGAACAAAGGAACTAAAGTCAAACTCAGTTCAAACTTAATTGCAACAACTCTAGCAGTATAACCTTGCCAACATTGTAATTTTTCTATCTATAATTTGTTCAGTTAGAAAATGAAAATATTAGTACTATCCCAGCATCCAAAAGATCCCTTGGATTATTATTCCCACTGACCTCATCTTTTTCTTCAATAGACGCCTTAGTTTCACTAAGCCAAGATGTTTATTTTGTTGTTCTTGACAGTTCATTTGCTTCAGCTATTACTATGCCAAATATAAATGAAACTATACATTAATTTTATTTCCTTACTTATTTCACACAATATAATCACATAAAATTTCTTTCATTTTGCCACAAATGTCACAATTTGATCATTTTTAATGGCAGAGTTGTATTAACCTCTGTATGATGTCTTGCTCCAGTACCTGTTAATATGTTGATAGGCACTTAGGTTGCTTACACATAAGACTATTGTGAGCAATAGAACATTTTTTTGGATAACTTTTTGGTTAAATTTGTTTAGATCCCTCATAAGACTATGCTTTCCAATGTCTGTTCCTTGTCAGTTGCAAACTCTTTAACTTCATAAAACAGCAAAGCATTAGCTTCTTATGTTTATTATGTGGTTTCATATGTCTAAAATGCTATTCGTTATATATATTATTTATTTCTTTCATTTAGGTCTGTGCAAACAGTGTAGAAATGACTCAGACATCTTTCTCCATATTATTTTCTACAATATCATCCCTCTGAGCAGAGAAAATGGTATGTTGATCATCGAATGCCCATTCATCCTAGCCCTGAGATTTTAGCCGCCTCTCTTTACTCGTTCTTCCCAGTGGTGCCTCATTGGAGTCTCTTTCACGGTAAGGGGAATGAGAATCATCATTGTTACTGTAGTTGGCATATCAAACACACTACAGAGAGCTTGCAAGGCTCTGCCCGTGTGGGCAGGATGCTCTCGGTACCTTGCCAGGTTCTCTGAGAGGGAGAACTAAGCTACAAGAGATCATGTTTCTGAGAGCTTTGTTTTATAGTCTCTGGATCTTGGCTGTTGATGGGATTACAGTTTGTAGGTGTGGTTGCCAGACTGCTGGACAATGGGGGATCTGGGTGGAGGAGGCTCAGTCCCAATCCGAGCAGGCTTGGAGATCTCAGCCCCGGGTCCCGCACACCTGGGTTTCTGTGCCAGTTCCTTCATGTGTGAGGCTCCTCTGAATGTGTAGAGAGTGGCCTTGGGAAAGGCTGTGGCTGGGTTCCGGAGGTCTTTAGCTGCATGGGCTCTGCTTGGGATGGAGGGAAACTCAACCTGCTCCCCTCCGAGGGGCCCCGGTGAAGAGAGCAAGGAGCGGGGGCAAGAGACTCTGTATCGTTCTTTTCCAGGAGCTTTGTTTTATAGTCTTTGGACTTGGCCATTGATGGGATTACAGGGCCCTGGTGAAGACAGCCAGGCGCAGGGACAAGAGACTCTGCCATGGTATGTGGTAGAAGAACTAAAACATGAAATTTTAAAGGTATTTGCAATTATCTAAACTTAGTGGCATATCGTGAAAATACTTTAAGTATATAAAACTGTATATATTTAATATTTCCTAATAAATTATAAACTAATAAGAGAGCCCCATAAACATTTTATTTTTTATTGATAGATTTTAATTAAAAATCATTAACATTACTTAAAACATATTTGTATAATTAAATCTTATATTCTGTATTCTGCACTAGAATGTGAGTTTAATGATCGCAGGGATATTATTTGTTGTATCTCTGCTATATCTTGATGACTGTTGAATACTTAGGAGCTGAGCAAATATTTGTTGACTGGATATGTTTCTTAATATAAACAAATTTGTACTCAATATAGTACTTGCGATAATTTAATGAGAAATTCTGATATTGTGATATCTCATAAAATCATTTAAATTCTTCAATGGATAATTGGGCTGTTTTCCCCAGTGTTCATTACTTTTTTCTCAACACACAAATCACCAAGTGTTTTCCAACCATATAGTTTTATTGTATGAGAAATCTTTTAATTATCTAGGGATATGTTCAAAATGTTATAATCTATGTATCCTACTCATAAGTTACTGTATTTTTTCAACAATATGGGAAAGCTTAGATCATCCCCTGCAACACTTGATATTGCCTGTTTTCAAATTTTTAATCATTATATGAAATGTGCAGTTCACTTTGGTTTATTTTGCACTTAACTGATTATGAAGATACTTATGATATTTTACTTGGTTGATGTTTTATACCATTTTATTTGGTTTATGTTTTATGGTTTTTCATCTGGAGCAATAGCAAGGATGGAGAGAGAGTACAGTGGGTAGGGCGTTTGCCTTGCAGACTGCCGATCCAGGTTCAATTCCTCCATTCCTCGAGGAGAACCTGGCAAGCTACTGAGAGTATCCCACCCACATGGCATAGCCTGGTAAACTCTCTGGAAAGCTACTGAGAGTATACCGACCACATGACAGAACCTGGCAAGATCTCTGTGGCGTATTCGATATGCCAAAAACAGTAATAACAAGTCTAATAATGGAGAGGTTACTGGTACCAGCTTGAGCAAATCAATGTGCACCGAGATGATAGTGATAGTGATGTTTTATATAAACAACTTCCTTGGCAAAGTGTCTATTCAAATATTTTGTCTGTTTTATTAGTCCTTTTTGCCCTTATTATTGATCATTTAAATTCTGTATATAACTTAGACAAGTTCTTTTTTAAATTTTTTTTATTAGTGAATCACCGTTAGGTCCACTAACAAACTTACAAACTATCTTGCTTAGATATAAGTCAGAAAGTGGTAGAGTGTCCATCTCTCCACCAGTGCCCATTTTACTCCATCAATGGTCCCAGTAATCCTCCAAGCACCTCTACCCCATCCTCCCGCAATGTCCCTCTGCCTTTGTGGCAGGACATTCCCTTTTGCTCTATCTCTCTCTCCTTTGGGTGTTGTGGTTTGCAGTAGAGGTATTAAGTGGCCATCATGTTCGGTCTATAACCTACTTTCCGCCCTCATCTTTCATCCCAAAAGAGCCCTACTAGAACCCTTTATTTGGTGGTCCTTTCTCTATCTGAGCTGTCATTTCCCCTAGCATGCAAGCCAGCTTCTAAGCTGTGGAATACTCCTCCTGGTACTTATCTCTACTATTCTTGGGTGTTAGTCTCCCATTCTGTTACTTTATATTCCACAAATTAATGCAATCTTTCTATGTCTATCCCGTTCTTTCTGACACATTTCACTTAACATGATATTCTCCATGTTGATCCACCTATATGCAAATTTCATGACTCCATTTTTTTCTAAGAGCTGCATAGTATTTCATTGTGTAGATGTACCAGAGTCTCTTTAACCAGTCATCTGTTCTCGGGCACTCAAGTTTTTTCCAGATTCTGGCTATTGTAATCAATGCTGCAATGAACATTCAAGTGCGGATGTCATTTCTACTATACCTTTTTGCCTCTTCGGGATATATTTACAGGAGTGGTATTGCTGGGTCAAATGGGAGCTCACTTCACTTGTTTCACTTGTAGTCCCATTGATCTTTGATTTGCTCGAGCGGGAGCCAGTAACATTTCCATTTGTCCCAGTCGCGAGCTAGTGAAGCCCAATGATACCTATTCACTCCAGGAACAGAAAGAGCCTCAAATCATTCATTCAGAGATTTGACGAAGAAATCTGACCATCTAGTTGGAGGGCGGCCAAGAGGTCTTCTGACGTCCCGTGTAATCAAGTCAGTAACAGCTCTAGTCCAACGGTCATCTCTGAATCACATTACATGACCGGCCCATCTGATTTTTGATGCCTTGGCAAACGAGACAGCATCCCTGATTTTTGACTGTCGATGGAGGTGAGAACTCCAGATTCCTTCTCTCACTTGAGTGAGACATGATATTCCCAGCATAACTCTTTCGATTCCTCTTTGGGATACCCTAATAGCATTCTCGTCCTACTTGCATAGGGCCCAGGTCTCTGAGGCATATGTTAGTCAGGAAGAACGGTGGAATCGAAAAGATGTGCCTGGAGTCGGAGGTTCTTCGTTCTCTTAACCACCTCTTCGACGCTCTTGAATGCATTCCACGCTGCTCTCTTCCTCCTGCGCAGTTCTGACACCAAGTCATTCCTCATGTTGGTTTCTCGACCCAGGTAGACATAGCTGCTGCATTTGGAGATGTTCATTCCATTGAGAGCAAATGGAGCTTCAGGGACCAGTTTGTTTTTCATGAACATTGTCTTGTTGAGATTTAGCTCCAATCCGACCTTTCCACACTCGCGGTCGAAGTCGGCCAGCATTTGTGCCACTTGGCTAATGTTCGGTGTTATGAGAATGATGTAATCAGTGAAGTGGAGGTGGTGTAATTGCCGACCATCTGTCTTCACTCCCATTCCTTCCCATTCCAGTCGTCGCATGATATTCTCAAGGGCGGCACTGAAAAGTTTCGGTGAAATGGTATCACCTTGCTAAACCCCTCTCTTAACATCAATGATCACTTCCCTGTAGAATGGTGAGATCCTGGTGGTGAATCCACCATACAGCTTGCGGAGAATTTTGATATACTGAGTTTGAACGCCCTGTTTGGCCAGGGCTTCGATTCAGTCTCAACATAACCGAAGGCCTTCTTTAAGTCGATGAACGTTAGACAGAGTGACATCTTGAACTCTCTCGAAACTTCAATGAGTTTGGTCACTTTGTCGATATGGTCTATCGTGCTGAATCCTCTTTGGAACCCGGCTTGCTCACAGGGTTGTCCTTCTCTTGTGTTCTGCCTATTCTATTCAGGATGACACGAGTGAACAACATGTAGATGACATACAGCAGGCAGATTGGGCTATAGTTGCCGATATCGTGGATGTCTCCCTTCTTGTACAACAGAACAATCCTACTGATTTTCCACTCAGATGGAAACTTGCATTCAGACAGGTAGCGTGTGAAGTGTCGAGCCAGTGTATTGATGAGTACTGGCTGCAGATTCTTCAGGTGTTCGTGTATCACCTTGTCCGGACCAGGTGTTGTACACATCTTTACCTACGAAATGGCGTGTCAGATTTCAGAAGGGAGGACTTTGGGAACGACATATCCATCCTGCGGAATTTGGTATGTGGGCAGGTGGACATGGCTGTCAAAGAGATCAGAGTAGAAGTCACGAATAATCCTCTCCATTGCCTTTCTGGAAGATGTGATAGATCCATCGGGGCATCAGAGGGCAGTCATCTTGGTCTTGTAGTTAGCGAAGGATAGGCGAGTGTTGCGAATACTTTTCCCGGCTTCTGCTGCACTGGCCAACACTGCTGCTCCTCTCTCTTTGAGGTCTTCCTTTATCGCATCTCTGCACAGCTTTTTGACCTTGGACGTTAGCCTGTGGTTGCCTGAGGCTTGTGCCAAACCACGTTGATGAATGAGCTCGAGAGCTTGCCCATGAGCATTGACTCTTTCGAATACCTAATAAACCGTATCAGACAATTACGCTTAAATAGATGTGGCTCACTTCCTGCATTTTCTATCTTCATTGTCTATGCACCAACTTCCAGCTATGATGAAGAAGAAATTGAGTGGTTCTATATGGAACTAGAGAAGTTCTATAAAGAAGACCACACCTTCTACAAGATCATTGTTGGTGATTTTAGTGCCAAAATAGGTCCGAGAAGGTCGCCCGGAGAACTCCACATTGGGACCCATGGCCTAAAATCGAACGATCAGGGTGAGAGACTGTCTGAATTCATCATGTTGATCAAGACCATCCATGGTAACTCACAGTTCCAGAAGGCCGAATCTTAACGCTGGAAATGGGGGTCTCCTGGTGAACAGTTCCACAAAGAAATTGACCACATCATATTCAATAGAAGGTTTTGCCTGACTGATGTCGCTGTTTTCCCAAAATTCCAAATGGGATCGGACCACCTACTTCTCTGTTCAAAATTCTACTTCAAAAAAAAAAATTCTACTTCACAGAGCGGCGAAAAAGGTCTGCAAAATTTAAGTCTAAGAAGGCAACTCCCAGAATGCCCACCAACTGGAGCTCTTTGGCACTATTGTAGCAACGTGGGAAGATGCATTTCTTGACAACATCGATGAGGAATACTATCGACTGGTTCAGCACCTCCATGAGTGTATGAGTGTATGAAGAATGCCAAGAGTGAGAAAGCCACAAACAGACACCTGTCTTTGGTCACATATATTCTTTTAAATTAGTGTTTTGTGTTTTGGGGAAAGATATCAAGGAGTGGGAACACTGGATCACCTAGAAGCTCTATTCTTAAATTTATAAGAAGTCTCTATGTAGTTTTCCATAGAACCTGTAGCGGATGACATTTATTCACATTTCTGACAATTCTGGTTGTTTCCAATAATTTTGGTATGTGCCATTCTCACTTGTGTCAAATATTTTATTACCCATTTTATTTAATTTTTTTAAAAGTTTCCTGATACCAGAAGACAATGAAAACTCATGCCTACTGAATAATAAAATAGTTACATATAACATCATAAATACAATTTATAATTACAGACTTATTAGAATTACTCATGCTTTTATTTTTATCATTTCTTTCTTTCTTCTTTTTTTGGGTTCAACCTGGCATTGCACAGGCGTTACTCTTGGCTCTGCACTCAGGAATTACTCCCGGCATTGCTTGGGGTACCACATAGGATGCTGGAAATTGAACCTGGGTTGGCCCCATGCAAGGAAAACACACTACCCGTTGTACTATCGCTCCAGCCCCTATTTTTATCATTTCTAAAAGCACCAGTGAGTAAAATTATATTAATTCTCATAGCAGATGACAGGCTGTGTAAAAGTAGTTTCCACATAAACTCCAATTACATATTTTGTTTACATATTTCATTTAGAATGACAAGAATTTGAAAAAAATTCATAATAAACATCTAGTTTACATCATTTTATGTCTCTTCTCAATCATTTCTCATTCCCTGATTTTATTTCACTTTGTTCCATTAAGGTGTCATCACATCTTTTTAAGTCAAATCCGGAGGTCCATGTAAAACTCATTCATATTCGACAGAAAAACAAAAATAATTGCTTATAGCTATAATCTTGCATTGCATTCCTAAACTCTTCTATCACAAGTACATTTAAAAGAGATATCATTGAAATTAATCATTTCAATGATTTCCCCATATATTGACAGTCAATATATTTCCCCCATATATTGACAGTCAAATATAAAATACAGTTCTAAAAATAATTGCATACCATGACTCTTCTTTTATAAATAGGTAAACATATAATAATATGCTTATAATTTACAATTGAAAATATATTTCTTTGTAAGTCTAATGATTGCCAATTTGGTAAAATTTCCTATTTTTTTTAAAAGTCTAGCAAAATCAAGTGTTCTGCAACAGACTGAGTTCATCAATATGTCTATATAGAAAATATGAATTTTGGTATATGGAAAATAACAGTGAATTTAAACAAATTTTAAATGTTAAAAAATTTGTATAATGTCATTTCCTTATCTTTCCAATTGCAGTGGTCACTGAATAGACACTTTAAAATCTAAGAGTATATTGCATTTTGGTCAATATATAATATTTGGCTCCAAAAATTTGAAAAAAATAAGTTATCATTGACACCACGAATTTGATTAATTGAATAAGAGTTTTTTTTTTTTTTTTTTTTATTAAATTTATTTATTTTTAATTAGAGAATCACCGTGAGGGTACAGTTACAGATTTATACACTTTTGTGCTTATACTTCCCTCATACAAAGTTTGGGAACCCATCCCTTCACCAGTGCCCATTCTCTACCACCCGTAAACCCAGTGTCCCTCCCACCCTCCCCAATCCCATCTCCCCCCACCCCACCCTGCCACTGTGGCAAGGCATTCCCTTCTGTTTTCTCTCTCTAATTAGCTGTTGTGGTTTGCAATAAAGGTGTTGAGTGGCCGCTGTGCTCAGTCTCTAGCCCTCATTCAGCCCGCAACTCCCTTCCCCCACATGGCCTTCGACTACAATGTAGTTGGTGATCGCTTCTCTGAGTTGACCTTTCCCCGGAACGTGAGGCCAGCCTCGAAGCCATGGAGTCAACCTCCTGGTACTTATTTCTACAGTTCTTGGGTGTTAGTCTCCCACTCTGTTATTCTATATACCATAGATGAGTGCAATCTTTCTATGTCTGTCTCTCTCTTTCTGACTCATTTCACTCAGCATGAAACTTTTCATGCCCATCCACTTGACTACAAAATTCTTGACCTCCTTTTTTCTAACAGCTGCATAGTATTCCATTGTATAGATGTACCAAAGTTTCCTCAACCAGTCATCCGTTCTGGGGCATTCGGGTTTTTTCCAGATTCTGGCTATTGTAAACAGTGCTGCGATGAACATACATGTGCAGATGTTGTTTCGATTGTACTTTTTTGCCTCTCTGGGATATATTCCCAGCAGTGGTATTGCTGGGTCAAATGGGAATTCAATATCTAATTTTTTGAGAGTCGTCCATATTGTTTTCCAGAAGGGCTGAACCAGTCGGCATTCCCACCAGCAGTGAAGAAGGGTCCCTTTCTCCCCACATCCTCTCCAACAGCGGTTGCTTTTGTTCTTTTGGATGTATGCTAGTCTCTGTGGTGTGAGGTGGTATCTCAAAGTTGTTTTGATCTGCATCTCTCTGATGATTAGTGATGCAGAGCACTTTTTCATGTGCCTTTTGGCCATTCGTATTTCTTCCTTGGTAAAGTTTCTGTTCATTTCTTCGCCCCATTTTTTGATGGGGTTGGATGTTTTCTTCTTGTAGAGTTCAACCAGTGCTTTATATACCATTGATATCAACCCCTTATCTGATGGGTATTGTGTAAATATCCTTTCCCATTCTGTGGATAGTCTTTGTATTCTGGTCACTGTATCTCTTGCGGTGCAGAAGCTTTTTAGTTTAATGTAGTCCCATTTGTTGATCTCTGTTTTTACTAGATTGCTTGGTTCCGTGTCACGTTTGAAGATACCTTTATCTTCAATATCGTGGAGGGTTTCGCCGACCTTGTCTTCAATGTACCTTATGGTTTGTGGTCTAATGTTGAGGTCTTTAATCCATTTTGATCTGACTTTTGTGCATGGTGTCAGGTCAAGGTCTAAACCCATTTTTTTGCATGTGGTTGTCCAGTTGTGCCAGCACCATTTGTTAAAGAGGCTTTCCTTGCTCCACTTCACATCTCTTGCTCCCTTATCAAAGATTAGATGGTCATATATTTGGGGTTGTGTGTAGGGATATTCCACCCTGTTCCATTGGTCTACGGCTCTGCCTTTGTTCCAGTACCATGCTGTTTTAATTGTTACTGCTTTGTAGTAAAGTTTGAGGTTGGGGATGGTGATGCCTCCCATCATCTTTTTCCCAAGAATTGTTTTAGCTATCCTTGGACGTTTGTTATTCCATATGAATTTTAGGATTGCTTGATCCATTTCTTTGAAGAATGTCATGGGTATACTTATAGGGATCGCATTGAATCTGTATAATGCTTTAGGGAGTATTGCCATTTTGACAACATTGATTCTCCCTATCCACGAGCAGGGTATATGTTTCCATTTCCTCATGTCCTCTTTGATTTCATGGAGTAGCGTTATGTAGTTTTCTTTGTAAAGGTCTTTTACTTCCTTGGTTAAGCTGATTCCGAGGTACCTGATTTTCTGGGGCACGATTGTGAATGGGATTGCTTTTTTCATGTCCCTTTCCTCTGCCTCATTGTTTGCATATATGAAGGCCATGGATTTTTGGGTATTGATTTTGTAGCCTGCAACTTTACTGTATAAGTCTATTGTTTCTAAGAGTTTCTTAGTAGAGGTTTTAGGCTTCTCTAGATATAGTATTATGTCGTCTGCAAATAGTGAGAGTTTGATTTCTTCCCTTCCTATCTGGATGCCCTTAATCTCTTTTTCTTGTCTAATAGCTATCGCAAGTACTTCCAGTACTATATTGAAGAGGAGTGGTGAGAGTGGGCATCCTTGTCTTGTGCCTGATCTCAGAGGAAAGGCCCTTAGTTTTTCCCCGTTGAGGATAATGCTTGCCGTAGGCTTGTGATAGATGGCTTCGACTATCTTGAGGAAAGTTCCTCCAAACCCCATTTTGGCGAGGGTTTTCATCATGAAAGGATGTTGGATCTTGTCAAATGCTTTCTCTGCATCTATTGATATGATCATATGGTTTTTATCTTTACTTTTGTTGATATGCTGGATTATGTTGATTGATTTCCGAATGTTAAACCATCCTTGCATCCCTGGGATGAATCCCACTTGGTCGTGATGTATGATCTTTTTGATGAGTTGTTGGATCCTATTTGCTAGTATTTTGTTGAGGATCTTCGCATCGGTGTTCATCAGGGAAATTGGTCTGTAATTTTCTTTCTTAGTGGTGTCTTTGTTTGCTTTTGGTATTAGGGAGATATGTGCTTCATAGAAACTGTTTGGGAGAGTTCCTGTTTTTTCAATTTCCTGGAAAAGTTTGAGGAAAACAGGCAATAGGTCTTCTTTAAATGTTTGGAAGAATTCGCCAGTGAAACCATCTGGGCCTGGGCTTTTGTTTTTGGGGAGGTTTTTGATTACCGTTTCAATTTCCTTAACATTGATGGGTCTATTCAGGTATTCCAGGTCTTCTTTCTTCAGTGTTGGGAGATTGTAGGAATCAAGGAATCCATCCATTTCTTTTAGGTTCTCCTTTTTTGTGGCGTAAAGACTTTCAAAGTAGTCTCTAATGATCTTTTGAATCTCACTGGTTTCTGTTATGATGTCCCCCTTTTCATTTCTGATTCGATTTATTAGAGTTTTCTCTCTTTCTTTCTTTGTGAGACTTGCTAGCGGTTTATCAATCTTATTTATTTTCTCAAAGAACCAGCTCTTTGTTTCATTGATCTTTCGGATTGTTTTTTTGGTTTCGATGTCATTAATTTCTGCTCTAATTTTTATTATTTCTTTCCTTCGGTCTGGTTTGGGGTCCTTTCTCTGGTCCTTTTCTAGGGTCTTGAGTCGTGAAGTCAAGCTATCTATGTGGGTCCTTTCTTCCTTCCTGAGGAATGCTTGGAGAGCTATAAATTTTCCCCTTAACACGGCTTTAGCTGCGTCCCATAGGTTTTGGTAGCTCGTGTCTTCATTCTCATTTGTTTCTAAGTATCTTTTGATTTCTTCCTTGATTTCCTTCTTGACCCACTCATTGTTCAACATGGAATTGTTTAATTTCCAGGTGTTTGATTTGATTTTCCGTATTTGTGGGTGGTTAGCTTCTATCTTCAGCGCATCGTGGTCTGAAAAGATGGTTGATACAATTTCTATTTTTCCGATTCTATTGAGGTATGTTCTGGGGCCCAGTACATGGTCTATTTTTGAAAATGTTCCATGTGCACTGGAAAAGAATGTGTATTCTTTCTTTTTGGGGTGTAAGGCCCTGTATAGGTCTATTAGGCCTCTCTCTTCAATTTCTTCATTCAGAGTCAGTGTTTCCTTGTTGAGTTTTGTTCTTGTGGATCTATCTAGAGGCGATAAGGCCGTATTGAAGTCTCCGACTACAATTGTGCTGTTAGTGATGTCCTCTTTGAAGTCTGTTAGGAGTCGTTTTAAATATTTAGCCGGTCGTTCGTTAGGAGCATATACGTTTAAGAGTGTGATTTCTTCCTGTTGTACATATCCCTTGATAAACAGAAAATGCCCTTCGCTGTCCCTTTTGATCTTTTTCATCCTGAAATCTATGTTGTCGGATACCAGGATGGCCACTCCAGCTTTTTTAAGGGGGTTGTTTGCTTGGAGGACTGTTTTCCATCCTTTGACTTTGAGTCTATGTTTACTCTGTTTGTTCAGGTGTGTTTCTTGCAGGCAACAGAATGTTGGGTTTAATTTCCGGATCCATTTAGCCACTCTGTGTCTCTTGATAGGTGCATTTAGACCATTGACATTGAGAGAGATTATTGTGATGTGGTTTTGTGTCATCTTTCTGTGGGATTTGTTGTTCTTATGGGGCTCCTCCTTGTCTTACAGTAGCCCCTTTAGACCTTCTTTCAAGATTGGTTTTGAGTCTATGAAGGACCTGAGCTGTTGTTTATCCGAGAAGTAGTGTATGGTTCCTTCGAGTTTGAGTGAGAGTTTAGCCGGATAAAGTATTCTTGGCGAGGCATTCATTTCGTTGAGTTTTTTCACTATGTCCCACCATTGTCTTCGGGCTCGGAGGGTTTCTTCTGACAGATCGGCCGTAAATCTGAGGGGTGCTCCTTTGTATGTGATTTCCCTCTTTGACCTTGCTACTTGTAGAATTGTGTCTCTATCTAGAGCATCCGCCATTCTGACTATGATATGCCTTGGAGTCTTTTTATTTGGGTCTCTTTTTGCTGGCACTCTTCGGACTTCTTGTATCTGGACGCCTGCCTTCTCCAGCTCTGGGAATTTCTTAGCGATGATGTCTTTGACTATGTTTTTTTCATTGGGGTTACTTCCCTGTGGTTCTGGTACTCCAATGATTCTTATGTTGTTCCTCTTGAAGTCATCCCCCAGGGCTCTGATTCGCTCTATAGCCATTTTGAGGTCTTTGGCCATGATTTGTTGCTGTCTGTAAGCTTTCTGCAGCTCATCCTCAAGCTCGCTGATTCTGTCTTCGGCTGTAGTCATTCTGCTGTTGAGGGCATCTAGTGAGATTTTTATTTCATCTACCGATTGCTTTATTTGTGAGACTTCGGTTCGAAGGTTTGAAATTTCTGCTCTCATTTCTGCTCTCATTTCTTCCTGTATTTTCTTGGTAGAGCGTTCCAGCGCTTGATTCATCTCCTCCCTTAATTTCTTGGATGTCTGTTCCATAGTTGCTTGGAGTAGGTCGACTCTCCTCCATATTTCCTCTCTGAATTGTTTATCTGAGAGGTCGTAGATGTTGGGAGACTCTTTTGAGGTTTCTAGTATCTTTTCTTGTCCCTCTCTTGGTGGAGGGGATTTTCGCTGTTTCTTCATATTGTCACGGAAGTGCAGAGTTGGAATCTTGTAGTTATTTATTCCTCTTCCTTTTTGTGGGAAGAAGGGGCTCCGATTGTGCTAAACTTCCGTTATTCACTGATAGCTTTTCTACTGTCAGCCTAAGCTAATGGCTATTTTGCGTAAATGTTTGAGATCGCAAAAGTGAGTTTTCAAAGGAATACACAGTACGGATTGAGCTGAGGTAGGAAAGAATGACTGCGGCCGCGTTAGCGGCCGCCGCTCTGGAAAGAGGCCACGCCCACTTTTAGGCCACGCCCCCTGAGATGAGGACACGCCCCTAAGCAGCAGAGTGGGGGGATTGGTCAGGATCGGACGGCGGCGGCGGAAAGGTGCCAGGCAGGGGCTTCAGGAGAAGCCCCGAGCCGCGGCGGGCAGGGGGCGGGGAGGGGGGCTTCTCCGCGCTGAGGCAGGCTCTCCAAGGGATTGCCTGTTTACCTGCAGGATGGAGATTGGTCAGGATCCGACGGCGGCGGCAGAAAGGTGCCAGGCAGGGGCTTCAGGAGAAGCCCCGAGCCGCGGCGGGCAGGGGGCGGGGAGGGGGGCTTCTCCGCGCTGAGGCAGGCTCTCCAAGGGATTGCCTGTTTACCTGCAGGATGGAGATTGGTCAGGATCCGACGGCGGCGGCGGAAAGGTGCCAGGCAGGGGCTTCAGGAGAAGCCCCGAGCCGCGGCGGGCAGGGGGCGGGGAGGGGGGCTTCTCCGCGCTGAGGCAGGCTCTCCAAGGGATTGCCTGTTTACCTGCAGGATGGAGATTGGTCAGGATCCGACGGCGGCGGCGGAAAGGTGCCAGGCAGGGGCTTCAGGAGAAGCCCCGAGCCGCGGCGGGCAGGGGGCGGGGAGGGGGGCTTCTCCGCGCTGAGGCAGGCTCTCCAAGGGATTGCCTGTTTACCTGCAGGATGGAGATTGGTCAGGATCCGACGGCGGCGGCGGAAAGGTGCCAGGCAGGGGCTTCAGGAGAAGCCCCGAGCCGCGGCGGGCAGGGGGCGGGGAGGGGGGCTTCTCCGCGCTGAGGCAGGCTCTCCAAGGGATTGCCTGTTTACCTGCAGGATGGAGATTGGTCAGGATCCGACGGCGGCGGCGGAAAGGTGCCAGGCAGGGGCTTCAGGAGAAGCCCCGAGCCGCGGCGGGCAGGGGGCGGGGAGGGGGGCTTCTCCGCGCTCTGAATAAGAGTTTTTAACTTTAAATTTGACATGATTAAAAAGTATTGGAGTGGGGCTGGAGCGATAGCACAGCGGGTAGATAGTTTGCCTTGCACGCGGCCAACCTGGGTTCGATTCCCAGCATCCCATTGGTTTCCTGAGCACTGCTAGGAGCAATTCCTATGTGTAGAGCCAGGAGTAATTCCTGTGCATCAGCGGGTGTGGCCAAAAAAGCAAAAAAAAGTATTGGAGTATCACTCAGTTCTATCAAATGCAAGTTGGTTCTAACTCTGCCCATGATTCTTATCTGGTAACCTGTTGAAAGTCCACTGTGCATTTCAGAGTAAATCACACTTATCTTCTATACACTTGGTAAAAGTCTATAAGCTTTGCACAGCACTATTCTACATAAATAGGTCCTAAAGAAATATCTCTTCTCATATAGGACCAGAAAGATACCACACCCAATCAAGTCAACCTTGAAAACTACATGCCTCACCATATGGTGATGCAATAGCTGATACTTGATCTCCAAGTCCACTAGTCTATATTCCAGAATCAATAGTATCACCCTAGGTACCCGAAAGAAGGTTATTACTATAAAAAGTCAAAAGTTCAAAGAGGATTTTATTCCATAAAAAATGTGTAGGCATCAACTCAAAGCTGCATGTATCAGGAAGAATCAGAAAAAAAAAGATGACATCACCAAAGTAAATAAATTCTATCAGCCAACTGTCCAAATGGAGATCAATGGACAGCCCATCAAAGAAATAAAAAAAAATCTTCCTACATCAGTTAAATGAGATGTGAGAGATTACAGAATATTTAAGACAAAATCAGAAAATTAATGCATAAGCAAAATAATAAATTTAATCTAGAAGGGGTCAAGTGATAATCTAGTCAAATATATGCTTGTAATGCATTATGCCAGCCCAGGTTTGATCTCTAATACAGCACATGCTCCCCTAAGCACCTCTAAAGGTCACTTCACAACACAGAACCAGGAATTGTTCCTTAGCACTTCCGAATGAGGCACTGTCACTGTCATCCCATTGCTCATTGACTTGTTTCAGCGGGCACCAGTAACGTCTCTCATTTAGAGACTTATTGTTACTGTTTTTGGCATATCCAATACGCACGGGTAGCTTGCCAGGCTCTGCTGCGTGGGCTGGATACTCTCGGTAGCTTGCCAGGCTCTCTGAGAGGGGCGGAGGAATCAAACTCCGGTCGGCCCCGTGAAAGGCGAACGTCCAACCACTATGCTATCACTCCAGCCTGAGTGAGGCACAACCCATATAATTTAATAGAAGATGGAAATCATCAACAAGACAAACAAATCATAGAACTGAATAAAAATGGCATAAGTAAACAATTCAATAGCTTTTCAAAAGTAGATTCAATCATGAAGAAGGGGGCATTAGAAGACCCAAAGACAACTCAATTGAAATAAGTTTGTTAGAGAGACAATAGCAAAAAAGACTAAGAAAATATAAGAAGGTTTATGGGGTGTATGGTACATTATCATGAAAATAAATATATTTATATATTTGTATATATGTCTATATATGCTACCAAAGTTCTAGAACTATAAGCCAGAGGAAGAAAGGAGATAGTTAAATAAATGAATAATGCCTGAAGTTATATTCATATTGAAGTTCTATTCTTATTTATTTATTTTTTAATTAAAGGGTCATAATTTACATATGCAACGCTGCTTCTTGGCATCTAACTTTGGAACACAAAAATAATATATATGTGCCTATTGGACTGGAGCGATAGCACAGCGGGTAGGGCTTTTGCCTTGCATGCTGCTGACCCAGATTCGATTCCTTCGTCCCTCTCAGAGAGCCCAAAAAGCAACGAGAGTATCCCGCCAGCACGGCAGAGCTACCTGTGGTGTATTCGATACGCCAAAAACAGTAACAAGTCTCACAATGGAAATGTTACTGGTGCCCGCATGAGCAAATTGATGAACAACAGACGACAGTGCTACATTGCAGTGCCTATGTTATTTGGAGCATGAAATCGAACATTAAAACAACTGAATGTCCAACAGAATTCCAACATATATATATATATATATGTATGCAGCTATATATATGAACACTGCAAATAAGAGATGAATCCTATTATGAATAGTGCAGCAATGAATATAAAGTGCAGACATCTTTTTTATTGTTTTGATTCCTTGGGGGAATATTCCCAATAGTGGAAGTTCTGGGTTATATGGAAACTTAATTCTTACTTTTTTGAGGTATGTCCTATTGTTTTCCAAAAAAACCTTTACCTGTGAATATTAGCACCAGTCAAGTATGATAATCCCTTTTCCCCTGCACCAACATGAGTTGCTATTGTACTTTTGACTTGTCTCTGCAGTTTAAGATGATACCTCATTGTTGTTCTGATTTGCCTTTCCCTGATGACTTGTGATGCAGAGCATTTTTTCATCTGCCGTTTGGTCATTTGTACCTCTTCTTTGAGGAAGTTTCTGTTCCTCTCTTCCATTTTTTATTGGATGAGGTGCTCTTTTTTCCTTGTGACATTCTGTCTGTTCTTTACACATCTCTGCTATTAACCCTCTATCAGCTGAATGGTTAGAAAATAGTTTCTCCCTGTCTGTGTGGAGTCTTTGTATTCTGGTCATTATTTCCTTTGAGATGCAGAAGATTCTTTATCTGATATAGTTATACATGTTTCCATATGCTTAGTATATGCTGTTGCCTACTTAAAGAAGACTCTAGCTTCAGTGCCATGGAGAGTTTTGCATCTGTTTTCCTTTGTTTATCTTGTGAATTCAGGTCCGATATACAAAAATAACCCAAACAACCCAAGTGTCAAGGAACAGATTATTGGAGAAAAAGTATATGTACATATATACGGCAGAATACTACTTGACCATAAGAAAAGATAAAGTCATATAATTTTCTGTTATGTGAATTGATATGGAAAGAACTGTGTTGAATGAAGTTAGAGGGAGTGGCACAAACACAGAATAATGTCTCTCATATGTGGGATATAAAGAAACATAGGGGAGAACAAAAACTCAAAGGCAACAGTCAGGTTAGGGTACAGTACAATATTGGCAGAAGGAAATGATCACTCTAAAGGAGAACAGAGTATTGAAGGAAAATATAAAGTGCCTTACATAAAGGCAAGGTTGGAAGCAGTGGATAACTTGGCACATTGGTGGAATAAAGTGGAACATTTTATGCCTGAAACTCAGTTATAAATAACTTGATAACTTTGTAACTCATGGTTTAATAAAAATTTAATAAAATTTTATTTAAAAATATTTAATAATTTTAATTAAAAAAGAGGGCTGGATCGATAGTACAGTGGGTAAGGCATTTGCCTTGCATGTGGTTGACCCGGGTTCATTCCTTCGTCCCTCTTGGAGAGCCTGGCAATCTAACGAGAGTATCCCACCTGCACAGCAGAACCTGGCAAGTTATCTGTGGTGTATTCAATATTCGAAAAACAGTAACAAGTCTCACAATGGAGACATTTCCCGGTGCCTGCTCGAGCAATTCGATGAACAGGACCACAGTGCTACAGTGCAGTGCTAGTAAAAAAGAAGTTGTATTCTGAAGGTTGATGCAATTGATATGGAACTGGAAGGCATAATGTAAAGCAATAATATTCAGGGGGAGGACCAATACTGGATCACACATTTTACTGTTTGAGTGAGTTCACACAGCTCTCACTCTCAGAACAGGGAGGCAGACAGACTCAAATGACTACAAATCCTCACCCTTTAATTGAAAAACTGAGATTACTGAGCAGTAAGGAGTGTGGGGTCTGAAGATAGAGTTTGACAAGAAATTACAAGACAGTGATGGAGAGTCATGGACGTTTTACTGGTGGCAAAACTGCAGTAATTAAAACCAACAATGTTAACACTATAGCCATTATAAACACATTATCTAAATTGCATTTTAAAGAATAAGAAAATAATTGCTGAAAATATCCCAAATCTTAAGTGGGCTATAAAACTACAGGTACATGGAGCTCAAAGTTTCTCAAGCAAGAATAACTAAAATTCTATTCTGAGACACGTTATAATTAAACTGTCATATTTCAAATGAAAACAGGCTTCATTTGAAAAAAGCATGAGAAAAATATATGGCTATGGGGAGGAGAAGAAGAAGAAAGGAAAAGAAGAGAGGAAGAGGTGGATAATGCGGTTGGGGTTGTAGGGTTTCTGTCTCTAATGCTGACAATTACATTGAAGAGTCAACCAGCAGAGTTGTGGCTGCATGAGCTATAAAATAAAGAGCTGTAACACTGAATACACATAGGGAACATTATGCTAATTTTATGCCCACAAGAACCCAAAGTGAGATCCACTTCAACACTTTCATGATTTCTCTCTGATTCCTTTTGCTCTAACTTCATATGACTTATTTCAGTCAAGTGTGGTTAAATATTAGCATTAACTCTTTAGAGGAATATGCATTTCTTAATGTAAAGACCCATCAACATGAAAACAGAGACAACTTAGATTTATATATTTACATGAATGGGGTTGGTTATCCACATCCATACACTATAGCCTAAAATGGTCAACAGATGAATATATTTTCTTCCAAATAGATTACTTGATAAGCTATGTATTTGTCTATCAGACTATGTATTTGTTATTGTTCCTATAGAGAAATTTTTTTGTATTCTATTGGCATATATGAACTTGTAAGGACATTGAGAGGGGAAAGAAAGAAAGGATAATGGAGATATGGATATTAAAAGATGTTCAATTTAGGGAGGATGGATTGTGCGTCATATATTTCAGTGCTCAGTACTTATTCCTGGAACAGTGTTCAGAGTCCACTTTGAACAGTGGTCAGGGGACCAAATATGGTGTCAGAATTCAAACTGAGATTGACTGTATATATTGAATTTATGTTTGACTTTAAAAATAACATTTATGTGGTTTTTGTTGGGTATTTTTGCTATTTGTGTCACACCTCGACATGAACAGGGGTTACTCCTTGTTATGCTCTCAGGAATTACCCCTGGAAGTGCTCAGGGAACCATATGGGATGCCGAGAATTGAACCTGGGTAGGCTGCATGCAAGGCAAACACCCTACCCACTGCGCTATTGCTCCAGCCCCAACATTTCTGTTTTTAAAGAGAGACATAAAGATATACTAAAAAAACTCAAGAAGTATAAGCGAATTTACAAAACAAATTCAAACTCAAAAGTGGTACCTAACAAGACTAAATTCACTGAGAAATATCTCCTTAGCTTGATATTTCATGACAGACATACACAAATATAGTACAAATTAGAAACCAGGATAAATAGAAAGCAGGCAGAGGATCTCTGCTTCTGGGACCCAGGAGCCTGGAGTTCAGAATCACAAAGGTCTGCTTTACCTGGTTCTGTGGGGCTTCACTCATGAGTGAAGTTCGACCTGAGTGTCCGAAACGCATCATGGAGCGTGGCGGTGGCTGGGTAGTGGAGGTAGTGGAGGTCAGCTGATGAGGTATTTATCTGGTGCCTATAAAGAAGACCACACCTTCTACAAGATCATTGTCGGTGATTTTAATGCCAAGAAAGGACCGAGAAGGTCGCCCAAAGAACTCCACATCGGGACCCATGGCCTAGAATGGAACGAACAGGGTGAGAGACTGTCTGAATTCATCATGTAGACCAAGAACATCCATGGTAACTCACAGTTCTAGAAGGCCAAATCTAAACGTTGGACATTGGAGTTTCCCAGTGGACAGTGCCACAGCAAAATTAAGTACATCATACTCTATTGACAGTTTTGCCTGACTGATGTCGATGTTGTCCCAAGATGTCAAAGGGGATCAGAATACTGTCTCCTTCATGCAAAAGATGGTCAACAGCTATACCACCTCCGCTTCCCTGATGACATTGTTCTAATAACACTAAACATTACCAAGTAGCACAAATGCTGGCCGACTTCGACCACTATTTTGGAAAGGTCAGACTGCAGCTGAATCTAAGCAAGACAATGTTCATGAAAAAGGAACTATTCCCCAAATGCAGCAGCTATGTGTACTTGGGTAAAGAACTCAACATGAGGAACAACTTGGCGCCAGAACTGAGCAGGAGGAAGAGAGCAGCGTGGAACGCTTTCAAGAGCATCGAAGAAGTGGTTAAGAGGATGAAGAAACTCCGGCTCCAGGCACATCTTTTTGACTCCCCTGGGCCCTATGAAAACAGGATGAGAACACTATTCAAGTATCCCAAAGAGGAATCAAAAGAATTACGCTAGGAGTATCACATTTCACTCAAGTGAGCCAAGGAATCTGGAGTTCTGACCTCTATAGATGATCAAGAATCAGGGACACTAACTCGTTTGCCAAGGCATCAAAATCAAATGAATCAAATGGGCTGGGCACATAATGTGATTTAGAGATGACTGCTGGACTAGAGCTATTACTGACTGGATTCCACAGGACATCAAATGACCGTGTGGGAGCTGGAGAGATAGTCCAGTCTGTAGGGCATTTGCCTTGCACGCGGCCAACCCAGGTTCTATTCCCAGCATCCCATATGGTCCCCTGAGCACTGCCAGGAGTAATTCCTGAGTGCATGAGCCAGGAGTAACCTCTGAGAATTGCCGGGTGTGACCCCAAAAGAGCAAAAAAAAAAAAGACCGCAAGCTTCCCACCTACGAGAATGAACGGTTTGAGACTCTTCGTGTACCTGGAGCGAGCAGATACCATTGGGCTACACTAGCATGCGACAGGGATGAATGGAGACATTATTGGCGTCCGCTCAAGCAAATAAAAATCAATGAGATGACAGGTGATTCAAGTGATATATATATATGTCACCTATTGGCATTATATCTTTAGTACATATATATGTGTTTGTGTGTATGTGTGTATATCAATTTATGTCTCTATTTTGTGTCCTATGCCAATAATAAGAAAAATTCACTTCTAGTGAAACCCATTGAATAAATATTGCTATTCATTTATAAAAGATGATAGCAAATATATTGGAAAGAATAGTAACAAAATGTATGTCTTTCAATGCTTTAAACTTTTAGTTACATGAAAGAGAAATATAACAATTCCAGGTGATGTTGTTTTATTAATAATATTAAAATTCACAAAACAGTTGTTATCAGAAAATATGTGTGATTAATTTTTTATGAATCAAAATTTTTACTCAGATTAATGTGAAAAATTATAAACTCTTCTGGTTTAAAACTATGCATTTTGGCAAAGAACAAATTTCCTTGATTAATAAAAAGATAAATCTGTGAATAATTGGGAAATTATTAAATAAAATGATTTATTGATTAATAGAAATAAATACCATTAATATAGTTTACCTCTGGAGGAAAGGTTACTAGACTTATAGAACTATAATTGAGAGAAACTAGACAGGTAATATATCTATATTTCAGCAAGATATTAACAGTTCCTCATTTATCCTATCATATCGATGTCTCTGCAAAGTCATTGGATATTTCATAATAAACTTTTTATGAAATGTGTCATTATCCCTCTTTAATAGATTATGAGATAATGACAAGAATTAGGACATATTAGTTCTGATTATATAAAAATGCTCTATAATCATATGTTAACTAAAATTTCCCCACTTCAATGAATTAAAAGAATTAAATATTATATAGGTAAAATAAGTCAAATGCATACGCAACTGGTAGAGCAACCATATTTTTTAAAAGTTTCCCTAATGTACCAGGGATATTGTTCAAGGCATGAGTGCGTATTATTTGCATGCATAGATCCAATTCTATCTCTGGCACTTCACTGCCCTCTGAACTCTTGTGGGTATAGCTCCGGAACCACTAGAGACTGATGGGCATGAAACTAGAGTGATTTTAATGGTTCCAACACTGTCAGTTCTACACAGAACTCAATTACTGAGTCCAAACACTGAATTTTCAACTCAAATAAATGAGCTGAGTGTTAGTGGAATGGCTCCTGAACTCCCTGAGTATCGTTCAGTAGATCCTAAAAAATGTGTGTTCATAAGCACTCTTCCAATTCTGTAAAGAATTGATATATATTTCCTTATTCCTCCTGCAGTTGTAAGAGAAAACATGAATATTAAATATAAAACAAACAGGAAAGTTTTAGAAAAATAGGAATAAAGATAGACTTTCTATGGACTTTCAGGACTAAAGAACATTAAAATGGTGACTCCCTGATATTTTTTGTGTGTCATACATAAGAATTTCAAAACAAAGTATGAGGATCCAAATGATAACCTAGATGAAAAAACCGTGGTCTGAATCTTATATTTGTATCTATAAATCAGTAAAGTAGGGCACTAGCAATATAGAAACTTTAGATGGTTATTGCTATAATACAGCCAACATAGAAAAACTTTGGTTCTATACCTTCCTGGAGAACATAGGTTTAAAGGAGAATCTATAATTCTATACTAGCCAGGTTTTGGGCTTGCCTAAAAATAGTGGGAAAAGTTGAGTCGGAAGAAAACTAAGCAATGAAGAAAGATTGATCTGAACCAGTATGACTCATATGTTTGTTTCTATTTACCATTCTGTCAGGTGTCACTAGATAACATTCATGGACATGGGCTTCCAATATTTCCATGAGTTAGTTAGAGGAAGTCTCCTTCTTCCTCTTAATTGTGGTGGTATCAAAGAATGACTATTGGAGAATCCATATTACACTATTACTCAGTAATAATGTTACATATTTTGTTGCCACCATAGTATCAGTGTAAATAATGCAGGGAGGGTGAAAGACAAATTTCTACCTATGATTTTGAAGATGTCAAAAACATGTATCAGTGTCAAAATAGTTGAGGAATTTGGATATCTACTTCCCTTTGACAATAACAGACCTTGGACAAAAGATGACAAATAATGCCATCACAAACAGATTGTTTTTAGTTTTTTTTAAATATTTACATTTTAAAATTTATTTTAAAATATTGACTCACCATGAGATACAGAAACAACAGGTTTTGATGATAAATTCTTATAACATTATACAGAAAACATGCAGTTATCACTAAAAATTACTTGTCCAATCAAAAATTATGAATAATTCAAATTTAATGATAAAGGATGATTCATAAAAAGTAAAACTGAGATGATAGAGAAACTAGAATTATATCTCAGTAACTTTAAACTGTTTTTTTTGAGAGATGTTTAGTAGGTCACACCTAGTGATCCTAAGAATTTATCCATCATTCTGGGGAACATATACAGTGCCAAGGATCAAAGTGCAGTTAGTAAAAAGAAAGGCAAGTACCTTAATCCTTGTACCCTGTTTTTAGTCCCAACCTATCAATGATTTACTAGTAGTCATCATAAGTAATTTTCCTGGAACAATGAACTGGCTTGAAAGAAAATCAGTTCTTCAAAAAAATTTAAGTATGAGGAAAGAAACTATAAAATAAGGCTTAGTACAGAGCTTCCTGTGTGGAAACACAGAGGCTGGAGAGAATGGTGATGCACCTTCTGACACACTGTCTCCAGTGTGAACTCCCCAGGAGCGTTCATGAGCTTCACCTCAGAGGAGTGCACGTGTCTGGACACCTCTTAGAGAAAGCTATAGAGGGGTGTGATGCTAGAGACCTACCAACCTACCAGCATCTATGACTATTGGTCATGAGGTGATCTCTTGGTTGGTAGGAGGATACCTGAGCTTGGGAAGGAGAGGCATTTGTGCAGAACTTAAACCACAGCTTCAGGATTTAGCATTTCTACAATTTAATTTGGGAATGGGCTCACCAAATACAAGTGAACTGAAACATTTGGCCATTCTGAGTCACACACACAAACCACCTCCAGTGCTATGTAAGCATTCACCAGACATGAACCAGAGACTCATAAATAAATCTCGGAATAGATCAAGTTGCAGATATTCTTCTGGACCCCTCATAAGGCTGAATCATATGGGGTACCCTTGGAGAAGGACCAGTGAGCCCAGCACCTGTCTAACAGAGTGGGCAGCCAAAAACCTCTACAGCCAACAATTACCACTGTTCTCTCGGCCAGACTCCACTGCACTCCCCATCTAGAAGAAAATATGTTGAAAAACTCAGGCATGCAGGTTTTGTGACTGAAATATCTAGGCTTTCATGGAGTTGGGAATGGGTTACCTGCCCCCATCTCTGTATTTATGGAAGCACTGGCAGTCACATACCTTTTCCCATCTCCCTGTATTTAAGGAAGTCCTCACAATCACATACATCATAATTACTTATGATGACTACTAGAAAATCATTGACAGATTGGGACTGAAGACAGAGTACAGTTAAAAAAATACCTTCAGCTATATCACCTCGTTAAAAATTTTGAACTTCCTGGAGCTACAGCTCAAACTCTACAAAACTGATAAATCAGGAGTAGCACACCAGATTGGATGGGGTATAGTGTAGAAAACATCCATTCTCAATTAACAAGATATCAACAGAGAAGGCTTATCCTGTAACAACATTTCAGTAATCTATTATACAAGGCCTTAATAAACTCATTGATGAGATACACAATCTTCACTAACTTTCTTCTGAGGAAACAGTTTTTGATTATTCTTTTAGCAAATTATATAAAACATTATAAAATAAATTATTGAGGACCTGATATGGGGACAGGTTTAAGGAGTGGTTGGAAAAATTGGAGATAATGGGGTTGGGAAGGTGCAATGGTGGTGGGATTGGTGTGGGTATGTTGAATGTAAAAACTCATCATGAACAACTTTGTAAACTATAGTGCTTACAGAAGGACTAAGGGGATAATAAAATTTAAAAAAATGAAAAGTCATGTTGCTTCTGAACAAAGAATTTTGTGTCTGGCTTTCTTCTCAATATTATAATCCTTGTCACTGTCATTACATCATTTGATTTGCTCGATCGGGTGACAATAATGTCTCCATTCATCCCTGTCATGTGCTAGTGTAGCACAATGGCATCTACTTGCTCCAGGAACACGAAGAGCACATCGTTGTTATTGTTTTTGGCATACCTATATGTCATGGGTAGATTGCCAGGCTTTGCCATGCAGGAAAAATATATAATAAAGATGAAATAAAAATAAAAATAAAGAGGTTGTGCAGCTGTGAATACAGCTGCACGCTCCAGGAAAAATTGTATCGCTCTCTTCCGGGAGCTATGTTTTATAGTTGCTGGATTGTGGCCGTTGATGAGATTACATGGTGCCGGGGTAGTTTGTGGGTGTGACTGCCAATCTACTGGAAAACTGGGGAACTGGATGGAGAGGCCCAGTCCCAATCCGAGCAGGCTTGGAGATCTCAGCCACGGGTCCCGCATACCTGGGTTCCTAAGCTGGTTCCTTCATGGGTGAGGCTTGTCTGAGCATGTGGAGTATGGCCTTAAGCATGGTCGTGGAAGGGTTCTGGAGGTTTTTGGCTGCAGGGGCTCTGCCTGGGGTGGGGAGGGAAACTCAACCTGCCCCCCTCCTCTGTGTCCTCTGTGACGACAGCCTGGCTTGGGGGCAGGAGATTCTGCATAGCTCTCTTCCGGGAGATTTATTTTATAGTCTCTTATCTTGGCCATTAATGAGATTACATGGCGCCGGGAAAAGTTTGTGGCTGTGATTGCCAAGCTATATATGCCAATATTATAATAATACATTTTATGCCTACACAATTACATTTACTGTAAAACATTAGTTCTATATAGTTTTAAATTAATTTAAAATATTTTCAGTCTAGTGTTTTTTTCAATTTTATAGACTCCCTTTTAATTTTTTTTAAACTTTTATTGAATCTCCATGTGGAAAGTTACAAAGTTCTCAGGTTTATGTCTCAGTTATACAATATTCAAACACCCATCCCTTCACCAGTGCCCATATTCCACCACCAAAAACCCCAGTATACCCCACGCCCCCATCCCCCCACCCCCAACTGTATAACTGATTAATTTCACTTCATTTTCTCTTTACTTTGATTACGTTCCATATTTCAACACAAAACTCACTATTGTTGTTGGAGTTTCTCCCCAAGAAAGACAGCCCTACTACCAAGGAAGCATTTGATAATTAGTTTTCCATTGCTGAGAATGAAGAGATATGTAGCCCCACTGATCCAAGTACATAACTCTTTTTTTTACTTTTTCCTTTTCCTTTTTCCCCCTCACCCCCTTCCCGCGCCTCATAGTATGGTGGACGCCACTCTGCATTTATCCCTGAAAATGGGAAACAACCGGGAAAAAGGGATATTTCCTCTTCTCGGCCGGCATGGGGCTGTTGCTTAGTTCACAGCCCAGCGAAGTGGCTGCTACTTGAATAACCTTCAATATTTCAAAAAAAAAAAACTCACTGCTATTATTTGGAGATTCCCTCCCAAGTCAGACCTGTTAAAAAGGAACTGTTTCACATTGCTGACAATTATAGATGTTAAGTTTTGTATTTCTGTATAAAGTCCACGGAAAATTCTGCCAGAAATTGTAGAGCCCAGCTCACAGTCTCAGTGCATTGCTGTAAGAAGTCTCTGGAATCAAAGTCTTTAGGCACAGAGGGTCCGTTTCACTCTCAGCATCTCCAAATTTATCTGGGCCGAGGGAGTGCCGGTTACACCCACTTCCCATGATTCCCTAGGAGCTCCAAGTGTAAAAATCATCTACCTCTGGATTAGGAGTCTTAAAAGATGGCTCCTGCCATGTGGATGCTGCTGCCGCCGCCATTTTCCATGCAGGAAGACAGGATGGGGAGGGAAGATCCATCCCTGGGCAGTACGGAGTTATAGCCCAGTTCACAGTCCCAGTGCATTGCTATTAGAAGCTGAGCTGGATGCCCAAATGTGTTAGGTCTCTGGAATCAAAGTCTTTAGGCGCAGAGGGTCCGTCTCACTCTCAGCAGCTCCGAAATTATCTGGGCCAAGGGCATGCCGGTTACACCCACTTCCCATGATTCCCTAGGAGCCCCAAGTGTAAAAATCATCTACCTCTGGGTTAGGAGTCTTAGAAGATGGCTCCTGCCATGTGTACGATGCTGCCGCCGCCATTTTCCATGCAGGAAGACAGGATGGGGAGGGAACTACCCCACCTCCACTTTGCTGATGACATTATTCTCATAACACCAAATATTAGCCAAGCGGCACAAATGCTGGCCGACTTCGACCACAAGTGTGGAAATGTCGGACTGCAGCTGAATCACAATAAAAGGATGTTTATGCAAAACGAACTTGTCCCTGACATTCTATTTGTTCTCAATGGAATGAATATCTCCAAATGCAGCAGCTATGTGTACCTGTGTCGAGAACTTAACATGAGGAATGACTTGTTGCCAGAACTGCGCAGCAGGAAGAGAAGCGCAGAACTGCTTCAAGAGTGTTGAAGAAGTGGTTGAGAGGAAGAAGAACCTCAGGCTCTGGGCACATCTTTTTGACACCATCGTTCTTCCTGCACTAACATATGCCTCAGAGACCTGGTCCTAGGAAAACGGGATGAGTATGCTATTTGGGTATCCCAAAGAGGAATGGAAAGAACTATGTTATGTGTATCATGTTTCACTCAAGTGAGAGACGGAATCTGGAGTTCCAACCTCCGTTGATGATCAAGAATCAGGGACCACTGTCTTGTTTTTCAAGGAGTCAAAAATCAGATGCGCCGGACATGTAATGTGATTCAGAGACCACCACTGGACTAGAGCTGTTACGGATTGGATTCCACGGGACGTCAAAAGACTGAGTGGCTGCCCATCCACCAATGAGATGGTCAGACTTCTTAGTCAAAACCCTGAATGAGCGATTTAAGGCTCTTCCTGTTCCTGGAGCGAGCAGATATCATTGGGCTACACTAGCACGCAACAGGGACAAATGGAGACCATACTGGCGCCCACTCAAGCAAATCAAGGAACAATGGGATGACAAGTAATACAAGTGATACAATAGGCTTCAATTATGGTTATTATTGTAATTTTCTGCACATGTAATATAATTTAACTTCTGATCTTAAATGAGAATTTCAAACATGTGCTTTGAGTATGAAACAAAGGACAGATTATAAAACTGTTTCATGACAAAGACCTTACTTTTATTGTTTTTTAAACAAAATATGCTGCTGTATTGTCATAGACGTGCAAAAAATGCAGTCACAAATTCTGCATAAGTTAAGGTAATTTTAATAATATCATAAGTTAGGGAAAATAGTGTTACAATATGTTGGTCACATAACATTTACCATATCATCGTCAGTTCTAGGCATTCCATTTTAAGACTGACAATGACAGATTGAAGCATATTTAGTGTTAGTGACAAGAACGGCAAGCATTTAAAAATGGTATTTGACAAAAAATGGCATGTGGTGGTGAGATTGTTGTTGAAATATTGTGTGCCTAAAACTCAACAATCAATAAACTCTGCAAATCTTTGTTCTTTTTTAAATTGAAAAATAAAAGTGGGGGCTGGAGCAATAGCACAGCGGGTAGGGCATTTGCCTTGCACACGGCCAACCTGGGTTTGATTACCAGCATCCCATATGGTCCCCTGAGCACTGCCAGGCTAATTCCTGATTGCAGAGCCAGGAATGACTCCTGTGCATCGACAGGTGTGACCCAAAAAGCTGAAAAAAAAAGTAATGACCCTGTACTAAAGATATTTATCCCAGGATAAGAAAAAGTAATTAATATAGTAGTAATTAGTTTCCAAGTATTTGAAGGACTATTATTAAAAACATAATGATTTTAATTATATTTATAATATTATTTAAATTAAACTTGTTTTGATTTTCTCAAAGAATGTCTATAAGTAGAAGTACAATTTCATGAATATTTTGACTCACTATAAAGAAAATAGTTACTGATAATTAGAAATGTATAGTAATGACTGATGTGCATCATCATAATTTCTTTTGCAATGAAATTTTTAAATCAGGGGCTGTCAGTTCACTTTCAGCATTATTGCAGGTTGAGTTTCAGTGTTGAGTAGCAACTGCTCTAAAATATAGAAAAGGGTGATCCCAAAGTTCAGAGTAAATCCATAGGGAGAAACTTTAAGGGATGAAGTCTGACATATTAATAGCACAATTTAGTGACACAAATGGTTCACGGCCTTAATTTGAGAAATATCATTTATTATTCAATGTCAATATGTAAAATTATTTTCCTGCAGTAAAAAGAAGACATTGATTCACATAAGGATATTAAAACATTTTTGGCTATTGTGAATTTTTGTTAAAAATTTAAATACCAGCCATCTAATAATATCAGCCTAACCCATAATCATAGCATAAATCTGTAAAATAATTATTTTCTGTGAACTAGTTCAAACTCTATGAAAGATATTATGGATAATCCTCAAATAATATAACTGAGCTTCAATATATCCCAGCAATCTCACCTTTTAAAATCTATCCCAATAGCCCAAGCACATTATTTTGCAAAAACTGCTTCTGTCCCTCTATTTATTGCAGCAATACACAATAGTCAATATCTGGAAACAACCTGGGTATTCAAGAACAGATGTGTGTATAGTAACTGGTACGCACATATTTATACACACACAAACATATATATATATATATATATATCTGACTTTTGTAAAAGACCATGTATATCTGAGTGTAAGCTTTTAAGATATCATATTTATCTTTAGGAGGGTTTAATTGGCAAAATTGATTAGTAATAGCTCTATATGTTGTCTTTAAAGTTCTCAATTTTTTTTAACTTCTCACACATCATAAAGACTATTTTTTTCTTCTTCTTGGGCCACACCTAGCAACATGTACTCAGGCTTATTTTTCAACTTTCAGGAATTACTCCTAGAAAGGCATGGGGAATCATATGGGCTGCCAGTGATCTAACCTGGGTTGGACGCATGCATGGCAATCACCGTACTCTCTGCACTATCTCTTTGCCCCCAAGATATTAAATTTTTATAAAAGACCTTGGTATAACCGCATTCTTTAAATTATTATAGACTAACCACTGGCTGATAAATTATTGAGAAGAAATTTAGTATTGCTATAGAATTTCTACAGACCTTAAGGTTTACCTTCCTTTAAATTTTTCAAAAGAAAAAAGTAAGGTACTGGAAATTAAACTTGAATAATAATACATAACTTATTCTTATGAAATTTGTAAAACCTCATTCGTTCTTTTTCCATGCATGTACAGTCTCACCACCATTTGCGCTCAAGGTAAAATTATTTATTTCAGTTTATGTAGTAAACTGCTTGGTTAAACTCATGGGATAAAATGATCTCAAATGAAATTGGTGTTCACTTATTGTTCATGTGATTATTTATCTACTTAGCATTTCTATTTTCGTCTGTATTTATTCTTTTTGGTTAAGACACCAAAGAGTAGGAGACCACACTTGCATCTACTTCGAAGGGGAAAGACTTGATACTTTGATATTATCTGAAGGGGAATAATGTGGGAAGATTCTTTTTATTGTAATTTATCAAAAGAGGAAACTTTGAGAAATCAGATTCTATTGATTATATTGTTTTTTTTCTCATATCACACTATATGTTGCTTGAATGCACTGTTTGCACTGCTGTTTTGAGTCATGTCTCTTAGATAAGAATCTTCTCTATGTACATGTTTGTTCCTCTAATTGACAATGGAGTTGATGATAGTATATGTGTGACTTTAAGTTAATGCCATGGATTGTCTCAAACCTTACATAATTTCTGATTCTTGCTTACTCACCGATGTCTTCCTAAGATTGCAAAAGAGAATATAGGGTGCAAAGCCCACAATGGCATGATCTTTCACCAAATTGGCTTTGGACTACTGAATTAATGTAGGGACTGAAGTCAGATACTTCCTCCAGCATCATCAACAGTTCAAAAATAGATTAATCTATCCCCAAAGAAGTGCAACTGAACATTAGAAGAGAAAATTCCTACCCAAGAGAATGATATTGAATGTGTCATTTTTTTGGATGATCTTTTATAGGGTGATCAAGAGGCTTTCATTTAGTGAATACATTTGCTCACTCAGTTTTGGAGAGTCGCCCTTCATTTATTCTTTCCCTTTGGAAGTACTTTCGAGTGCAAATTACTGCTATCAGAAGCCTTGAACTGAGAGGCTATTATTCTCCTTGCTCAGATTAAATTAATTTTGAACAGTTTAATGCAGCATGTCCAAGCTGCAAGTCCAAGTAGTGTCAAATCTATTTCTCTGCTTTTTTAAGCTGCACCTTCAAGGGCAGTATGATTCATGGTGAATGTGTTCTTCTAATGTCTTGCTAAGCATTATTATTTTCTTTCATTTGCAAGTCATGAGGCTACAAATGTTAACCATTCTCCTCCTAACATTGTGTAAAGAATGCATGATTTAAGCCAGTCTGATTTTTCAAAAGGGAGCTTATTACATTTATTTGCTTTACAAATGAAATAAAGAAAACATACTCTGGATCAAAGCAAGAAGTTAAAATAGCTAATGAAACATTAGAAACAGGACCGCTTTAAGAAGCACTGCAACATCACTGTTTTGTTAAAACAATAATTACCTTGATCTACAATGAAGTAGTAAAATAAAAAGGTTTTAAGATTGGTTATATAAGTGTTTGTGTTTTTGCAGACTTGTAAGAAAAAAAAGACAAAAAAGGACATAAATCTAGTTATCTTCTCTCTTCCAGTTCAAACAATCTACTATCTCTCTAGTATTCACTCTATCTGAAATGTCATTGAAATGTGTAATGAGGTTTTCTTTGTGTTATTGTAGGAAAAAGTCAAATGAATACTAATCGATTAATGAAAAAGTAACAGATTTTCTTAAGCAGTTAGAGGTTTCAAAATCCTGTCAACTTTGTGTCTACATAAAGTGCTTACACTGTACATTAAAGTCTTCTTTTACAATTCTAATTATTAGTACCAAGAATTAGGCAAATAGATTTTGACATTTGGCAGAGTCTCTTGCGCCCATTCCTGGCTGTCTTCACTGGGTGCCTTGGGCGGTGTGGGTTGAGTTTCCCTCCCCACTCCAAGCAGAGCCCCCGCAGCTGAAGAACTCTGGAACCCAGCCACAACCATGCTCAAGGCCCCTCTCCACACTTTCGGACAAGACTCATGCATGAAGGAACCCGCAGAGGAAACCAGGTGTGCTGGACCTGGGGCTGATCTCCAAATCTGCTTGGATCAAGACTGGGCCTCTTCCGCCCACATCCCCCATTTCCAGTAGCTAGGCGGTCACACCCAGTAACTGCCCCCAGTGCCGTGTAATCCCACCAATGGCCATCATCCAGAGACTGAAAAACCAAGCTCTTGGAAATGACATCGTATAGCCTAGTTCTCCCTCTCGGAGAACTTGGCAAGCTACTGAGAGTTTCTTGCCTGCATGAGAGAACCTGGCAAACTCCCAGTGGCGTATTCATATGCTCAAACCAGCAACAATGTTGGGTCTCATTTCCCTGACCCTGACAGTCTCCAATGCGGCACCATTGGGAAGGACAAGTAAAGAGAGTCCTCTAAAATCTCAAGGCTAATATGAATGGAGACGTTACTAAGACCTCTCAAGAAAATCGACAATCAATGGGATGATGATGATGATGATGGTGATGATGATGATGATGATGATGATGATGATGATGATGATGATGATGATGATATTTTTTAAAGTTGAAATGATTTGATGAAAAAGTAGTTCTTCCTTTGGGAAAGGGGATAAACAAAGATCAATGGTATTTTCCTTTTATAAGCTGTATATGTCCATTGATTTTGTCATATTCTCTTTTTTTGAAGAATTTTGGACCACACCCAACAATGCTTAGGACTTGCTCCTGGATCTCTCCTCAGGGATCACTCCTGTTTATACTTTGGTGACCATATGCGATGCCAAGGATCAAACTGGAGTCTACCATGTGCGAGGTAGTGCTTTAATCTGGTACCATCACTTGGTCCTGATATCTTCATTTTCATGTATTCCAGGAACATAAATCATTTTTTAAAGTAATTTCAAATTTCTTGCTTGACCTATTTAATATTTTCATTCTAAAATAATGCTTGCTTGGTTTTAAGTGCTTTGGGCATCTTCTCAGATGAATTATGGGGAAATAAATGTTTTCCCAGCCTGTGGGGTTTATTTTTATTCAAGTCATTGCTTACGTTTGATGAAAGGCTCATGCAGCAGTGCTCAGAATGCCCACTGACCTTTGCTTAGGTATCATCTCTGGCTGCGCTCAGGACACCATATTGAAGCAGGAGATTGAATTTGGGTTCTTCACATGGAAGGCAGACTCCTTACCTGATGTATTATCTACAGTCCTAGTCTTTATTTCATTTGCAGTGCAGAAGCTTCTTCATTTGATGCAGTCCCATTTGTTTATCTTTGCATATATGTTCTTGGCCAATAACTTAAAATCATTGTAAGTGTCTCTAAATCCTATTTTTGAAAACTTATAAGATTCAATGAGTCACTTCTATTTTAAATAAGTATATACTTTTTCTTATTAAATTTTGTGAATGAAACATTCTAAAGTATTTGTGATATATTTTCTGATAGTATGTGTGAAAAACTAAAGCACGCTGAGGGGCGTGTGCACTCGCAGGCTCTCCGAGCGGCTCTGTCTCACCACCTGCATTCCGTACTCTGGAACCGCTGTGTATGGGCTGGATCGCGACAGCTGTTGGCCAAGGACAGGCGAAGGAAGAACGAGGACCAAGCTGGTTGCTGATTAGTTACTGTTTATTCAATCTTCCATCTTTCTCATCTCCAGCACCCCCAGCTCCGTCCTCTCTCTGGATCTACTGCAGCCTCTCTCCTATCTCTCTCCTCCCTTTTCCTCTCTCCCCTTGCCCTTAGGTTACACACTGCCAGGTAGCAAAATCAACATAAGAAAGCCCTTCCTGAGGGCAGGGCATTCCAAAGCCCTTCCTGACTCTTAAGGTGTTTTTCTCCTTTCCTCAGTCCAAACACCTATTACCATCTTAATACTAGTTATTTTTGGATGGACATAGCAAGAGATACATTGAGGCTTGCAAGGCAGCTCTCCTGGCAACATCTTGCCACAGGCTCAGACTACAGAACTCAGGCCAGATTAATCATTCCTAACCCTAGCAGGGTCCGAATGTAGTTATCACTGTTTGGATCATGATAACATTTGTCCATGATCAAGCTCTTAACTTCTAGTTAAGCATTAGGCACTTTGGCCAGGCCCATCTTGATGTCAGGGCGGCACACAGCTCACCGCTTGCCCTGGGTCCGTCTCGTCCCTCGTCGGGACCCTGCTTTTGGGGGTGCTAGGAAGTAAGGGCAGCTGAGGCTTAGGTCGAGAGAACAGATGCCCAGGAGGCAAATATCATGTAGAGTCAAATTACTCCCAGGTTAAAAAAGCATAGCATTTGCTAAGTCTTCCTGTGCCCATACAAAAAGGACATTGCTCTGAATAAACTGTGCAAAGGACTCAAGGAGAAGAGAAAAACAACATTTACAAGTCAACAGAACACTAAGAAAGAAGTTACAAATAAACAAAGAGGAATAGGGCCACTGTGACGAGAGTAACCCAATAAACCTAAACTACCTGAGGCTATGTTATCCTACAAGTATGTTTTGGACATTTTTAGGTGTTGAAACACTGGCTTGATTTGTGTATTCTATATAAATCAATTTTCATTCTGATAACTGCACATAGTTGTCATATACTTATTTTAATTATGATTAATATTCTAAATATGGGGAGCTGGATTGATAGGATTAAGGATAAAGTGCTTTCTTTGAATGCTCCTGACCTGGATTTTATACCTAGTGCCACATATAGTCAGTTGGCTGAGCCACGCTAGTATCTATCTCTCAGCACAGAGCCAGGAATGAACCTAGAGCATTGCTATGTGTGGCCCACCAAAGCAAAATAAAAAGCCTAAATAAATACAAATAAATATAAATATATTTTAAAAAATACATTTCCTTCAAATTGAAACCAATATATGTCTGCTCTTGGACTCAGAACGTATGATAGCAAAACTTGCTTATTCTGGCCCCCAAATGCCAAATAATATTGTATCTTATTGTGTGAATATTCTTTCAGTTGTAGGCGCTGAGACAATGAACACGAGAGGAATTAGAAGTCACGGAGGATCACGAGCATGCTCTGGCCCTGTGACAAAGGAAGAGCATCCTGTGGCCTCTTTTAATTTACTATCCTACCATATACACCTTTAATGACTTCAATACAGTGAGGTCATTAATCAGCGAAAAAGGAGTTACAGGAAGAACATTAGAGACATCAAGGCATACAGTCGTCTGTCATGTCTGCAAACCAAGTGGTTACAATCTCTGGAGAGAAACGCAAGGCCAAGCGTTCTGGTGCCATGGGTTACAGCCCATCTCACCTGGGGTGATAAAGGGGGATGTAAAAATGTTTTCATTTCAAAGCCAAACTGGGCCTGGGATCTGTGAAAAAGGGAAGACTGCTTTTTTGTAATGCTAGGAGTTAGATTAAGGTTAAAGACAGTTAAAGAAAGAAATTTTAACACTTTCAAGATCAGTTGGACACGCAAACATTTTCACTTGCCCGCTTGTGAAAAGCGGGGTCCAAGATTCTGCTCGTTTGCGGGTCAGCCTCCAAAGACTAATCCTAATAATCTGGTTGGGCACCAATAGCACATAATCTTTATTTTCCATTCTAATGATGTCTTTGGTAGAAATAATCCTGGGCTATCATGAAACAGGGCAGTTTTCTTCAATTGGATATAGTAATTTTAATTAAAACTTTAGAGGCTGGAGCGATAGTACAGTGTACACCTAAAGAATCTGCCGCCAACTTCTCATTTCACTGGCTCGGCATTACACACTACCTGTCTGAATGCAAGGCTCCATCCCAATGGAAAACAGGCAGGATCATTCTGTTGTACAAGAAGGGAGACATTCATGACATTGGCAACTATTGCCCAATCTGCTTGTTATCCATGGTCTACAAGTTGTTCACTCAAGTCATCCTAAACAGAATAGGCAGAACAATAGACAAAGGACAACCCTACGAGCAAGCTGGCTTCTGAAAAGGATTCAGGACGATTGACCATATTCACACAGTGACCAAACTCATTGAAGTTTTGCGAGGGTTCAAGATGCCATTCTGTTTAAATTCATCAATTTAAAGAAGGCCTTCGATTATGTTGAAACTGAAGCAGTCATCAAAGCCCTAGCCAAACAGGGCATTCGAACTCAGTACATCAAGATCCTCCGTGAGCTGTATTATGAATTTACCACCAGTATCCCACCATTCTACAAGGAAGTGACCATTGATGTTAAGAGAGAGGTTCGCCAGGGTGATACCATCTCACCGAATCTCTTCAGTGCCAACCTTGAGAACATCATACGACAACTGAAATGGGAAGGAATGGAAGTGTAGATAGATGGTCGGCAACTACATCACCTCCTCTGTGCTAATGACATCATTCTCATAACACCAAACATTAGCCAAGTGGCATAAATGCTGACTGACTTCTACCACTATTGTGGAAAGGTCCTACTGAAGCTGAATCTCATGAAGACAATGTTCATGAAAAACGAACTAGTCCCTGATGTTCCATTTGCTCTCAATGGAATGAACATCTCCGAATGTAGCAGATATGTGTGCCTGGGTCGAGAACTTAACATGAGGAACGGCTTGGTGCCAGAAATGCACATGAGGAAAAGAGCAGTGTGGAACGCCTTCGAAACCGTCAAAGAAGTGGTTAAGAAGACGACAAACCTCTAGTTCCTGTAACATCCTTTCAACTCCACCATTCTTCCTGCACTAACATATGCCTCAGAGACCTGGGCTCTACACAAACAGGATGAGAAAGCTATTTGGGTATCCCAAAGAGGAACCAAAAGCTATTCTAGGAGTATCATGTTTCACTCAAGTCAGAGAAGGATTCCGGATTTCTCACCTCCTTTGATGGTGAAGAATCTGGGATGCTGTTTTGTTTTCCAAGGCATCAAAAATCAGATTGGCTGGACATGTAATGCGATTTAGAGACAACTGCTGGACTAGAGCTGTTACCGACTGGATTTCACGGGGCGTCAAAAAACGGCATTGTTGCCCACCATGGAGATTGTCAGATTTCTTCGTCAAAACCCTGAATGAACGATTTGAGGCTCTTCCTATTCCTGGAGCAAGCAGGTATCATTGGGCTACACTCGCACGTGACAGGGACAAATGGAGATTTTACTGGCGCACGCTCGAGCAAATCGAGGATCAAGGAGATGAAAAGTGATACAAGTGATTGATTATATATTTTTCATATACAACAAATTACTGTAATCATTCTATTTCTGTCCCTCTCCTTCTGATTCATTTCATTCAACATGATACTCTCCATTTGCACCCATTTATAAGTAAAACATATTATTAAATATTTAGTTCAAATATTACATTTAGTTCAATTCACTTTGTCATACAATACATCTCTGATTTTTTAATCTTGCAAATCCTAACTTTATAAATATTGAAACTCTTATCATTGACAACTCTTCTCATATCCAGCCAGGTTCCATTCAATTTTCTATTTCCAAAGCTTTCACTGTTTTAGAAAACTCATGTAAGAGGCATCATACCTGAACTTTAGTAAGTGGGTCATTTAATATAGATTAATACCTTCAATATTCATGCATGTTACATCATGAGTTATATATATAACAATTTGTTGACCATTCACCTGTCAATGGATATTTGATTTGATTTTACATATTGGTAGCACTATAGAACTGTCGTCCCACTGTTCACTGATTTGCTTGAGCAGGCACCAGTAATGCCTCCATTGTGAGACATGTTGTTACTGTTTTTGGCATATCGAATACGCCACGGGTAGCTTGCCAGGCTCTGCTGTGCAAGCAAGATACTCTCGGTAGCTTGCCAAGCTCTCTAAGAGGGATGGAAGAATCAAACCCGAGTCAGCGGCATGCAAGGCAAATGCCCTACCCCTTGTCCCATCATTCCAGCCCAGAAATATGTAGGACAAAATATTTATGCACAGATTTACTGGGTCAGGAAAATCTCATTTTGCTTGCTCCAGTGTATTCTTCTTATTCCACGTTGCTTTCTTTCAAATTAAAGCTGGTGCAAAGACACCTTTCTGTTTCGGGAGTCCCTGCTTCAGCCCTTGTGATGTGGACTGTGTTTCCTGGGGGTGACCCTCTTCTCTCCCTGGCCAGGTGCCAACACTACTGTTGTGTCCAGGAATCACTAGCAGAATTACATGTTGCAGCTGTTACAAATTATGCTATGAATATACATGTACAAGTCCTTATTTGTGATCTGTATTTAAGTTCCCTTGCAGAAACGAGATATATATGTGCAAGAGTATATATATATATATATATATATATATATATATATATCAAGTTAGGATTGCTAGTTCATATGGTAGTTCAAATTTTAATATTTTAGTAACAGATATTGGTTTGAACTACATAAAAAGCTGAAGTGAAATGTTATTCTTAGAGTATTTGAGGAAATAGTATACTATATTTTTGTAGTGTTAGAAAATAGACTGTATCAAAATTTTTTCTAATATAGGGCCAGAGTGATAGTACTGTGGGCAGGGCACTTGTCTTGCATGTGTCCAACCTTGGTTAGATCCCAAGCATCTCATATGGTTCTCTTGGCACCACCAGAAGTAATTCTGGATTAGAGAGTCAGGAGTAATCTCTATGCATTTCTGGGTGTGGCCCAACCCTCCCCACTTCCCAGTTTCCTAGTATAGAAGAACTAATGCTGGCATGAGTGAATGGAAAAGTAGGCTGGACTAATCATAGAAAAGATGTCAAGCCAATGAAACTCCCAGGGAAATCAGTCTCTTGACTGAGGACTCTGGTATCTTCCTACGATGGGGCATAACAAGTCCCTGTCCTGCCAAAGCCCCAGCATCTCCACCTATACCCAATATTCTCTAACATATAAACAGCTCAGCTTCACAGGTAACCTCAAAGGGATGCCAAGCCACTGAATCATCCTAGGTCCACATCATAGAAGTTGCATAAAAGTGATTATGTTCCATAAGTAAAATCAGTAACACAAGAAGGCTCAACTCAGCTCAGTGAATATGCTCAGTGAATCCAAAAAGTGACTTTACCAATACCACTGTGAGATATAACAATTCTCATAAATTTTCTTTTATTTGAGTATTTTTTGATACTTCCATGAGCCATTTTGTTGTAAAAAAGCAATATAAAAGAAATTATTTTATGCTTGCTAAGGGTGTAAGGTTGAGGGTTGGTTGGTAACTGGATATTGGTAGATTGAAGGTCAAACTGATGGTAGAATTGGGATTGGAACATTGAATACCTGAAACAAATATACTATATAAGCAGTCTGCTCCTTCCTACTACAATGTTTTTCTGTTATGGGCATTCCCTCTGCTATCAAAACTGACAACGGCCCAGCCTATACTAGTAAAGCTTTTCAAGATTTCTGTGATGAATGGCAAATTAAACATATTACTGAAATCCTTTCCCACAGGGTCAAGGCCTAGTCGAACGTGCCCATAAAACCCTCAAAACACAGTTATTGAAAAACAAAAAAGGAGGTATGCCTCCACTTGATTCCTTGTCCTTGGCATTGTTTACTTTAAACTTTTTAAATTTACCTCAAGGAGAGCCCTGTACAGCAGCTGAGAGGCATTTTCAGGAAGGTGCACAGACTCAAGAAACTATTAATTCTCCCATTTGTATTAAAGTTGACAAAGAATGGGTAGCAGGAAAACTCCTCATTCAAGGAAAAGGCTATGCTTTTGTTTCAACAGATGATAACCCAGCTGAGAAACTTTGGGTCCCATTATGTCTTGTCAGAAGTAGAATTCATCCACCTGATGTGGATTTCAGACCACCAGAGTCTCACAACCCTTCAAATTCCAGCTCTGATTCATCACCAAACTGATTTCAGCTGGAAGTCACAAGGAAAGAAGAAGAGTCAGTGTCAGAGGACCTAGAGCAAAGGCCTCTATCTCCTTTCACATTTCATGAGGTCACATTAAGACCTTTCCTTATACCCCTCTTTTACAGGTTGTGGATTGGACAATGCCAGGCCTCCATATTTTTAATTAACAATACTCTACTTTTACCCTTTCCTTGGAATTCACAGGATCCTGAACGAGAAAGAAATGACTTTTAACAGGAACACCTTCTCATTTCTCTCTAGGATAACCATTTGTATTGGAGCTTCTCTCTATCTCTTTCCACTCACAGGCATGGAGACCAAACCCCAGTGGTCGAAGCCTCTAATAAATTTAAAGTGTTTTTTTTTTTCCAAACATAAGCTAGGTTGCACCTCCAACTACCGAGGAAACTGACCAGAGAATGGCTGCATTCCTCTGCTGAAGTTCTGCTGCCAGAAGTTGTGATGCTCCTGTTCCAGTGCTCCCTTACTGATCCAGTGCTTCCTGAAATTTATCGGCCTCCTAATAGCTGCTCCCCCGAGACTCAATGCTGCAACCGCTACTGATGCTGTTACAGGAACAACTCTTCAGTTTTGATCCAGACACTTCATTTCTTCAGAACAGAACTAAATGACTCTTAATTATTGGTGACTCTCATAACCCCTGGACAGTGCAGTATAATTGGATGCTTTACTATAAGCACTGCTCTGGGCCCAGGGTCGGACTGAAATCTTAGTATAACTAATAAGACTGTACTGTGATTTGGAATTGTACTGTATTCAGAATTATTCATCTTTCTATTTCAAATTTTGGTAATTTTGTAAACAGAAAATGGGGAGATGTAGGATGACATTGCTGTGTCCTTCTCCCCTTGACACAAGGAGTTTAGGCTTATCCCAGTCACATCCATCAAGGTGTTCCCGAGTCACTCCCATTCCTTTGTTTAGCTGTAATCACTTCTCTATGCTCTCTTCCCCAAAACAGTTAATCAGATTTTACCCCTAATCTGACTCTGTTAATTTGTAAGGTCAGACCTTTCTAGGACACTGAACTTATATTATAAGTTAATATTGCCTTTCTCCTCTCCTTATGTCTTTTGAATAATTTACTTTAAAGCAATGTCCTTTTTGTATAGACACAAGAAGATAATATTATGCTTTTGTAACTTGGGATTTAATTGGCTTCGAATATTATTCATTCCTGGGCATCTGCTTTCTCCACTAAAGCCTCAGTTGCCCTCAGTTCCTAGCACCCCAAAAGCAGGGTCCTGATGAGAGACGGGATAGATCCAGGGCAAACAGTGAGTTATGTTCTACCCTGGCATCGAAATGGGCCTGGCCAAAGTGCCTAATTCTTAACTATAAGTTTAGAGCTCGATCATGGACAAATGCTGTCATGATGCAAAAGTAACAACGAGACTAGGACCCTGCTAGGGATAGGAAAGACTAATCTGGCCTGAGCACTGTAGTCTGAGATCGACATGGCCCCAGGAGAGCAATTCTATAAGCTTAATGTATTTCTTACTGTGTCCATACAAAATGATTAATATTGTGAACGCTTATATGTTTGCTGGATGAGGAGAGGAGAAACACACTCATGAGACTCTGCTCTTGGGTGGATCCTCCTTCGGAAAGAGAATCAATCTGTCCTAGAAGCAGCATCCCCTGTGGGGAAGAACTTTACCCCTATTGTTTGTGACCACAGCTATGTGTAATCCCCAACCCTCTCATGCTGGGGGGATTTAATTAGGCTGTAAGAGTGGGTTGGGGGGTGAGATCCAGGGGCAAGATCCAGAAAGAGATCCAGAGAGGGAGAGAAGCAGAGAGAGAGAATGAAATAAATGACAACTGATCGAGCAACCAGTTTGGCCTTCTTTCCTTTGTCTGCCCTTGACCAACAGCCACGCACAGCGGCTCCGGACCACCAAACTCACGCGATGAGACAGAGCTGCCCGGAGAGCCTGCGAACACACGCCCTTCGGCGTGCTTAGTTTTTTACAGTTAGTAACTTTGTAAATCACTGTATTTAACATTTTAAAAAATGGGATATAAAGTCATAGCTGAATCTCTTACATACTTGAAAAGACAAATCTATTACACAAATTTCTTTGTGCCTTTTTCCCTAAATGCAAAACTGCATTTTCTACAAATATTATAGAAGCCATTTTTAAAGTTTCTTTTTATTTCTAAGTTTTATTTCTAGAAAAATGGTTGATAATAATGTTATTTGTAGTACTTTTATTTGAGTCTGTGTGTATAATTTGAATATATAGAGACATAGTAGCTCTTTAAAAATGTATATTGGGTTATATATTATACGTTTTCAAGTTTTATGTTATCTCTGGTTTTGGGCAATACATATATTGGAGAATGGGCACTGGTAGAGGGATGGGTACTTGATCATTGTATAACTGAAACGCAAGGACGAAAGTTTGCAAATCTGTAACTGTACTTCATGGCGATTCACTAATTAAAAATTAAAAAATATATATATATATAATGGATCTATGTCTTGTTTAATTTGTGTATTCTTTCTCTAGCTCATGTAATTTTGAGTATAATATTTAAACTAGCTATTATTATTCCATTCAACTGGACTACCCATAAGTACTTTGTGCATCAGTAACCATTTCATATATCAATATATACATCAACTTACCAAGCAGAGAAACCCTGCCAAGGCAGTCATGGTGGTAAGTGGCAAATTGTAACCAGAGGGGAGATAATGCAAGATGGTATCTAACTCACTCTGCAATCCACAACAGACTACATATTCATTAACCAGTAAGAACAAAGGCTTTCTGGGAGAGGGTTGGCAAGCAAGGAAAAAGGCAACATTGAGCTAAAATCCTCAGAAAGTTCCCAAGGGGATGAACTTCAAAGATTCATCCCCAAGTACAGCGGAAACAATGGGGAAGCAGCATAAAAGCTTACCAAAATTACTGTGGGAAGACAAGAGCCAAGAAAGCTCTACAAATACCAACTAGCATTATAAGTTCTCAGATAATGACTTTAGGGACATCATGATTAGGAAGTTTAATGAGCACAACGAAACAATGGTACAGCTGTCCAATCGAGAAAGAAGTATGAGAATGGATGAGAAAAACTATAGAAGTGACAGAACTTAATATAGTAACTAATGTGGTAGGTGAAATAAAAAAAAACTCAATTGAAACTATATTAAGTAATGACAGCTGACTAAAATTAGGTGATCTCCATGAAAAGATACAGAACACCTCTAGAAAACACCAAAGATAGGGGAAAAATGAAGAAGAGCACACCAGAAATATATGGGATAGGTTCAGGAGAAATAATATAAGAATCATTAAATTACTTAAAGAACAGGAAAGAGAATTCTATAAAGACCCACTAGTCAAAGAAATCCTAAATGAGAATGTTCATAGTTAAAGATTGCATAATCCAGATTCAAGAGTTTCTTAGGATACCAGACAAAATACACCCAAACAGGAAACTACAAGACCCATTATAATCAGAATGACAAAAGTCAAAGACAGAGACAGAATATTGAAAGAAACAATGTCAAAGAAGGAACTTACATGCAAATGAACTACAATAAGATTCACAGCCAACTATTAAAAGGCATAAGAGAATGGTGGACATAGTTAAAAATTCTTAATGAAATGAATATGTCAGAGAGAATATTTTAGATAATCATTTAGGTTTTAAGGAATAATGCAAAGATTCATGGACTTAAGAGGTTCATAGCCTTGAAAGCAGTTTTCAAGAATATTAAATGAACTTGTTTAAAATATAAAGACAAAGTTCTGAAATAGATATAACTCCTACAAAATTGTGGCATTAAGTTCCTTCACATCAACAAACTAACTCAATATCAATGGCTTGAACTCAACAATCAAGAGATACAGGATATATCAAAAAACCAAAATGTACCTTCTTTTGCCTACAAGAGACATATCTGAACAGTCAGTATAAAAACCGAATTAAAGTCAAAGGACAGAAATCAATCTTATAGGGAAACATATCCCTTAAAAGGGCTGCAGTGTTGGTCACTCTCCAAGCACGTAAACTGTGAGCTTAGTTATGTGGGCTCATTCCTCCTTCCTGAGGAATGCTTGTAGAGCTAGAGCTATAAACTTCTCTCTTTCCACAGCTTTTGCTGTGTTCCATAGGTTTTGGTAACTTATGTCCTCATTGTCGTTTGTTTCCAGGAATCTTTTAATTTCCTCTTTGGTTTCCTGTCTAAGCCACTCATTGTCCTATAGTGAGCTGTTCAATTTCCCAATCCTAACAGGAGAAAGGAAATATTAAAACGCAGAGCAGAAATTAACAAGATGGAAACCAAAACAAAAAATCCGAAAGATCAATGAAACCAAGAGCTGTTTCTTTGAGAAAATAAACAAGATCGATAAACCTCTAGCAAGACTCACAAAAAAAGGGGGAGAAAAACCCCTAATAAACTGGATCAGAAATGAAAAGGGGGACATTGCAACAGAAATTGCAGAAACTCAAAGGATCCTTAGAGATTAATTTGAGAATCTTTATGACAAAAACCACGAAAACCTGGAGGAAATGGATAAAGTCCTAGACTCCTATAGCCTCCCAAGGCTGAACCAAGAAGAACTGGAATATCTGAACCGACCTATCGCCATCAAGGAAATTGAAACGGTAATAAAAAAATCTCCCCAGGTACAAAAGTCTGGCCCAGAAGGCTTTACTAGTCAATTCTTCCAAACCTTTAAAGGGGACTTACTCCAATCCTCTTTAAGCTTTTCCAGGAAATTTAAGTTTCCAAAACACTTCCAAACAGTTTCTATGAAGCAAATATCACCCTGATACTAAAAGCAGACAAAGATAACACAAAGAAAGAAAATTACAGATCGATATCCCTGATGAACAGAGATGCAAAGATACTCAACAAAATTTTAACAAATAGAATCCAATGACTCATCTAAAGATCATACACCATGACCAAGTAGGATTCATCCCAGGGATGCAAGGATGGTTTAACATCCACAAGTCAATCAACATAATTCATCATATGAAAAAAAGAAATAATGAAAACTATATGATCATATCAGTAGATGCAGAGAAAGCATTTGACAAGATTCAGCACCCATTTATGAAGAAAACTCTCAGAGGGGAGGGTGGGAAAGCGGGGTATACTCGGGATATTGGTTGTGGGGAATGTGCACTGGTGGAGGGATGGGTGCTTGATCATTTTGAGATTGTAACCCAAATATGAAAGCTTGTAACTATCTCATGCTGATTCAATAAAATTAAAAAGAAGGGCTGAGGTGGCCTATTTTATATAAGAAAACTTTGACTTTAAATTTTAATATAACATTAGAAATAAGAGTGGTCATTTATTAATGAGTATGAGATAAATACATGAAGAAAACCTCACACGCCAGATCATACATGCACCCAATAAAAACATAAATAAATATTTAAAATAACTCCTAATAGAGTGAAAGAAGACATCAATATTAATACTATTACTAGTATGAAATTCTAATACACATTTCTCTCTGATGGATACATCAACTAGACAAAAATTAAATATGAAAATATTTCTTAAAGGAAGAAATAAAAAGCCTGACCTAAGAGATATATATAGGATCCTCCATGCCCAAACATTCATGGACAACTAATAACAATCCTTGTACATTTTTTTCACAGTACACATGGGATATTTTTCAATATAGACTACAAGGTGGTTCAAAAAAATCTCCACAAAAGGCAAAAGATAGAAATTATATTATCTAATCTCTCAGAAAATGATGCTTTAAAATTGCAAACCAATCAAACCTGGCAAGCTACCCGTGGCATATTCGATATACCAAAAACAGTAACAACAAGTCTCACAATGGAGATGTTACTGGTGCCCACTCGAGCAAATCTATGAACAGTGGGATGACAATGTTACAGTGCTACTACTTAACAACCATTGGGTCATGAAGAAAATCAGAAAAAAAGTGAAAAGATACCTTGAAACAAAAAAGAATTAAGACATGAGTTACCAACAAATATGAAAAACAGCAAAAACAGAGGCATGTTAAATACAAAGCAAATATTCATTAGGAAGTAAGTAAAAGCCTAAATAAATAACATCAAAACACAACATTTAGCCACTAGAAAAACACCAACAAAGGGAACCTAATGCAAATAGAAAGAAGAAAATAATAATACTTAGAGAAGAAATAAAATGATATCAAAGCAAACAAAAACTAATTCAAAATATCAAAGAAATCTAGAGGTCCCTTCAACCTCCAAGTTTGTTTTTGTGTGACCCAACAAAAGAAAACTAAAGTAATATACCAAGATTAAGTAGGATTTACCCCAATTTATGTGCAAAAGTCATATACTAAGGCCAAGAAAGATTTCTCCCAAGAATGCAGGAATTGTTTATTATACATAACTCAATCATCAGAATTAACCATATCATTACTAAAAAAAACCTAAAAACTGATTTGAACATAAATCAATAGATTCACTGATTTGAACATAAATCAATAGATTCATTGAAAGAATTTGAGAGGATTCAATACCCCACTCAAGAGAAAAGTTTTCAATAAAAGAAAACAGAAGCTACTTGTCTCAATTCAATTTATGATATTTATGATGCACCCACAGCAGATATCATACTCAGTGGTAAAAACCTGAAGGCCTTCCTTTTAAGATTATAAACAAATCTAGGTTTCTCATTCTCACCAATATGGTGTTGGAATTCCTTGCCATACCCATTTGCAAGGATTAAATAAAGAAGTCGAATTATCTCTATTTGAAGTTGACAGGATATTTGCAAAGCCATAAATATCACAAAATTCCTCTTGAATGAATCAACTTGTATGGTGAAGTAGCAGTCTTTCAAATCAATGTGAAGAAATTTATGGCATTTCTATATCCAAACAAAATAGAAGAGAGAGAAATTTAAAATAAAAGAATGACTCGATTCATAATTACAGCTCAAAAAATCAGGTACCTTGTAATCAGCATAAGAGAAGAGAAAACACTCATATAAGTATAAATTGCTATTTAAAAAATTGTTTATTGTCATGCTGATCCCTTCTCTATCCTAACTTCCCTTTGCCCCCACCCCCACCCCCAGTTGGAAATGATCACTCTGGATAGAACTGAGTGTTGAAAGTAGTTAAAGGAATATACATGATAACCTTTCAGTATCTGTATTGCAAAGCATGTTGCCCAAAATTAAAGAGACTGAGATACAGAGAGAGAGAGAGAGAGAGAGAGAGAGAGAGAGAAGAAAAATGCCTATCATATAGGCTGGGGCGGGAGGTAAACTGGGCATATTGGTAGTGGGAAATGTACACTGGTGAAGGGACAGATGTTGGTCATAATATGAACTGAAACTCAATCAGGAAAAACATTGTAACTGTGTATCTCACTGAGATTCAATTAAAACAATTAAAATTAAATTCTTTTTTCAGGTTGAGTTTACTTATTTATTTATTTATTTGTGAATCACATGTGGGTACAGTAACAGATTTACACATATTCATACTTGTGCTTCCCTTATACAATGTTCGAGCACCCCTTCCTCTACCAGTGTCCATTCTCCAGCACCAATGAACCCAGTATCCCTCCCACCTCCCAATCTCATCCCCCCTCCCCCCTCCCCCCACCCCCCACCCCGGGCCTCTGTGGCAGGGCATTCTGTTTTGTTCTCTCTCTCTCTCTCTCCTTTTGGGTGTTGTGGTCCACAATAGGGGTATTGAGTGGCCATCCTGTTCAATCTATAGTCTACTTTCAGCACGCATCTCCCCTCCCAAGCGGGTCCTGCAACCAGAGATTACTTGATGTTCCCTTCTCTACCTGAACTGCCTTTTCCCCCAGCATGTGAGGCCAGCTTCCAAGCCATGGAGCCAACCTCGTGGTACTTATTTCTACTATTCTTGAGTGTTAGCTCCAGGTACTTTGCTGTTGGGTGAGAAGTCGGGATCTTCTCAGAGAGAAGGGGCACAGTCTCCCACCCACAGTCTCCCACCATCTTTGGATGTCTGGAAGCCTCCCACTATGTCTGGAAGTCTGGAAATCCACATCCACCTCCCTTAGCCACCATAGTGTTGACTTATCCACTGGCCTGGCTCTTCAGATTCACAAACTAAATCTCTGAGGATCTGCAAGGCAAACAGCTGAAATTTGTGGATACTTTCTTCCCCTCCCCAACTGAAAAACTGGGGCATTCTTGAAAGGAATATGGGTCCAGTTTTGTCTAATAGAAGCCCCAGGAAGCAGCACCCACACCCAACTGCTACCCCCTATGACATGTAGTCTAATTCCATGGCTTCACAAAGGTCCTCTGCAGACTCATTAAAGTTCTGCAAATTTTGAAGCTTCTGACCCAACAAATTCAAAAGTAATGAAATTCCAGTAGGACAATACCAAACTTGATGAGAAAATAAAACAGAAGCCAACAAATGAAACAATAACACATCAGAATCAACTATCTATGAACAAGAGTAAATCCTCAGAGACCTAACTAACCCGTGAAGAGATATAGCAATTTTTACAAATTTCCATTTATTGAAATTTTTTGGTTTTGTTTTGTTTTGGTGTTTGTTTTTATATGGGTGTCATATCTGGTAATTCTCAGGGGTTACTCCTGACTCTGTGCTCAGGAATTACTCCTTTTGGTGCTTAGAGGACAATATGTGATGCCATGGATTAAATGATGGTCAGCCCTTTGAAAGGCAAATGCTGTACTATCTCTTGGGCTTCTACTGAAGTGTTTTTGATAGTTCCTTTAACCATTTGGTGTAACAAGTAATATAAAACAAATTATTTTGCTCCTATTAAAAGAACAAGCTTGGAGTTGATTTGGAAAAAGCGGGAAATGTGAAGAGAAGGACAGTCAGGTGGTTGGTTTGGTCTTAGAATAGCAAAAGCCAATAACAATTATATTATGAAGAATAACAGTTATTATTATAATAAACCTTGCAATTTTAAGCCATGGTATTACATAAAGTAAAAAAATAGTTTAGTCACTGTGGTTTACAATGGTATTAATAATGAGGTTTCATGGATGACACAATCCTTTACTACATGCTCCCATAGAGGATCCACTTTCCTCAACCATTGTCCCAAGTCTTTATCTTAAATTATAACTCATCATTTAAGAAAATAAAAGAATGTAGGAAGCCATATTTCAATCCTGGCTCTTATCTTCAAGTAAGACAGAGCCTGGCACTTCTCAAACAGGGGCCTAATTAAAACTTCTCTAACAAGGTCGCCGTTACTGACCTTACTGACCTTACCATTCCACTAGCCGATACCCGTGCCTGACATGATAGATGAACATGTCACAATCTGTGATTGACTACTGTTTGTACAGGGTCCGGGCACGCATACCACTACCTGCCTCCCAGCAGGCAAGTATAAAATGCTGTAGCTGCCAGTGAATAAAGCTCTCTCTCTCCTTTTCTCCTCCTCCCTCTGTCTCTACGTCTGTTCATTCGGCTGCGTCCCCTCCTCAGCCCCACAAAGGGTCCTACCTGCTGGACAGGGCGGGGCCCTCAACAAAAGAATACAAGACCATGAAAACATATCTTCTGCTCAAGGATTAGAAGGATTAACACTCCCAACATCATGTTCCTATCCATGTCACTATACAGAATTCAATATAGGCTCTATAAATAGACCCATGACATGGTTCTGGAGATATAGATCATATGTTATTGAACTTTTTATTGGTATAAATGATCCTTGATTTCTTCAATAACCAAAGCAATCTTAGGAAAAATATGTGAAGCAATCTCTTTCCATGAAGTGTCAGATCAAAACTGACATCCCAGAGACAGATTCTTAGGCATTATAAAAATTAATCTTTAACAAAGAAAAATAATTTTAAGTGGAGCAAGTTAGACCTTGGTGAAACTGATATATTACATGTAAAAATGAACTTAGAAAATTTCTTTCAACATGCACACAAGTCAAATAGATTAAATGTATTAAAATCGCTATATATTTTTCTTTTTATTTTCTTCTTTATTTAGTTATTTTTTATTGAATCACTATGTGGAAAGTTACAAAGATTTCAGTCTTAAGTCTCAGTTATACAATGCTCCAACACCCATCCTTTCACCAGTGCACATATTCCACCACCAAGAATCACAGTATAACTCCCCCTACTTCTCTACCTCCCGACCCCCCACCCCGCCTGTGTAGCTGATAAATTTCACTTTACTTTCTCTTCAATTTGATTACATTCAATATTTCAACAATAAACTCACTATTATAGTTTGGAGTTCCCCCACTCCAAAGTCGGACCTGCTGAAAAGGAAGCATTTGATGATTTGTTTTCCATTGCAGAGATTGAAGAGATATGAGGTGGTGCGGCCTCAATAGCGGCTGCGCAGTTTTGGATTTCTGTATTTTAGTATTTTAGTAACTAAGTCCAGAGAAATTTCTGCCAGAAGTTGCATCACTGCAAGCTCGTACCTCTATGCTACTTTATATTCCACATATGAGTACAATCTTCCTATCTCTGTCTCTTTCTTTCTGACTCATTTGACTCAACATGATACTTTCCATGTTGATACACTTATATGCAAATTTCATGACTTTTTTAACAGCTGCATAGTATTCCATTGTGTAGATGTACCAAAGATTCTTTAACCAGTCATCTGTTTTTGGGCACTCTCTTTTTTTCCAGATTGTGGCTATTGTAAACAGTGCTGCAACGTACAAAGAGATGCAGACGTCATTTCTACTATACCTTTTTGCCTCTCCAGGATATATCCCAGGAATGGTATTGCTGGGTCAAATGGAAGCTCAATGTCTAATCTTTTGAGAATAGTCCATATTGTTTTTCAAAAGGGCTGAACCAGTCGGCATTCCCACCAGCAGTGAAGGAGAGTCCCTTTCTCCCCACATCCACGCCAACAGCGGTTGCTTTGTTTTTTCTTTTTTTTTTTTTTGGATGTGGACCAGTCTCTGTGGTGTGAGATGATATCTCATTGTTGTTTTGATCTGCGTCTTCCTGATGATTAGTACTGTAGAGCATTTTCTCATGTGCCTCTCAGCCATTCAGATTCCTTCTTTGGGAAAATTTCTGTTTATTTCATCACCCCATTTTTTTATCGGGTCGGCAGTTTTCTTGTGGAGTTCAACCAGTGCATTGTATATCCTTGAGATCAACTCTTTATGGATGGGTACTGGGTAAATATCCTTTCCCATTCTGTAGACTGTCTTTGTATTTTGGTCACTGTTTCCTTTGATTTGCAGAAGCTTCTTAGTTTAAGATAGTCCCATTTATTTATCTCTGTTTTCACTTGCTTGGCCAGTGGCGTGCCATCTTTGAAGATACCGTTGGGTTTAATGTCGTGGAGGGTTTTGCCGACCTTGTCTTCAATGCACCTTAAGTATTCTGGTCTGATGTTGAGGTCTTTAATCCATTTTGATCTGACTTTTGTACATGGTGATAGGTGGAGATCTAAGTCCATGTTTTTGCATATAGCTGTCCAGTTTTTCCAGCACAATTTGTTAAACATGATTTCCTTGCTCCACTTCACATTTCTTTCTCCCTTATTAAAGATTAAATGATCATATGTTTGGGGGTGTGTGTCAGAGTATTTAACCCTGTTCCATTGGTATGCAGCTCTGCCTTTGTTCCAGTTCCATGCTGTTTTATTTACTACCGCTTTGTAGTAGAGTTGGAAGTTGGGGAGGTTGATTTCTCCCATTTTCTTTTCCCCAAGAATTGCTTTAGCTATTCTTGCGGGCTTATTGTTTCATATGAATTTCAGGAGTGCTTGCTCCATTTCTTTGAAGAATGTCAAGTGTATTCTCATAGGGATCGCATTGAATTTATATAATGCTTAGGGTAGTATTGCCATTCTGATTATATTTATTCTTCCAACTCATGATCAGGGGATATCTTTCCATTTCATCGTGTTCTCTTTTTTTTCCAGAAGTAGTGTTTTGTAGTTTTCATTATACAAGTCCTTTACCTCCTTAGTTAAGCTGATTCCGAGGTACTTGATCTTTTGAGGTACAATTGTGAACAGCATTGCTTTTATCATGTCGCGTTCTTCTCTCTCATTATTTGCATATAAGATAGCCATGGACTTTTGGCATTGATTTTATAGCCACAACTTTACTATACAAGTCTATTGTTTCCAGGAGTTCCTTGGTAGAAAACCTCTATAATTCTGACTACATAAATTATATTGAGCATAACATGGGCATAAATCCTAATGATATTAAATATAGCAGTATTTTCTATGGCTCAAAGTAATTGACAAAGCAAATGGAAACAAAGATAAACAAATACATCAAATTATAAGTTTCTACACTTCCAAAGAAACAATGATCAGAATAAAAAACACGCCCAAAATACTGGTTAAATGTATTTCACGACCAATCTTGAGATGAAGGGTTAATACTCATGATATATAAAGAACCTGTAAAACTTAATGATAAAAGAATCAAAAACATTAAATAATGGAGAGAAGGATGTATAGAAACTTCTCCGAACTACATATACAAATGGACAGTAGGTCTTTTTAAAAATGCCCTATAATCTAATCTTCATAGATACAGCATGTGGAAGTTGCAAATCAGCAAAGGTATACCATCTCATTCCAGTGACAAGGACACACCAAATACAAAAAAGCAAACACTTAGGCATGAGTGCAGGTAACCCCAAATAACAGGTTCAATCTTTAGAAAAAAATGAACTCTTCTCCGAAAAATTAAGAATCTAGCTTTTTTATAACCCAGAAATTTCTATTCTTTGCAACTAGCTCAATGGCCTCAAACTTCTACTCAGAAATTACACTTCCTCTTATGTTTATTGAAGCACTGTTCAAAATCTAGAAACAAGCCAAGTATCCAAGAACAGGTTACTGGATGAAAAGGCTGTGGTACATAGTAAGAGCAGAATACTACTCAACTATAAGAAAGGATAGGCGTGCTCCCTTCTTGTCCAGGCCAGCATTCCCCTAAGCCCACTGCCATGACCATCCCGGAAGTGGGCATTGCATTAATCTGAGGCCTCTGTGGCTGCATCAACATTGCTGGTCCTTTCAACAGGTTGGAGGATCGCCAGGTGCTCCTTTCCCGTCTAGCCCAGCGTTCCTAAAGTCCAATGCCAGGACCATCCCAGCAATGGGCATCTGTGTCTGTGGACCGGACATTGACAATGGGATAGGCTGGGAGTGTGGCCTCTTGTGGAGGCGTGGTTTCATCAAAAGTGGGCGTGGCCTTCTGTGGGGCCACAGTTATATCTTCCACTTCCAACTCTCGACTACCATCCCAAAGTTCATTATCTAATTCTTTGGAAAATGTTCTGGCTTCCTCAGACACAATACAAGAACAATCTTTTGGCCAACTCCATTTCCACCAAAAAACAAGTGTATTCAAGAATTTGCATACAGCCCTATAGGAAACAACATCTTTTCCAATGCTGCACTAGATGCCTATAATAAGTCACAGAATAATTTTCAAGAGGAAAGACATACTCTAGACGAGGAGAAGGTTGACCACCATCGCTCTTATTCAGAACTGTTTCTGGCAATAAGAGGGAACAATGCCAGTGAACTTAAAGGCTTTACCTCTATAGATACACAACAGCATGAAGAAATAACGCAAATCTCCACTAGGAGTAGATGATGAGGAAAAGAGTCCCGAATCTTTAACAGGGGGTACCCACAAATCTGGTCTCTCCAACAAAGAATTCCAAAATGTAATGCTGAGGATGTTCAAGAAATTCAAAGAATCAATGGAACAGTCATGCAGAAAATTAAAGGAAGAAGTGAAAGAAATGGGGGAACGGATAGCTGAGAAAACACAGGAAGAAATGAGAGCAGAAATAAGAAAACTACAAAAAGAAATGTCACAAAAGAAGGATTCGATAGATGAACTTAAAAACTCAATAGGTGCCCTCAACAGTAGAATGTCTACGGCCAAAGACAGAATCAGTGAACTTGAAGAAGAGCAGCAAAAATCATACAGACAACAACAATGGGAAAAGACCTCAAAATAACTCTAAGGCAAATCAGAGACCTAGGAGATGACTCCAAGAGGAACAACATTAGAATCATCGGAGTACTGGAAGGACAGGGAGCCAACCCCAATGAAAAAACCACAGGTAATCAAATCATTGCTGAAAAGTTCCCAGAGGTAGAGAATGCAAGCATCTAGATCCAAAAAGCCAGAAGGGTGACAGCTAAAAGAAATCCTAATAAAAACACTCCAAGGCATATCACAGTCAGAATGATGGATGCCGCAGATAGAGACGCAATACTGCAAGCAGCAAGGTCAAAGAAAGAAATCATATATAAATGAGCTTCCTTAGATTTACAGCAGAGCTATCAGAGGAAACTCTCCAAGCCCGAAGACAATGGTGGAATATAGTGAAACAACTTGATGAAATGAACGCCTCACCAAGAATACTTTATCCAGCCAAACTGTCACTCAAACTTGATGGAAAGATACAGCATTTTATAGATAAACAACAGCTCATTAACTTCATAGATTCAAAACCAAACTTGAAAAAAGGAATAAAAGGGCTCCGGTAAGACAAGAAAAAAAACACCCATAAGCTCAACAACCCTTATAGAAAGATGACACAAAATTCCATGACAATAATCTCTCTCAATGTCAGTGGTCTAAATACAACTATCAAGAGACAAAGAATGACAAAATGGATCCAAAAACTGAATCGAAAATTCTGCTGCCTACAAGAAACATATCTGAACAATCAGAACAAACAGATTCAAAGTTAAAGGATAGAAAACAATCTTGCAAGCAAACAACTCCCTCAAAAAAAGCTGTGGTGGCCATATTAGTATCCGACAACATACATATTAGGTTGAAAAAGATCATAAAGGACAGAGAAGGTTATTATCTATTTATCAAGGGTTATGTACAACAGGAAGAAATCACACTCTTAAATGTATATTTACCTAATGAGGGACCAGTTAAATACTTAAAACAACTGTTAGCAGACTTTAAGGAGGACATCACCGGCAATACAATAGTAGTGGAACTTCAACACTGCCCTGTCACCTCTGGATAGATCAAAAAGAACAAAACTCAGCAAGGAAACACTGGCTCCGATAAAAGAAATACAAGAAAGAGGGCTTACAGTTTTATACAGGACCTTACATCCAAAACAGAAAGAGTACACATTCTTTTCCAGTGCCCATGGAACATTTTCTAAAATAGACCACGTGCTGGGTCACAAAACATACCTCAATAGAATCAAGAAGATAGAAATTGTATCAAATAGTTTTTCAGACAAAACTACACAAAAGATAGAAGCTAATCACATACAGACGAGGAGAACCAAATCAAACAACTGGAAATTAAACAGCTGTGTGTTGAACAATGAATGGGTCAGGAAGGAAGTCAAGGATGAAATCAAAAGATACCTGGAAACAAATGAGAATGAAGACACTAGGTACCAAAACCTATGGGACGCAGCTAAAGCTGTGTTAAGAGGAAAATTTATAGCTTTGCAAGCATTCCTCAAGAAGGGAGAAAGGGCCTACATAGATAACCTGACTTCACAGCTCAAGACCTTAGAAAAAGATCAACAAAGGGTACTCCAACCCAGCCTAAGGAAAGAAATAATAAAACTTACAGCAGAAATCAATGCCATGGTAACCCACAAAATAATTCAAAAGGTCAACGAAACCAAGAGCTGGTTCATTGAGAAAATAAACAAGATTGATAAACCACTACCGAGACTCACAAAGAAAGTGAAAGAGAGAACCCTAATAAACCGAATCAGAAATGAAAAAGGGGTCAACACAACAGAAACTACTGAAATTCAAAAGAGCATCAAAGACTACTTTGAGAGTCTGTACGCCACAAAACAAGGGAACTTAGAAGAAATGGATAATTTCCTGGATTCCTATCACCTCCTAAGACTGAATCAAGAAGACTTGGAATATCTGAATAGACCCATTAATATCAAGGAAATTGAAACTGTAATCAAAAGTCTCCCCATAAACAAAAGCCCAGGCTCAGATGGATTCACTGGCGAATTCTTCCAAACATTCAAAGAAGACTTGTTGCCAGTTCTCCTCAAGCTTTTCCAGGAAATTGAAGAAACAGGAACTCTCCCAAACAGTTTCTATGAGGCAAATATCTCTTTAATATCAAAAGCAAACAAAAAAACCACTAACAAGGAAAACTATAGGCCAATATCCCTAATGAGCACAGATGTGAAGATCCTCAACAAAATATTAGCAAATAGAATCCAAGAATTCATCAAAAAGATCATAGACTATGACCAAGTGGGAATCATCCTGGGGATGCAAGGATGGTTTAACATTCAGAAATCAATCAACATAATCTTCTGTATCAACAAATATAAAGAAAAAACCATATTATTATTTCTATAGATGCAGAGAAAGCACTTGACAAGATCTAACACTCGTTTATGATGAAAACTCTCACCAAAATGGGTTTAGAAGTAACTTTCCTCAAAATAGTCAAAGTTATCTACTACAAACCTATGGTACGCATTATACTCAATGGAAAAAAACTTAGGGCCTTCCCTCTAAGACCAGGGACAAGACAAGGATGTCCACTCTCACCACTTCTGTTTATCATAGTACTGGAAGTTCTTGCAATAGCAAGTAGGCAAGAAAAAGATATTAAGGGCATACAGATAGGGAAGGAAAAAATTAAGCTCTCACTATTCTTAGCCGATATGATACTATTCCTAGAGAAACCTAAAATCTGTACCAAGAAACTCTTAGAAACAATAGACTTGTACAGTAAAGTCGCAGGTATTGATTTTATAATCAATAAAATAAATGGCCTTCCTATATGCAAATCACAAGACAGAGGAAAGTGACATTAAAAAAAATCCCATTCACAGTCATGCCCTAGAAAATCAAGTACCTCACAATCAGCCTAACTAAGGAGGTCAAGAATCTCTACAAAGAAAACTGCAAAACACTAATCAATAAAATAAAAGAGAACACGAGGAAATGGAAACATATTCCCTGCTCATGGATAGGAAGAATAAACATTATCAAAATGTCAATACTTCCCAAAGCACTGTACAGATTCAATGCGATCCCTATAAGGATACCTATGAAAAACTTCAATAAAATGGAGCAAACACCCCTGAAATTCATATGGCACAATAAATGCCCATGAATGGCTAAAGTAATTCTTGTGAAAAGGATGATGGGAGGCATCACCCTCCCCAACCTTAAGCTCTACTATAATGCAGCAATAATCAAAATAGCATGGTACTCGTCCAAAGGCAGATCTGCAGACCAATGGAAGAGGGAGGATTATCCCTATACACAACCCCAACTGTATGAATATCTAATCTTTGATAAGGGAGCTATAAATGTGAATTGAAGCAAAAATAGCCTCTTCAACAAATGGTGCTGGCATAACTGGACAACCACTTGCAAAAAAAATGGGTTTAGATCTTGACCTATCATTATGCACAAAATTCAGATCAAAATGGATTAAAGACCTCAACATCAGACCAGATCTATGAGTTACATTGAAGTTAAGGTTGGCAAAACTCTCCACAAGATTGAAACTAACGGTATATTCAAGGATGACATGCCATTGACCAACCAAGTGGAAACAGAGATAAACAAATGGGACTATATTAAACTAAGAAGCTTCTGCACAGCAAAAGATACAGTGACCAAAATACAAAGACAATCTATGGAATGGGAAAGAATATTCAAAGAATATTCACCCAATACCCATCAGTGAAGGGGTTGATATCAAGGATATACAAGTCTCTGGCTGGAATCTAAAAGAAGAAAACTTCTAACCCCATCAAAAATGGGGCAATGAAATGAACAGAAATTTTCTCAAGGAAGAAATACGAATGGCAAAAAGGCACATGAAAAAATGTTCTTCATCACTAATCATCAGAGAGATGCAAATCAAAACAAGCATGAGATACCACCTCACAGCACAGAGACTGGCACACCTCCAAAAGAACAACAGCAACCTCTGTTGGCTTAAATGTGGGGAGAAAGGGTCCCTCTTACACTGCTGGTGGGAACGCCGACCGGTTCAGCCCTTTTGGAAAACTGTATGGTCGCTTCTCAAAAAAATAGAAATTCAGCTCCCATTTGACCCATCAATACCACTCCTGAAAATATATCCCGGAGAGGCAAAAAAGTACAGTCGAAATGACATCTGCACTCGAATGTTCATTGCAGCACTGTTTACAATAGCCAGAATCTGGAAAAAACCCGAGTGCCCTAGAACAGATGACTGGTTATAGAAACCTTGGTACATCTACACAATGGAATACTATGCTACTGTTAGAAAAGATGAAGTCATGAAATTTGCATGTAAGTGGATCAACATGGAAAGTATCATGCTATGTGAAATGAGTCAGAAAGAGAGATACAGACATAGAAAGATTGCACTCACCTGTGGAATATAAAATAACAGATTAGGAGACTAACCCCCAAGAATAGTAGAGATAAGTACCAAGAGGTTGGCTCCAATGCTTGGCAGTTGGCCTCACACGCTTGAGGAAGGGGCAGCTCACATAGAGAAGGGATCACCAGGTAAAGTGTAGTTTGAGGACTTGCACGGGATGGGAGATGCACACTGAAAATAGAATGTAGACCAATCACGATGGCCATGCAGTGCCTCCGTTGCAAACTACAGGACCCAAAAAGAGAGAGATCAAAAAGGAATGCCCTGCCACAGAGGTGGGGTGGGTTTAGAGAGACGGGGTGGGAAGGTGGGAGGGATACTGGAAACACTGGTGGAGGGGACTGGGCACTGGTGGAGGGATGTAAACAAAATGCAAACATAAACGTTCATAAGTTTGTAACTGTAACTCATGGTGCTTCACTAATAAAAAGAATTAAAAAAGAAACCTAAAAGTGCAAAAAAAGGGTAAAATCATGAATTTTTGGGCTACATGTATGGATCTGAAGAATATCATGCTTAGTGAAATCAGTCAGAAGAAAATAAATAGACAAAGAATTGTCTCTCTCATATATGAGATATAAGGAAACATAATAAGGGACTAACAATATCAAAAACAACAGAATTTAAAAATGGGTCTACATAACTGAACTTTCCAAGCCAGGGGGATTGATAAGTATAAGATGAGGGACATGGGACATTAAGACAATGGTGAAGAAGAGTAGACACTATGCTGTTCTGTGTGTTGCTAAAACATGACTTCCTGTGATTAATAGCTGTGGAGCACAGCGATGGGCACTGGAGCAGGAAAAACCTGACCTTGAGAAAAGGCCCCAAAGTGAAATCTCGGAAGAGGAAGAAGCAACTGGGCAGAAAATAGTGAAAGAGAGGACCTGCACCTTGTGACCAGCCCTGAACTTCACTCACCCGCCCTGGGTCTGTAAAAGCCATCACGGAAGCCTTCGACAAGACAAACCACCATGTCCTAAATAGGGACCATTGACATTACCCAAGATGAGGCAAGGGGAAAACTCTGATAGGGCCATAAACTCGAGAGCTTGTATGATTGGTCCTGGTGTAAGGCCAAGACTTTCTATGAGTGTCACTTGTATCACTTGTCATCTCATTGATCTTCGCTTTGTTCAAGCGGGCACCAGTAATGTCTCCATTTGTCCCTGTTGGATGCTAGTGTATCCCAATGGTATCTGTTCACTCCAGGAACATGAAGAGCCTCAAACCATTCATTCAGGGTTCTGAGGAAGAAGTCTTACAATTTCATAGGTGGGTGGCCACTCAGTCTTTTGACATCCCATGGAATCCAGTAGGTAACATCTCTAGTCCAGATGTCATCTCTATATCACAATATGTGTTTGGCATATCTGATTATCGATGCCTTGGCAAACAAGACAGTGGTCCCTGATTCTTGATCATCAACGGAGGTCAGAACTCCAGATTCATTCTCTCACTTGATTTAAATGTGATATTCCAAGCATAGCTCTTTTGATTCCTCTTTGGGACAACAGAATACTGTTCTCATCCTGTTTTTGTAGGGCCCAGGTCTCTGAGGCATATGAGAGTACAGGAATAACGGTGGAGTCAAAAAGATATAACCAGAGGCGGAGGTTCTTCATCCTCTTAACCACTTCTTTGATGCTCTAGAAGGCGATCCATGCTGCTCTATTCCTCCTGCATAGTTCTGGCTCCAAATCATTCCTAATTTTGAGTTCTCGACCCAGGTACACATAGCTTCTGCACTCACAGATGTTCATTCAATTGAGAGCAAATGGAATGTCAGGGACTAGTTTTTTTTTTAATTAATAGTTTATTTTTAATTTGTGAGTCAATGTGAGGGTACAGTTACAGATTTATACATTTTTGTGCTCATGTTTCTTTCTCCCTTACAAAGTTTGATAACTCATCCCTTCACCAGTGCCCATTATCCACCACCAGTAAACCCAACATCCCTCCCCCCCTCCCCAGTCCCGTCTCCCCCCACCCCACACTGCCACTATGGCAGGGTATTCCTTTTTGTTCCCTCTCTCTGATTAGGTGTTGTGGTTTGCAATAAAGGTGTTGAGTGGCCATTGTGTTGTCTCTAGTCTATATTCGGCATGCATCATCTTTCCCCCACATGACCAACAACCACATTTTAATTGGTGTTCCCTTCTCTGAGTTGCCCAGAATGAGAGAACAGCCTCCAAGCCATGGTGACAACCTCCTGGTACTTATTTCTACTATTCTTAGGTGTTAGTCTTATAGTCTATTATTCTATATTCCACAGATGAGTGCAATCTTTCTATGTCTGTCTCTCTCTTTCTGACTCATTTCACTTAGCATGATACTTTCCATGTTGATTCGCTTATATGCAAACGTCATGACCTCATTTTTTCTAACAGCTGCATAGTATTCCATTGTATAGATGTACCAGAGTTTCTTCAACCAGTCATCTGTTCTAGGGCACTCGGGTTTTTTCCAGATTCTGGCTATTGTAAACAGTGCTGTGATGAACATATAAGTGCAGATGTCATTTCGACTATACTTTTTGGCTTTTCTGGGATATATTCCCAGCAGTGGTATTGCTGGGTCAAATGGGAGCTCAACCTCTAGTTTTTGGAGAATCGTCCATATTGTTTTCCAAAAGGGCTGAACTAGCCGACATTCCCACCAGCAGTGTAGAAGGGTCCCTTTCTCCCCACATCCTCTCCAACAGCGGTTGCTTTTGTTCTTTTGGATGTGTGCTAGCCTCTGTGGTGTGAGGTGGTATCTCATGGTTGTTTTGATCTGCATCTCTCTGATGATTAGTGATGTAGAGCACGTTTTCATGTGTCTTTTGGCCATTCGTATCTCTTCCTTGGTAAAGTTTCTGTTCATTTCTTCGCCCCATTTTTTGATGGGGTTGGATGTTATCTTCTTGTAGAGTTCAACCAGTGCTTTATATACCCTTGATATCAACCACTTATCTGATGGGTATTGTGTAAATATCCTTTCCCATTCTGTAGATAGTCTTTGTATTCTGGTCGCTGTATCTTTTGCAGTGCAGAAGCTTTTTAATTTAATGTAGTCCCATTTGTTGATCTCTGTTTTTACTAGATTGCTTAGTTCTGTGTCATCTTTGAAGATAACTTTATCTTCAATATCCTGGAGGGTTTTGCCTACCTTGTCTTCAATGTACCTTATGGTTTGTGGTCTGATGTTGAGGTCTTTAATCCATTTTGATCTGACTTTTGTGCATGGTGTCAGATCGAGTTCTAAGCCCATTTTTTTGCATGTGGTTGTCCAGTTGTGCCAGCACCATTTGTTAAAGAGACTTTCCTTGCTCCACTTCACATCTCTTGCACCTTTATCAAAGATTAGATGATCATACATCTGAGGTTGTGTGTGGGGATATTCCACCCTGTTCCATTGGTCTGCAGTTCTGCTTTTGTTCCAGTACCATGCTGTTTAAATTGTTACCGCTTTGTAGTAGAGTTTAAGGTTGGGGAGGGTGATGCCTCCCATCATCTTTTTCCCAATAATTGTTTTAGCTATCCGTGGGCGTTTATTGTTCCATATAAATTTCAGGATTGCTTGCTCCGTTTCTTTGAAGAATGCCATGGGTATCCCTATAGGGATTGCGTTAAATCTGTATAATGCTTTTGGGAGTATTGCCATTTTGACAATGTTTATTCTCCCTATCCATGAGCAGGGGATATGTTTCCATTTCCTCATGTCCTCTTTTATTTCATGAAGTAGCGTTTTATAGTTTTCTTTGTAGAGGTCCTTTACTTCTTTAGTTAAGCTGATCCCAAGGTATTTGATTTTCTGGGGCACAATTGTGAACGGGATTGCTTTTTTCATGTCCCTTTCCTCTGTCTCATTGTTTGCATATAGGAAGGCCATGGATTTTTGGGTATTGATTTTATAGCCTGCGACTTTACTGTATAGGTCAATTGTTTCTAAGAGTTTCTTACTAGAGCTTTTAGGTTTCTCTAGGTATAGTATCATATTGTCTGCAAATAGTGAGAGCTTGATTTCTTCCTTTCCAATCTGAATCCCCTTAATATCTTTTTCTTGCCTGATGGCTATTGCTAATACTTCCAGTACTATATTTAAGAGAAGTGGTGAGAGTGGACATCCTTGTCTTGTCCCCGATCTTAGAGGAAAAAACCTTAGTTTTTCTCCATTGATGATAATGCTTGCCATAGGTTCATGGTAGATGGCTTTGACTATCTTGAGAAAAGTTCCTCCAAAACCCATTTTGGTGAGAGTTTTTATCATGAATGGGTGCTGGATCTTGTCAAATGCTTTTTCTGCATCTATGGATATGATCATATGGTTTTTATCTTTACTTTTGTTGATGTGATGGATTATGTTGATTGATTTCCGAATGTTAAACCAACCTTGCATCCCTGGGATGAATCCCACTTGGTCATGGTGTATGATCTTTTTGATGAGTTGTTGGATTCTATTTGCTAGTATTTTGTTGAGAATCTTCGCATCGGTATTCATCAAGGATATTGGTCTATAGTTTTCTTTGTTAGTGGTGTCTTTGTTTGCTTTTGGTATTAGGGAGATATGTGCCTCATAGAAACTGTTCGGAAGGGTTCCTGTCTTTTCGATTTCCTGGAAAAGCTTGAGGAGAACTGGCAACAAGTCTTCTTTGAATGTTTGGAAGAATTCGCCAGTGAATCCGTCTGGACCTGGGCTTTTGTTTTTGGGGAGACTTTTGATTACCGTTTCGATTTCCTTGATATTTATGGGCCTATTGAGGTATTTCTTGTCTTCTTGGCTCAGTCTTGGGAGATTGTAGGAGTCAAGGAATTCATCCATTTCTTTTAGGTTCTCTTGTTTCGTGGCATACAGACTTTCAAAGTAGTCTCTTATGATCCTTTGAATCTCCTTGGTTTCTGTTGTGATGTCCCCCTTTTCATTTCTGATTCGGTTTATTAGGGTTTTCTCTCTTTCTTTCTTTGTGAGTCTTGCTAGCGGTTTATCAATCTTATTTATTTTCTCAAAGAACCAGCTCTTTGTTTCGTTGATCTTATGGATTGTTTTTCGGGTTTCCATATCGTTAATTTCTGCTCTAAGTTTTATTATTTCTTTCCTTCGATCTGGTTTGGGTTCCTTTTGCTGGTCCTCTTCTAAGATCTTGAGCTGCGAAGTCAAACTATCTATATAGGCCCTTTCTTCCTTTCTGAGGAAGGCTTGCAGAGCTATAAATTTTCCCCTTAACACAGCTTTAGCCGCGTCCCATAGGTTCTTGTAGCTTGTGTCTTCATTCTCATTTGTTTCGAGGTATCTCTTAATTTCTTTCTTGATTTCCTCCGTGACCCACTCATTGTTCAACAGTGAGTTGTTTAATTTCCCAGTGTTTGATTTGGTTCTCCGAGTCTGTGCATGATTAACTTCCATCTTCAGTGCATCATGGTCTGAAAAGATAGTTGATACAATTTCTATCTTCCCAATTCTATTAAGGTATAACTTGTGGCCCAGAACATGGTCTATTTTGGAAAATGTTCCGTGTGCGCTGGAAAAGAATGTGTATTCTTTCTTTTTGGGGTATATAGCCCTGTATAGGTCTATTAGCCCTGTCTCCTCCATTTCTTCCTTCAGGGCCATCGTTTCCTTGCTGAGTGTTGTTCTTGTTGATCTATCCAGAGGTGATAAGGCAGTGTTGAAATCTCCAACTACTATCGTGGTGCTAGTTATGTCCTCCTTAAATTCTGTTAGGAGTTCTTTTAAGTATTTAGCTGGTCGTTCATTAGGTGTGTATACATTTAGGAGTGTGATTTCTTCCTGTTGTACATATCCCTTGATGAATATAAAATGACCTTTGCTGTCCCTTCTGATCTTTTTCAGCCTGAAATCAATGCTATCGGATACTAGTATGGCCACCCCCGCTTTTTTTTTGAGGGGGCTGTTTGCTTGCAGGATTGTTTTCCATCCTTTGATTTTTAGTCTGTGTTTGTTCCGGCTATTCAGATGTGTTTCTTGTAGGCAGCAGAAAGTTGGGTTTAGTTTCCGAATCCATTTTGCCACTCTGTGCCTCTTGATTGGTGCATTTAGCCCGTTAACATTAAGAGAAATTATTGTCATTGGATTTTGTGCCATTTTTCTATAGGGTTTGTTGTTCTTATAGGTCTTTTTCCTTGTTTTATAGTAGCCCTTTGAGTCCTTCTTTTAAATTTGGTCTTGAGTCTATGAAGTTCCTGAGCTGTTGCTTGTCCATTAAATAATGTATGGTTCCTTCAAGTTTAACTGAGAGTTTAGCCGGGTAGAGTATTCTTGGTGAGGCATTCATTTCATGAAGTTTTTTCACTATATCCCACCATTGTCTTAGGGCTTGGAGGGTTTCTTCTGATAGGTCTGCTGTGAATCTAAGGGGTGCACCTTTGTATATGATCTCCTTCTTTGATCTTGCTACTTGCAGTATTGTGTCTCTATCCACGGCATCCATCATTCTGACTATGATATGCCTTGGGGATTTTCTAATTGGGTCCCTTTTAGCTGGCACCCTTCGGACTCCTTGTATCTGGATGTCCGCATTCTCTAGCTCTAGGAATTTTTTAGCAATGATGTCTTTAATGGTGTTTTTTTCATTGGGATTGGTTCCGTGTGGTTCCGGCACTCCCATGATTCTTATGTTGTTTCTCCTGAGGTCGTCCCCTAGGACTCTAACTCTCTCTAGAGCCATTTTGAGTTCTTTTGCCATTATTTGCTGTTGTCTATATGCTTTGTGCAGCTCATCTTCAAGCTCACTGATTCTGTCTTCGGCTGTAGTCATTCTACTATTGAGGGCTCCTATGGAGTTTTTCATTTCATCTACTGATTATTTTAGTTGTGTGACTTCTGTTCGTAGCTTTGAAATTTCTGCTCTCATTTCTTCCTGGATTATCTTGGTGGAGCGTCCCAACGCTGCATCCATATCCTCCCTTAATTTATTGGATGTTCGTTCCATAGTTGTGTTGAGTTCGTGAACCATCCTCACAATTTCCTCTTTGAATTCTCTATCTGAGAGGAGGGTGTATTTCTGGGAGGTCGCTGCTGAGGTTAGTGAGATATTTTCTTGGCTCTCTCCTAGTGGTGGGGATTTTTTCAGTTTCTTCATGTTGTTATGGGATTTACTATCTGGAGCTCTCGTTAGCTTGGGAGGAACCTCGACTGAAGATTTTTGGCTATGCTCTGTTGACAAAGTACTTTTCTGTGCAAGTTGATGTGTTCATTGACAGTTTTTGTGAAGTTAGGATAGGCTAGGTTAGTTGAATATTAACATATAGTAACTAAGATGATGAGGGAGTTCTTCGGAGGAATGGGTTCGATCAATTGTGGCCAAAGGACAATGCATGGAATGGTAAGAAAAATACCTGCAGCCGCGTTAGCGGCCTGTGCTCCGGAAAGAGGCCACGCCCACTTTTGAGGCCACACCCCCAAATGAGAGGACACGCCCCTAACCTGTTAGGACACGGGAGGGCGGGATCAGGCGCGGTGGGCGAATGACTGGGACCTGCCCGGCGGGGCGGGGGTGCTCCGAGCTGTCCCGCTGCTGTGGGCGGGCACAGGACGCGGGGACGACTAGTTTGTTTTTTATAAACATCTTTTTACTGAGATTCAGCTGCAGTCCAAACATTCCACACTCTTGGTTGAAGATGGTCAGCATTTGTGCCACTTGTGTAAGGTTTGCTCATATTAGAACAATGTTGTCAGCAAAGTGGAGGTGGTGTTGTTGACAGTCTATCTTCACTCTTTGTAATTCCAGTCGATGCATGATGTTTTCGAGGGTGACACTGAAGGGTTTCGATGAAATGGTATCACCCTGCAGAACCCCTCTCTTTACATTGATGATCAACCCTCCTTGTAGAATGGTGAGATCCTGGTGTTGAATCCGTAATACATCTCGCGGAGGATCCTGATATACTGACTTTGAACACCTTGTTTGGCTAGGGCTTCGATGACTGCTTCATTCTCAACACAATCAAAGGCCTCCTTAAATTGATGAACATTTGACAGAGAGGCATCTTGAACTCTCACGAAACTTCAATGAGCTTGGCCACGCTGTGGATATTGTCCATCATGCTGAATCCTTTTTGGAACCTGGCATGCTTGCATGATTGTCCTTCATCTAGTGTTCTGCCTATTCTATTCAGGATGACTTGAGTAAACAACTTGTGGACAATGTACAAAAGGTAGATTGGGCAATATTTGCCAATGTTGTGGATGTCTCCCTTCTTGTACAACAGAATGGTTCGGCTTTTCCATTGCTATGGAATGTTGCATTCAGACAGGTAGTGTGTGTAGAGCCGAGCCAGTGTGTTGACGAGTACTGGTGGTAAATTCTTTGGGTGTTTGGGTCTGTCTGACCTTGCCTGGACTGGGTGCTGTAAGCGTCTTTACCGATGAAATGGCCTGTCTGATTTCGGAATGGAGGATGTTGGGAACAACATATTCATCCTGTGGAATTTGGTATGTGGGCAGGTGGACATGACTATCAAAGATATCTGAGAAGAAGTCCTGAATAATCCTTTCCATTGCCCTTATGGAATATGTGATAGATCCATCAGGACGTTGGAGGGCTGTCATCTTGTTTTTGTAGTTGGCTAAGGACAGGCTTATATCGTGAATGCTTTCCCTGCTTTGGCCATCACTGTTGCTCTTCTCTCTTTGAGGTCTTCCTTTATTGCTTCTCTGCACAACTTTGCAAGCTCGGACGTTAGCATGTGGTTGCCTGAGGCTCGTGCCAAACCACATTGGCGAATGAGCTCGAGTTTCCAAAGACAAGCATCTGTCTGTGCCTTTCCCACTCTTGGCTTTCCTTGAGTATTCATGGAGGTGCTGAACCAGTTGATCGTATTCCTCATCAATGTTGTCAAGGATGGCATCTTCCCATGTTGCCGCAATACTGCTAAAGAGCTCCCAGTTGGTCATTTTGGGAGATTTCCTCTTAAACTTAAACTTTGCAGTCCTTTCTCCCTGTGAAGAATTCTCTTCACAATTTCTGTGAAGTAGAATTTTGCATGAAGGAGACGGTGGTCTGATCCGGTTTGGAATTTCAGGACAACAGTGACATTGGTTGGGCAAAACCTTTGACTGAATATGATGTGGTCAATTTCATTGTGGAACTGTCTACCGGGAGACTCCCATGTCCAGCATTTAGATTTGGCCTTCTGGAACTGTGAGCTAGTATGGATGGTCTTGGTCGACATAATGAACTCAGACAGTCTCTCACCCTATTCATTCCACTCCGGTCCATGTGTCCCGATGTAGAGTTCTTCAGGCAACCATCTCAGTCCTATCTTGGCATTAAAATGATGGACAATGATATTTTAGAAGGTGTTGTCTTCTTTATAGAACTTCTCCAGCTCCTTGTAGAACTTCTCAGTTTCTTCTTTGCTGTAGTTGGATGTTGGTGCATAGATGACAAAGATAGAAACTGCCAGCAGTGAGCCACATCTATTCAAGCGTAATCATCTGATTTGGATTTTTTTGGCATTCGAATGAATCAATGTTCATGGCCAAGCTCGTGTTGACAAGGACACCGGCATCGCTGACGCCTCTATTGTTGCATATTTTGAGAAAGTTCTTCTCCAGAATTGAAAATAGCGTGATGTGATCGATGCCTTCTCGTCTAGATCAGACCAATGATGTCGTATTTGATCTTCTGTGCTTGCTACATCAGGTCGTTGATGGATGCTTCTGATGCCAGCATACATGTGTTAAAAATACAGTCAGGCATTTTAGTCCTTCTTCATTTTGGCAGTCTCATTCGTCCCTGAGATTTTATTAGCTTCTCCTTTCTCATCCTTCTTAACACTGCCATATTGGGGGCTCTTTCAGTTTCATGGGAATGAGGACCATTGTTGTTACTGTTTTCGTGTGTCTGTTTGTTGTTACTGTTTGCGTGTATTTTGCAATAAGGTTAAGCTCTGATAAACTGCTCCGGAAGGGGTTTCTCTGTGTGCTTGTCTACCTTTACCCCATGTCCAGGCTCCTACCTGGACTAGAATACAAAGTGTCCTGGTGTCTTGGGGATAACTATTCCCCCAAAATCAGTATTGGTATTATAAATCATAGTGCATAAAATCAAGAAGAAGTTATGAAAGATATACACACTGTAGAGTACTCTTCCAATATTTGTAAAAATATTTAGTGAAAAATTGTCATACACTTGCCAATATACAAGGGAATACTACTCAAATATAAGCAAAAGTATGTAATTTGCCACCACACAAATGGAATTAGGCCACTATGCTTTGTGAAGTAAGTCAAATGAAAAGTGATATATAAAGAATTACTTCTCACATATGTAGGAAATATAGATGCACAATAATGGAATTAAACATTTCTAAATTTTTCACAATCAAAAGATGTTCTATATAATTGAGCCTACAAATATGGGATAGAGGGATGAAGAATGGAAGACATGGAAGGGATAGGATGGCACTATATTTGAGAGTATAGTGTTGGAATACTGTATGCTTGAAACCTTCAATAGTATTGCAAATCATGGTGTCACAAATAAAATTTGAAAACAAAAATTAGAGTAAGCAATTTCGTATACTTACTTTTCACATGTAGTGTAAGTTGAATTTGATAATCTAATATACAGGACATCACTTGTATCACTTGTCATCCCGTTGATCTTCGATTTGCTCGAGCGTGTGCCAGTAATGTCTCCATTTGTCCCTGTCGTGTGCTAGTGCAGCCCAATGATATCTGCTTGCTCCAGCACAGGAAGAGCCTCAAATCGTTCATTCAGGGATTTGACAAAGAAATTTGACCATCTAGTTGGTGGGTGGCCATGAGGTCTTCTGACGTCCCGTGGAATCCAGTCGGTAACAGCTCTAGTCCAACGGTCATCTCTGAATCACATTACATAACTGGCCCATCTAATTTTTGATGCCTTGGCAAACGAGACAGTGTCCTGATTCTTGACCGTCGACAGAGGTCAGAACTCCGGATTCCTTCTCTCACTTGAGTGAGACGAGATGCTCCTAGCATAACTCTTCTGATTCCTCTTTGGGATACCCTAATAGCGTTCTCATCCTGTTTGCGTAGGGCCCAGGTCTCTGAGGCATGTTAGTGCAGGAAGAACAGTGGAATCAAAAAGATGTGCCCGGAGTCAGAGGTTCTTCGTTCTCTTAACCACTTCTTCAACACTCTTGAATGCAATCCACGCTGCTCTCTTCCTCCTGCGCAGTTCTGGCACCAACTCGTTCCTCATGTTGATTTCTCGACCCAGGTACACATAGCTGCTGCATTCAGAGATGTTCATTCCATTGAGGGCAAATGGAGCTTCAGGGGCCAGTTCATTTTTCATGAACATCATCTTGTTGAGATTCAGCTAAAATCTGACCTTCCAACACACGTGGTCGAAGTCGTCCGGCATTTGTGCCGCTTGGCCAATGTTTGGTGTTATGAGAACGATGTCATCAGCGAAGCGGAGGTGGTGTAATTGACGACCGTCTATCTTCACTCCCATTCCTTCCAATTCCAGTCATCTCATGATGTTCTTGAGGGTGGCACTGAGGAGTTTAGGTGAAATGGTATTTTTATACAGGACATATTCACAAAAATTAATCTTACCAACAAATATCATTCCATTACATATATATATACATATACTTATATATGCACACACACACATATATATATACTTATATATGTGGGAGAGAATAGATCTAAAGAGTTAAATCATCATATTCAAATTTTTACTCAAAATGGACTTGGACATGAAAACTTAAAACATAAAAGTATATCTGAGATTTAAACATTGGGGAAATGTTTGAAGGTTCAACTCCAATAGCAAAAAAAAAAATAAAAGCAGAAATAAAGAAGTGGATTCAGAGCAAATTAAATAAAAAGTTTTACACAGCAAAAAAACTATAATAAAGACAAAAGACATATATATATATATATATATATATATATATATATGTAGGGAGTGTCTTATGATGTGGCCGTGTGGTCCAGGAATACGCTCACTCATATGTGAGGCTCGAACTGAGCATGTGGAAAGCGGCCTGGAACCTGGTGTCGGTTGGGTTGTGTAGGTCGGCTGCCAGGGCTGCGTCCTTTGGGGCGGGGAGGGCTCACAACTGCCCCCATCTTGGACTCCCTGAGTGAAAACAGCCTGGTGCGGAGTCTGGTGGCATGGTTTTTGTGGCCTCATTTTATGCTCCCTTCTGGGAGAAGCAGTTGTGAGCAGCTTCTGAGAGAAGCAGAATAGACATGTACTCAAATAAAATACACAGACAGATGACTCATGAGTACATTAAAAATATGTTCAAATTTATTTATTACAAGGGAAATACAAATTAAAAATACAAAAGCATCATCTCACACATGTGAAAAACATATCAGAAAGACTGACAACAACAACTGTTGGTAAGTGTATGGAGGAAAAAAGTTATGCACTGTTAGTGATAACGTGAATTGTTGCAGACTCTATGTGGAAAATGGTACATAGATTCCTCTACTGATTAAAAATATAAATACTATAAGAACCAGTTATATGATTCCTAAGCATTTTTCAGAGGGATATGAAAATACTAATTTCAAAGAATATATGCCTTCCCATGCTCATAGCAACGCTAAGTCAAAACATGAAATTAAATTAAGTAATATCTGATAGATGACTGGATAAAAGTCAGGGTTCATACACTCAATGGAATAATAATATGCTATTTAAAATATGAAGTTAAGTTCACAGAGATATTGTAGAGGGTAAAGCATTGTGTAGCATACAGCCAAACTCGTTTTGATCCCCAGCACTCTATACGGTCTCTTGGGAACTGCTCTAGTAGCCTGTGAGTACTGTCAAGTATCGCTTACCTCCCTTTGCTATAAATGAAAATGGAAATATAAAATTATACCTTTGGTGATAACGTTGGTTATACTTGAGATAATTGTTTTAAGTAGTGTATGTTAGGAAGTAAAAGGCAATTATTGTGCAATGTTGAATATAAACAATCTAATTAAACAAATTGACAATGCACACAGAATTATCTCTTAGACTTTTTTTCTTCAAAAAATAGGTAGCAGGGAAGAGTGATGAGATGATTGGAGAGAGACGGTCATTTTGAGACTACAAGGGCATTGAAACTTTAGTGAGATGTCCAAAAGGGTCACGTACACATACAGGATTGTAAATATTTACTCCTGAAACTTTATATTACTACAAACAATATGTAAAACAATAAAATTTAATTTTAAAATAAAACAAACATGGAAAAATGCACATACACATACAGAGATAAAATAAAGCTGTTGATACAGGCTATGTCTTTAATATCCTAAAATAGATACAATTAAATGTACTTGAACAATGTGTGATTAAGGAAATTAGCATATGTATGTGATGAAATACTACTTAATCAAAATAAACTTTTTAATGCCTTAAAATGGATAAATATCAAAGTAAATGTGCAGATTATAAGTATTCAGACACAAAAGCACTATAAATTTTGTGATTTCAATATATGTTCCTGTGAATGCAATGATTGTAATGTAAAGCAAATCAGGTTGGTAAATATTGGAAAAGGAAAGTATGGAGATGTAAATATGCCTTACCCATCTGAACCGGAGTAATTTCACTTAAAGATATTGATAAGTAATAAGAAAAACAAATTATACTTCAAAGTAATGATATACTGAGCTGGACAACAAAGTTTGGAGATTTCAATTTTATTTTATTTTTTATTAATTAAATTAGTTTTTGTTTTATGTCTATACTAGGATTTGCTTAGGACTGACACCAGTCTCTGTGCTAAAGATTACTATTGATAGTGCTCAGTCCTCCATTACCCAGCCACTGCCGCGGTCCAGGCCGCTCTCAGGAAACATGGGCCGGACCTTACTCACGAGTGAAGCCCCAGAGAACCAGGTAAGCGGAACTTTGCGACCTTGGACTCTAGGTTCAAGAGACACAGGAACAAGATCCTCTGTCTGCCTCCTCCAATCACTGGCACCATACAGAGGGGTCAAAGCCAGATGCCCCACCCTACCCAAGCCAGATAAATACCTCACCGACCGACCTCCACTACCTCCACTACCCAACCAAGGCCACACTTCAGGCCACTCTCCGGACCGCGCGGCCACTTCAAATATGGTGTGAACAATGGGAACACCTCTAAGGGTGATTGGAGGCCGCCCTAAACGCTTCCATCCCTCTTGGAAGAGCCCTGGAAGCTACTGAGAGTACCCTGACCACAGGGCAGAGCCTGGCAAGCTACCCATGGCATATTTGATATGCCAAAAACAGTAACAACAATGGGCCTCATTCACCTGACATCTAAAGAGCCCCCAGTATGGCAGGGTTAAGAAAGATGAACAGGGAGAGGCTGAAAAAAGCACAGCGAAGAACTGGACTGCCAAAAGAAAGAAAGACTAAAATGACTGTCTGTACTTTCAACGCGCATATGCTGGCATTGGAAGCATCCATCGAGGACCTGATGGTGCAAGTGCAGAAGATCAAGTACGAAGTCATTGGTCTGACCGAAATGAGAAAGCATCGATCATATCACACCATTTTCGACACTGGAGAAGAATTGGTTCTCGGAACATGCGAAAACAGAGGCGACAGTGGTGTCGGTGTCCTTGTCAACACAAACTTGGCCATGACCATTGATTCATTCTAATGCCTAACAACCCAAATCAGACAAGTACACTTGAATAGATGTGGCTCAATTCTATCTTTGTTGTCTACGCACCAACATCCAAATACGATGAATAAGATATTGAGAAGTTCTACATGGAAGTGGAAGGTTCTATAAAGAAGACCACATCTTCTACAAGATTATTGTTGGTGATTTTAATGCCAAGATAGGATCGAGAAGGTCACCCAAAGAACTCCACTTGAGACCCATGACCTAGAATGGAATGATCAGGGTGAGAGACTGAGTTCATCATGTCGACCAAGACTATCCATGGTAACTCACAGTTCCAGAAGGCCAAATCTAAACTTTGGAGTGGGAGTTACCTGGTGGACAGTTCCACAATGAAATTGACCACATCGTATTCAATTGAAGGTTTTGCCTGACTGATGTTGCTGTTGTCCCAAAATTCCAAACCACCATCTCCTTCGTGCAAAATTCTACTTCACAGACCATGGAGAAAGGTCTGCAAAGTTTAAGTTTAAGAAGAGAACTCCCAGAATGACCACCAACTGGGAGTTCTTTGGCAGTATTGCGGCAACGTGGGAAAATATCAACAAGGAATACTATCGACTGGTTCACCCCCTCCATGACTGCGAGAGGAATGCCGAGAATGAGAAAGTCACAAACAGACGCCTGTCTTCGGAAACTCTCGAGCTCATTCGTTGACGTGATTTGGCATGAGCCTTAGGCAACCACAAGCTAATGGCCGAGCTCGCAAAGCTGTGCAGAGATGCGATAAAGGAAGACCTCAAAGAGAGAAGAGCAGCAGTGTTGGCCGATGTGGTAGAAGCCAGGAAAAGTATTCCCAACGCCCGCCTGTCCTTCGCCAACTACAAGACCAAGATGACTGCTCTCCGACATCCTGATGGATCTATCACATCTTCCAGAAAGGCAATGTAAAGTATTATTCACAACTTCTACTCAGATCTCTTTGATAGCCATGTCCACCTGCCCACATACCAAATTCCGCAGGATGGATATGTCATTCCCAACATCCTCCCTTTTGAAATCGGACATTCCATTTCGTTGGTAAAGATGTGTAAAGCACATGGTCCAGACAAGGTCAAACCCGAACGTCTGAAGAATCTGTCACCAGTACTCATCAATACACTGGCTCAGCTCTTCACACACTACCTGTCTGAATTCAAGGTTCCATTCCAGTGGAAAACCAGCAGGACTGTTCTGTTGTACAAAAAGAGAGACATCCACAACATCGGCAACTATCGTCCAATCTGCCTGCTCTCTGTCGTCTACAAGTTGTTCACTCATTTGATATTGAATAGAATAGACAGAACACTAGATGAAGGACAACCATGAGAGCAAGCCATGTTCCGAGAAGGATTCAGTATGATCAACCATATCCACACAGTGACCAAACTCATTGAAGTTTCACGAGAGTTCAAGATGCCTCTCTGTCTAATGTTCATTGACTTAAAGAAGGCCTTCGATTCTGTTGAGACTTATGTGTCATCAAACATTCTAGCCAAACAGGGCATTTAAATTCATTACATCAAGATCCTCCATGAGCTGTAACAAGGATTCACCACCGCATCTCACCATTCTACAAGGAATTGATGATTGACGTAAAGAGAGAGGTGCGGTAGGGTGAAACCATATCCCTGAAACTCTTCAGCGCCACCCTCAAGAACATCATGCGAGGACTAGAATGGGAAGGAATGGGAGTGAAGATAGCCGGTCGGCAACTATACCACGTCTGCTTCTCTGATGACATCGTTCTCAAAACGCCAAACATTAGCCAAGTAGCATAAATGCTGGGCGACTTTGACTGTGAGTGTGGATAGGTCAGACTGTAGCTGAATCTCAACAAGACAATTCCATGAGAAAGGAACTAGTCCCTGACACTGCATTTGCTCTCAGTGGAACTTTGCAGGAGGAAGAAAACAGCGTGGAATGCCTTCAACTTTGTTGAAGAATTGGTTAAGAGGATGAAGAACCTCCAACTCTGGGCACATCTTTTCGATTCCACCATTCTTCCTGCACTGACGTACACCTCAGTGACCTGGGCCCTTCGCAAACAGGATGAAAATGCTATTCGTGTATCCCAAAGCAGAATTGAAAGAGCTCTGCTAGGAGTATTATATCTAACTCAAGTGAGAGAAGGAATCCGGAGTTCTGACCTCTGTCGATAGTTAAGAATCAGGGATGCTGTCTCATTTGCCAAGGCATCAAAAATCAGATAGGCCGGACATGTAATGGGATTCAGAGATGACCGCTGGACTAGAGCTGTTACTGACTCGATTCCACAGGATGTCAGAAGACCGAGTGGCCACCCACAAACGAGATGGTCAGACTTCTTCGTCAAAGCCCTGAACAAACAGTTTGAGACTCTTCCTGTTCCTGGTGAGAGCAGATATCATTGGGCTACACTAACATATGACAGGGACAAATGGAGACATTACCGGCGGCCCCTCGAGCAACGGGGTGACATGTGATACAAGTGATACATATGCTCAGGTGACTATGTGTAGTGCTGGCTATCAAACCCAGTTTGACCATGTAAAAGGCAAGCACTCTACCTGCTGTACTATCTCCCTGGCTCCTTAAAATCATGGAAAAATGTCAAAAGTGATGAAAGATATTTGTGAAATATGACATAATAATTTGTAGTTTCTCCAGGGTTAAGCATAGTAACATTTCATCTGCAAATAGAGTTTGACTTCTTCTTTTCCATTCTGATGATCTTAATATATCTTTCTTGACTAATTGCTATGTCATGTACTTCTGGTACTATGTTGAATAGTAGTATGAGACTGGACAACACTGTCTTGTGCTTGATTTAGAAAGACTTTAAGTTTTTCAGTATTGAGCATTGTTACATTTGTTGTTGCCTTTTGGGAAATAGGCATAACTATGCTGAGGAAATTTCCTTCAACTCCTGTTTTATTGATTTTTATAATGGATGGGTGTTGGGTCTTGTTTAATGTGTTCTCTGCACCTATTGATATGACCATGTACTTTTTACTTTTCCTTGTATTGATGTGCTGTAGCAGTAGACTTATACAGTAAAATGACAGGCTACAAAATCAATATAAAGCAATCCATGGCTTTATATACGCAAATGCTTAAACAGATGAAGGTGAATATATATATTTTTTGCCTTTTGGGTCACACTTGGCGATAAATAGTGGTTACTCCTGGCTCTGCACTCAGGAATTACTCCTGGTGGTGTTCAGGGGACCATATGGGAGGCTGATCCATAGACAAACCTTCGAATATATGGACAGTTAATCTTCAATATAGGAGCAAAAAGTATAAAGTGGAGCATGTATAGCCTCTTCAACAAATCATATTTGTCACACACAAATATTGAATGCAGATGACTAATCATCAGGGAGATGGTGATCAAAACAAGTATGAAATACCACCTCACAACACAGAGATTGGCACACATTCAAAAAAACAAAAGCAAGTGCGTTTGGTGAAGATGTGGGGAGAAAGGAACCCTTCTACATTACTGGTGAGAATGCCAACTTGTTCAGCCCTTTTAGAAAACAATATGGACGCTTCTCAAAAAATTATAAATTTTGACCCAGAAATACCACTGCTGGGAATATATCCCGGAAAAGCAAAAAAGTATAGTTGAAATTACATCTGCATCTATATGTTCATCAAAGCACTGTTTATAATAGTCAGAATCTGGAAAAAACCTGAGTGCCCGAGAACACATGACTTGGTTAAAGAAACTTTGTACATTTATACAATGGAATACTATGCAGCTGTTAGAAATGATGAAGTCATGAACTTTGCATATAATTGGATCAACATGGAAAGCATCGTGCTAAGTGAAATGAGTCAGAAAGAGAGATACTGACATAGAAAGATTGCACTAATCTGTGGAATATAAAATAACAGAGTAGGAGACTAACAACCAAGAATAGTAGAAATAAGTACCAGGAGGTTGACTCCATGGCTTGGAAGCTGGCCTCACATGCTGGGGGAAAAGGCAGCTCAGATAGAGAAGGGAACACAAAGTAAAATGTGGATGGAGATCCCGTTTGGGAAGGGAGATACGTGCTGAATGTAGACTAGAGACTGAACACAATGGCCACTCAATAACCCTATTGCAAACCACAACACCCAAAAGGAGAGAGAGAACAAAAGGGAATACCCTGCCACAGATCGGGGTGGGGGGGATGGGATTGGGGGTGGGAGGTATACTTGGTTTATTGGTGGCGGAGAATGGACACTGGTAGAGTGATGGGTTCCCGAACACTCTGTGAGGGAAACAGAAGCACAAAAATATGTAAATCTGTAACTGTACCTCACGGTGATTCACTAATTAAAAAATAAATAATTTTTTGAAAATGAATGCATATTTCTACGTAGTATCATACACAAAGGTCAAATCTAAATGAATTTAAAGCATTAATATTGTACCGTAATCTATAAATTACATTTTACGTTGAGGTAAATATAGGTTAAACACTTCGTGACATGGAAGCAAGAATTATCTTCAATGATTTAATCCATTGCTCAAGAAAATGAAAGCATTAGCAAACAAATGGAACAATATCAAACTAAGAAGCTTCTGCATATCTAAAAAAATCAGAATTAAATGTGTCTCCCCACGGACTGGGAGAGGATATTTGGCCAACTTTTTTTGAATAAACTGTTAATATACAATCACATAAAAAAGGTAAAATTTTACAAGAAAAAAATCATACAAACCCAACAAAAATGGAGAGGAGAGTTTAAAAGAAACTTCCTCATAGAAGTTATACAAGTGGGTAATGAAAGTGCCAGACATCACTTATTACTAGGAAATGTGAATCAGAATAACATTGATCTAGTATCTCACATCAACAAGACTGTAACACAGCACAAAACATAACAACAGTTGGTGCAGACGTGGATGTGAGGAAAAGGGACCCTTACTTTCTGCTGGTTAGAATGTTTACTAGACCAACCTTTTTGGAAATGATATGGACACGTCTGGAAAAAACTAGGGGTTGAGCTCCTATATAAACCAGAAATTCCACTTCTACCCCAAGGACCCAAAAGCTCTTCTTAGAAAAGACATTTTTCACTCTTATGTTTAATGTAGCACTGTTTACAATAATCTAAGTCTGGAAACAACCCAATTCTCCAAGAACAGATGATTTGATAAAGAAACCACAGTACATATACAAGATGGAATATGACTCAACAATAAAAAAATAATAAAATCATGAAATTTGCTGCCACATGGATATGCATCATGCTGACTGAAACTAATCAGAAACAATATGACAGATACAGAATGATATCTCTTATATGAGGGATATAAAGAAACATATTTGGGGGAACAACAAGTACCCAATGGCAATAGAAACTAAGAACCTATATTCAGTAGGAAGCTACCATAGTGGAGGGAAGGGGGAGCAATTAGTGTTTAGGGGGATACAATAGGACAAAAATGAAGGAAGTGAACACTGGAGGAGGGTGCTGAGAGGGATTGTTTTATGCATTAAATCCTATGATTAATAGTCTTGTAAACCACAGTGCCTGAAAATAAAATTTAAAGAAGAAATAATTCATAAAATTTCATAAGCAAATAAAGAAACAGGAAATTCTCAGACACCTTTAAAATTTCTCAAATGTATGGATGATGCACGTTTCATATTGAAAGAGACTCAAGAAACTTATTCTAAATTGTGGGATGTTAAATATATGCACACACATATACACACATGCTGTATTTTAGCTATGCAGTTCTGAAAGGCTTACCTTTCTAGGAGTATTTAGATTGTTATATTATGTGGAATGCATAATAGAAAAACTGTAAACCTACAGTTGATAGAGTTGCTTTCAAACCATGAAAAATTAATCCCCATGAACTTCCAAATAATTTTGTTACTAATATTTAACTGAAAGTTTATACTCTTAAACTTTCAAATAGCAATATCCACAGAATCACACTGGTATTCAGTTGTTTGAATTAACAACTATAATATAAAAATTATATTCAATATAAGGAAGGCAATAATAAAATTTGGGCAGAAATAAACTGAATTGATTTATACAGTGAAAAAGTTGACTGAAAATAATAACTGCTTTAGAAAGTGTAAACAAAATGTGGGCAGGAAAGATAACTCAATGAAGTGAGTACATGTTTTATATATACAGGGGCACATATTCAAAGCCCAGAACTACATGGTTCCTTGAATACCACTGGTTGTGTTCCCCCCAAACCCAAAACAAAACAAAAATATAAATGAAAAATGAATATATTACTAAACAGGATTAGAAAGGTAAGTGGGGAAGTTCCAAGAAACAATTGCAAAATGCAACTGATCATAAGACTAAGAACAAGTATGTGCCAACAAGTATGAGAACCTAGAAGTAATTAATGAATACTTAAATGCACCATCAGAGGTTGAACTGAGAGATTACAAAATCTGAACAGACTAATTTCACCAGTAATCAAAAGTCTCTCACCAAAACAAAATCCCAAGAGCAGATGATATAACTGTATTCTGTATAATCTTCAAAGATGACATACTATGTACCTGCAAGTCCTTCCAAAGTTTGAAAAAAAATATTCCAAACACATTTTATGAGGCCAAAATTACTCTGCTATTAAACTAAGACAGAGAAATTAAAAAACACCTATAAGAATTGTATGCAGATGAAAAGATCCTTAAGAAAAGCTTAGTGAACCAAACTCAACAGTATATTAAAAAAATATACAACCAAGATGGGCCTTTTTTCAGGTATACAGTTATGAGTTGATTTTTTCTATTCTATAAAATAATATAACTGTTGATAATAAAGAAAAATCATATACTTGCATCAATGAATGCAAAGAAAACATTTCACAAATCTCAATATACATATTTGATAAAAACTCTCGAGAAAATTGGGATAGAAGAAACATAACTCAGTGCAAACTCAGTGCAACAAGCGTCATGCACACAGATTTACAGCTAGTATCATAGTTGAGGTGAAATATATAAAATATTCTTTTAAACTTTCTGAGCAAGCAAAATCAAGACTGACCACATTAGAAGAATATCCATTCTCATCTCTATTAGTTAATATACTGGCTGTGAGTTGCCATAGCATTAGCAAGAAAAGTAAAGTACAGTAACTGGAATGCAAATTGGAAAATAAGTAAATCTACCCCTATTGAAAAAAAGAAGTAAAACTGCCACTATTTGTACATGAATGATAATATATAAAGAAAAGCTGAGAATTCACCAAAATGATTATAAATAATAAACTTACACAGTGATGTGATAGGACACACAATCAATATATATATATGCAATTTTTGTGTTTCTATATTAGAGCAAAAAACAAGAAAAGTTAAGTCCTGTTTACAACTCCAGAAAAAGTATATTGAAATAAACTTAACAAATGAGGTGGGAACTCCATAAGTCACTCTTGAAATAGAGGACAAAAGGAGATGGAAAGATATTCTGTGTTCATAAATTAGAAGATTTATAATAGTAAAAATAACCATATGCTCCAAAGCATTATATCAATTAAAAGCACTCTCTATCCATATCCCAATAGCTTTTTAATTAGTTTGAACAAAAGTTACTAAAATGTATGTACAGCCACAAAAGAAAACAAAATGTTAATACAATTCATAGAAAAAATTAAGGGAATTAATACTCTCTCTTTAAATTTCGAATTATGTTACAAAATACTAATGAACAAAGCTTCACACATATAGTTATTTTTTGTTAAAGGAGCAAGATACAAACAGTGTAGAATGTGTCTTCTACATTTGTTGGGAGAGCTGGAACCAGGGAAAAAAGGAAAGGAAGGATGGAAGGAAGGAAGGATGGAAGAAATTAAGGAATGAAGGAATAAAGTAATTAAAGAAAGAGGGAAGAAAGGAGGTTATGGGAGGGAGGATGAGAGGAAAAGGAGGGAGGGAGAAAGGAAGGAAAAAAGGAAGGATTGAAGGAAGGAAGAAAAGAAGGAAGTGAGGAAGGAAGTGAGGAAAGGAAGGAGGGAGGAAGTGAGGAAGAGAAGGGGGAGAGGTGGAGAATAGAGATAAAAGACAGAAAGATAAAAGAAAGAAGAAAAAAGAAAAAAAGAGAAAACTTATCTCACCATATTTCAAATATAATACAAGCTACAAAATATATTAAAGAAACTATAGAAGTACACTTTATCATATCAATTTTAGGAAAGTCTTCATAGTTTCAAATCCAATTACAAGATAAATAATGTGAAAATAATGCAATTTTATCAAACTTAAAAGCTTCTTCACAGTGAAGAAACATCATTAACTGAAAATAAAAAACCCTAATGAATGGAAGTAATATTTTCACGAGGGATCTTCATATGCCAATCTTTATACACACTACATTTTGATTACCCCAATATTCTAGTTCCAATTCACCAGCATACAAATAAGCTCCTTTATCCATTCTATCTACCACTTCATTCCTTTTGTCTTCTTTTTTTTTACATACATTTTAATTTTATTTTATTTTATTGAATCACTATGTGGAAAATTACAATGCTTTTAGATTTAAGTCTCAGTTATACAATGCTTAAACAACCATCCCTTCACCAGTGTCCATATTCCACCACCAAAAAAATAAAAAAAAAACACCCAAAACCCAGTATACCTCCCATCCCAACCCCCACCCCCCGAACTGATAAATTTCACTTTACTTTCTCTTTACTTTGATTACAGTCAATATTTCAACAAAAACCTCACTATTATTGTTAGGAGTTCCCCACTAGAGTCAGACCTGTTGTGAAGAGATATGAGGTCATCATGGCCGCGTGGTTTTGGATTTCTGTATTTTAGCAACTAAGTCCAGAAAAATTTCTTCCAGATTACATTGCAAGCTTGTAACTCTCATCTGTGGTCCTCATAATGTGGTGGTCGCTATGTCCTTCACCCCCGGCAAGGAAAAAGGCGAGAGAGAGAAATACCTTTCCCCTCCTGGGCAGGCATGGGGCCGCGGCTTAGTTCTCAGTCTGGAGACATTCTGCAAGAAGCTGCCCATACCAAAAGTAGTTTAGCTGGCCTCTGGAGTCATGCTTGTGCAGCTGTGGAGAGGCCGCACACGTGAGGCCCCCGGGATCACATCTCGGCTGTTGAGTGAGCTCATTTGTTCTTTCTTTCTTTCTTTCTTTCTTTCTTTCTTTCTTTCTTTCTTTCTTTCTTTCTTTCTTTCTTTCTTTCTTTCTTTCTTTCTTTCTTTCTTTCTTTCTTTCTTTCTTTCTTTCTTTCTTTCTTTCTTTCTTTCTTTCTTTCTTTCTTTCTTTCTTTCTTTCTTTCTTTCTTTCTTTCTTTCCTTCCTTCCTTCCTTCCTTCCTTCTTTCTTTCTTTCTTTCTTTCTTTCTTTCTTTCTTTCTTTCTTTCTTTCTTTCTTTCTTTCTTTCTTTCTTTCTTTCTTTCTTTCTTTCTTTCTTTCTTTCTTTCTTTCTTTCTTTTTTGCTTTTTGGGTCACACCCAGCGATGCTCAGGGGTTACTCCTGGCTTTGCACTCAGGAATTACTCCTGGCAGTGCTTGGGGGACCATATTGGATGCCGGGGATTGAACCCGGGTCGGCCGCGTGCAATGCAAATGCCCTACCCGCTGTGCTATCGCTCCGGCCCCCCCATTTGTTCTTAAAATCTCAAAGTTGTCTTATTTTATTTGTTCATTTGCTTTCTTTCATCATTTTTACATATATGATTCAGACTATATGTGACAAATATGTGTGATTCATATATGATTTATATGTGGTTTATGTAATTTTACTCATGTCAAATTTTATTTCTATATGATTTCATATATGATTGAAATAACATATTTTTGCATATTTCTTGGCTTTGGTTTTGGGTTGATCGCAGTCCTGCTCAGCGCTTACTCTTGGCTCTGAACTCAGGGATCACTACTAGCAGGATTAGGAGATATTATAGGGTAGCACTGTAGCACTGTCTTCCTATTGTTCATTGATTTGCTCGAGCGGGCACCAGTAATGTCTCCATTGTGAGACTTGTTGTTACTGTTTTGGGCATATATAATACGCCACGGGTAGTTTGCCAGGCTCTGCCATGCGGGCAAGATACTCTCGGTAGCGTGCCAGGCTCTCCGAGAGGGATGGAGGAATTGAACCTAGGTCGGCCATGTGCAAGGCAAATGCCCTACCCAGGGACTAAATCTGGGTCAGCTGCGTACAAGGGAACTACCCAACCCACTGATTATGCTCAGCACTTACTCTGTATTTGTACTCAGGAATCACTACTGTCAATGTTTAGAGGACCATATGTGGTGCTTAAGATCGAGCCCAGGTTGGCAGCATGCAAGGCAAACCCCTGGCCTACTACACTCTCTCTATGGCTTCTACCAGCAAATTACCAAAATTGTATCATATATTTAGTTTTATTATACTGTATATAGATATTTTAATGTATTAAGTAGATCACAGAGGTGAAAGTTTAGAAACATAGTCTTGGATCTGATAACATAATTTCAGTATAATCTTGAAAGTATTGCACAATAATTCTAAATCTTATTTTTTTCACAAAATGAGTTCTCAATATGTAGCTATTATCTATGATAGAATTACTGAGAGAAATAAAAAGTTGAAACGGAAAGCTACAGAAGAATGTTAAGAATTCATTTAAACCTTAATTTAATTAACTCGAGATTATTTAAAGTAATATGATAGATTAACTTGCTCATTATTTGTTTGTACTATATATCTAAATATATATAGCTCCCTGTGGCATATTCATATCCCAAATACAGAAACATATATACACGCCTCTTGGAGTGCCGGGCAAGCTACCGAGCGTATCCCTACTGCACGGCAGAACCTGGCAAGCTGCCCGTGGCGTATTCTATATGCCCAAAACAGTAACGATAGGTCTCATTCCCATGACCCTGAAAGAGGCTAAAATTGTTGGGAAAGACGAGTAAGGAGAGGTTGCTAAAATCTCAGGACGGAGTGTAATAGAGACGTTACTGGTTCCCACTCGAGTAAATCAACAAAAGGGATGGCAGTGATACAGTGATATATCTAAATATATGCATAATGGAAAACAAGATGATCATCACAAACTTGTTTCCTACTTAATATTAGGGAATATATAGCAGGCAAATATATCAAATGAGGATAATTGCTAGCTAGAGAGGAAAATAAGTTGGACAATATTAGAGACTTCAAAAGCAAATGAATTATTAATTCCAGTTTTCAAAAGACAGTCATAAAGTCTTATTGAAAAGTCAACAAATGTGTGAAATGAATAAGATATATTCCTATCTAATAGAGCTGCACTCCTATAAAAGACCACTAAATATTACAGCTCTGTATTTAAGCTCTACTAGAATAGTGGCATAGCAATAAGGACAACATTTTGCAAATGTGGAATTAATTTGGGGCATATTAGTATAAGAAGAGAAAAATAAGGTGAAGTTTTCTGTATATCTCAAAGATTTTTTGGGGGGGGGTCACACCTGGCGATGCACAGGGGTTACTCCTGGCTCTGCAGTCAGGAATTACTCCTGGCGGTGCTCAGGGGACCATATGGGATGCTGGGATTTGAACCTGGGTTGGCCGCTTGCAAGGCAGACGCCCTACCCACTGTGCTATCGCTCCAGCCCTATATCTCAAAGCTTTATAAGCCATTTTAACAACCATGTCTTTTATTTTAAAAAATAGACTTAATATTTAGCAAAAAACATTTATCATAATGCATGAGAAATACTGGACAAAGTTGGAAGCAGAATTTCACCAACAATCCCAAAGTGAAGTATTTCTGTATTATATGATATTCTAATCATTATATTTCATTCTTAATCAAGAGATAACTTCTCAAATTTAAGATACTTTAAAATAATGAATTTAATATTTTATATATTTATTATGTATGGCTCCAAATAGTTCATGTCTATTCCTCTACTTTTCTTCGGATTAATTTTAAGAAAGCCTAGCATAGGCACTAAAAATGTATAGTGTTAGAAAATGTTGCCTATTATGTTCATGTAACCAGGACGCATTCAGTCCATAAGTTCTCAGTCATTATTACTGACTCTATGCTCATGGACCACTCCTGATGGGGCTCAAAGACCATAAAAGATGCAGAGATCTAATTTAACCAGTTCAGTTAAATTCAAGGGAAGAATTACACACTATACTATCTCTCCAGTGCCAGAACCCAGATTTTCAAATGTATATTGACGATATTTCAGAATCACCTTTCATATCTTTTTTGTTTTCATTACACAAGTTATCCTAAATGATTATGGTGACAATGTAACCATATGTGAATTTTATACAACTTGGATTTACTGAAATTAAATAATATATTTCTTTTTATTAAGCATTATTTCAGTTTTCATCCACTTATTGTGTTTGATATTTAGTCAAGTTCTTGCAAGATGTTTGCATATTTTTAAGTTAATTACTTTATCTGGTTACTTGTGTTTGGGTCACAACCACAGTGCCAGGAAGGCTATCTTGACTTTGCTCTGTGCCACTCACATTAGTGCTCAAGGGACTATATAGTCCTGGGGATAAAACCAGAATTGGCAATATGAAAGGCAAGTGCCTTAATCTCTGTACAATATCTCCATACCATGGTCACATTCTTGTTGCTCTCTATATTATTCCCTTGAACTACTACATTCTAAATTACGGTAATAAAATGAGATTTATTCCAATGATATGGGATGGCTCAACAGGTCAATCAATAAATGTGATATAACAAATGAATCCCCCAAAAGATACAAATCCTATTATCACCTTAACAGACACAGAAGCGTGAGTAGACAAGTTTCAACATTATTTCAAGGTGAAAACACTCAATGAAATGAGTAGAAAAGAAAAATGAATTAACATAGGCCATAATGACAAAATCATGGGCTACTTTGCAATGTAAAAAAACTTAAAACTTTACTTTTAAAACAAGACACAAAAAATGGAAGTTCACTCTTGTCACCATTTTTTAATATATTGTTAGAAGTCCTAACAAAAGCAAGCAGACATGAAAATGATATGTGGAATTGTACTGGAAATAGAGAAATATCAATATTATTGGTATAAAATTAGATATTATATACAATCATATATTTATATAATATTTTTAAAAATCCAATAAAATGAATACAGTGAACTTTCAGGTTAAAACTAACATAAAATTAATTGTATTGTACATGTCACTAATGAAATTATTAATATTGCAATATCCAAACAAATCTGTGCTGTACTTGAAAATCCCAGTGACACTTGTTACAGAAATGGATAAAAATTCTATATTTGAATCCACAAAAAATCCAGAATAGCAAAAGCACTCATGACAAAATAACAAGAAGGAGGTATGTGCTTCCAACTTCAAAATATACTACAAGGATAAGATAAGGAAAACATTAGTATTCCAATAAAAACAGACACAAAGATCAGTGGAACAGAATTGAGAGCCTAGTTACTTCTATGTAAATCCATACATATAGGACAACTAATTTATGACAAAGGAGTTAAGAACATTAAATGGAGCAAGAAAAATCTCAGTAAATGTTGATAGGATGCTTAGAAAGCTAGATTATTAAGTACAAAAATAATAATGGCTTACTTTTCCATATGAGACATAAACATTTATTCACAGTAGATTAGGCTTGGTTTAGGTACCAAAGGCATGAAAAGCAAAAAAGGACACAACTACATCTAATAAAAATTTCCACGCAGAGAAAATATACAAACAAAGGGAGAGAGTACAGTGGATGAGGTGTTTTCTTGCACACAGCCAAACCACTATGCTTCCCTGAACTCCACCAGCCATGATTTCTGAGTGCAAGAGTTAACACTGAACACCCATAGATGTGACCCCCAAACCAAAAACCAAATACACAAAATGTCCCATTGAGTGGCAGAAGGTGCTTGTGTGACATATGTCCTATAAAGGCTAATGTAAAAAAATAGCTTTTAAATTTATATAAGTAAAAAAATCAATCTTATTTGAATACTGGCAGAAGATCTGAATCAATGCCTATTTAAAAGAAGACATACAGATGACCAACAGGCATATGAAAATATGTGAAACCATCACATAAGCAGTATGGTGATCTGTCAAAAAATAATGAAAATACTATGTGATCCAAAATTCTACTTATGAATATTTACTCTGTCCAAATAACTAAGAACTAATAAAAGAGACACACTCCCCCCATGTTTACTGAGCATTATTTACAATAACTAAGAACCTTAAACAGTCTAGCAGCTGCTTGACTGACAAATGGAAAGAATGTTGGATACATGTACAATGGAATATTATTGAGATCTTAAACTAGAAAAATATGAAATTGTTCAATTTCTAGCAATGTGGAAAACATATGAGGTAGTGTGCTTACTGAGATAAACCATAGAGAAAAAATATAAATACCACATAATTTCAATACTCATATATTTAGTAAACACAAAGCAAACAAATGTGCTAAATTAAATGAAACAAAAATGAATTTTAGACTTTAAGCCAATTAATAGTTAATGTAAGTGAAGGGGGTAGTGCATAAGTAAAAGAGACACAAAATATAATATTGTCACTGTCACTATCATCCCGTTGCTCATCGATTTGCTCGAGTGGGCACCAGTAACGTCTTCATTGTGAGACTTGTTAGTTTTTTTGGCATATAGAATATGCCACAGGTAGCTTGGTAGGCTCTTGGAGAGGGGCGGAAGAATCGAACCTAGATTGGCCACGTGCAAGGCAAATGCCCCACCCACTGTGCTATCGCTCCAGCCAAGTATAATAGTATGGTTAAGTATATAATTGGACTTTGGATAGTAAAATTAATGTAGTCTATTATAATAAAAAGACAAGTAGCATGATTTCACCTTATTGTGGCATAGCATTCTGTTGGGTATATATGAAAATTTCTTTATTCAGTCATCTGTACATAGGCAGTTGGTTTGTTTCCACATCTTGACTATTAGGGGTTTTCATTTCTTACTGTTATAGTGTGTGTATAGTGGTACTTGCAATAAGTCATTACTTTTAATTTGTCTTAAAACAAATGAAGAAATTGCCTTGGAACATGTCAATTATTCATTCACTTATGCTCTTTATGAAATATCCAGGTGTTTTGCCATTTTTCTATTAGGCTTTTGCCTTTGTTTCTGATTGTAGGAGGTAATTATAGGCCTTAAGTATAAGTGTTTTATGGATGCAAACATATTTTAATTTACTTTGTACTTTCTTAAACTATACTTTGCTGCTTCAAGTGCTGGGGGAGAACGCAGTTGGGATAGAGAAGAGACCACTATGACGAAAATAGATGGAAAGAGTCACTCTGGATAGGAACTGCGTACTGAAAGTACGGAAAGGAACGAGCGCGATAATCTCTCATTGTCTGTATTGTGAACCATAATGCCCCAAAATAGTGGAGACAGAGAGAGATAGAGAGAGTGATAAACAGAGACAAAGAGACAGAGAGAGCAAAGAAACAGAGAGAAAGAGTGACAGAGACACAGAAGGAAAGTGTCTGCCATAGAGACAGGCTCAGGGTGTGTGTGTGGTGGGACAGAAAATAGAGACGCTGGTCGTGGGAAATGTACACTGGTGGATAGATGGGTGTTGAAATATTGTATAATTGAAACCCCATAATGAACAGCTTTATAACTGTTTATCCCACAATGATTCAATGAACACACAGGCACACACACTGTATATATATATGATATATATATGTATATATATTTAAAAACATCCCATTTAATAAATAGGAATTTCTGAAGTTTTCCTTTTGTTTAATAATTTCTGTATTATTTTGAAAGTTCAAATCACAATAACTGGATAATGAAGTTAAATGATTTAAAGGGGAATGTCTAGATCACACTTTGTCCCAAAGTATAGGGAGGAGAAGGAAAGACAGCAACTGGAGGGAAGAAAGAGAAGAGACTGATGAGATGCAACAGATGTAAGAGTCATGGAGCATTAATGGTATTAACGAATGATGGAATTAAGTACTCAAACCACAGAATCAACAACACTGAAATTATGAGCCTATACAAACCTAAAAAGTTGTCTGTTGGGCACTGGTGAAGGGATGGGGTCCCAAACATTGTATGAAGGAAGCATAAGCACAAAAGTGTATAAATCTGTAACTGTACCCTCACGGTGATTCACTAATTAAAAATAAATAAATTTAAAAAAATTAAAAAAAGTTGTCTGTTAAGATGGGTGGTAGGGAATGAGGGATAATAGAGGAAACCTGGGAACTTTGATGGAGGTAATTTGACACTGATGGTGGGATCAGTGCTGGAAGACTGTATGTCTAAAGCTCAACTATGAGTCACTTTGTAAATCACAGTGCTTTAATAAAATAAAAATATAAATATTTATCAATGACCTAGCACTATACAGTAGACTAAAACAGTTGTTAGCAATAATATAAAAGGAGAACAATTACACACTGTTGGCAGTAATGCATACTGACCCAGTTCTTTAACTATCAGGATGGACTATAAACAAGATTAAAAAATACTTATCACATAATCCAGCAATCCCATTCCTTGGTTTACAGCCAAATAATAAAAAACACATTACTTTGAAAGGATATATGCACGCCTATGTTTATTGCAAATCAATTTATAACAGCTAAGACATGAAACAACATAATATCGGTACAATTAATGAGTGGAGGAAGATACAGTAGATAACTACACTAGAGTACTACTCAGCTGCTAAAATAGATTATTCAATTTATGACAGCATATATGGAAATTTAGGTGTATATATGATGTAAAAAACCAAAGTGATAAAGAAATGATCTCATATATTTAATGTAGAAAACAAAATATACCCAAAGATAACTTTAAAAGCTAAGCCAAAGATCACACATGTACATTGATCAAAGGACTGAAATTGCTAAAAGCAGGTAAGTGGCAGGAGGCACCAACTGGGGACAGAAACATGGAGGGATTTCTGTACTTTTGTGGTGAGACTATTGTTACAACTTATTTTTGATGAGGTGTTTAAAAGCACTGCTAGAAACATAAATATATAAAACAATTTTACTTTAACTACAACACCCAAAAGGAGAGAGAACAAAAGGGAATGCCCTGCCACAGAAGTGGGGTGGGGTGGTGGGGGTTGCGGTGGGGGTGGTGGGAAAGATATTGGGAACATTGGCGGAGGACAATGGGCACAGGTAGAGGGATGGGTAAATGATCATTGTGTGACTGAAATGCAAACATGAAAGTTCGTAAGTTTGTAACTACTGTACCTCACGGTGATTCACTAATAAAAACTTAAAGTTTAATAAGTAAAGTTTAAATAAATAAATAAATAAATAAATAAAACAATGCTACTTCAACAAAAAGCCAAGAATGGCTATAAAAATATATGAACTGAACGAAAATTGATAGTGAAGAGTTAGACCTCTGGTCCATGAACAGCTGACCTTTGACAAAGTTGCTAAGAGTAGTAACTTTGAAGAAGCCATTTAAATAAATATTGCTGGGAAAAATTGTTAGCACATGTAAATAAATGAACTCAGAACATTTTCTCACACAAGGAAAGAAAGTCAATTCAAAATGGATTAAGTATTAGACATTACACCTGAATCTAAAAATTATATGGAGAAAACATGGTCAGAATTCTTCATGGCATTGAATCTACAAGCATCTTCAATGACTCAATGCAACTGTTGAAGAAAATTGAAGCAAAGATCAACAAATGGGGCAACATCAAATTATTAATCATCTACACCACAAAAGATGACCATGGTAAAAATGTACAGTTCAGTTTGGGAGAAAATATTTACATAGAAATTATCTGACAAAGCATTAAAATTCAATATATAAAGCACTTATACAACTTAGCAAGAAAAAACAACCAAATTCAAAGATGGGTAGAAAATATAAACAGTACCTTTTTCAAAGAAGACATGCAGATGACCAATAAGTATAAAAATGCTCTGTATTTCTTATAACACAACTGCATACCAGAGAAACTATGAGCTATCACCCCTTACCAGAGATACTGTCACACAACAAAGTGAACAAAAATAACCCATGTTGGCACAGGTATGGGGAAAAAGTAACCCTTATCCCCAACTGGTAAGACAAGTAACTAGTACAGGTTTTTGGTAAACAATATGGACACTCCTCAAAAAGAAGACACTAATAATTAATTTTCTATTTGACTCACAAATTCCACTTCTGGCCCTCGATACCAAGGGTCCAAAAACTTTTCTGACAATATACATGTGTTCTTGCAGCACTATTCAAAAAAGTCATCTGCATTTCCATGTTCATTGCCGCTCTGTTTACAATAGCCACAATATGGAAAAAAACAGAGTGCCTGAAAACAGATGATTGGCTAAAGAAACTCTGGTATATTTACACAATGGAATACTACGTAGCTGTCAGAAAATATGAAGTCATGAAATTTGCATATAAGTGGATCAACATGGAAAGTATCATGCTGAGTGAAATGAGTCAGAGAGAAAGAGACAGACATAGAAAGATCGCACTCATATGTGGAATTTAAAGTAGCTGAGAGGTACAAGCTTACAATGTTGCGATTCCTGGACTTAGTTACTAAAATACAGAAATCCAAAACTATGCTGCTGCTAGTGCGGCCTCCTGACCTCATATCTCTTCATTCTCAGCAATGGAAAACAAATTACCAAATGCTTTCTTTTCAGCAGATCGACTTTAGGGGGAAGAAACTCCAAATTAATAATAGTGATTTTTTTTGTTGAAATATTGAATGTAATCAAAGTAAAGTTAAAGTAAAGTGAAATTTACCAGTTACACATGCGGGGTGGGGGGCTGGGGAGGTGGGGGGAAGGGGGGAGGTATATCGTGATACTTGGTGGTGGAATATGTGCACTGGTGAAGGGATGGGTGTTTGAGCATTGTATATCTGAGACTTTAACCTGAACGCTTTGTAACTTTCCACATGGTGAATTAATAAAAGAATTAAAAAACAAGTCCAAAATATGTAAACAACCCAAGTTCCAAGAACAGATGACTAGATATCAAAATGACTGTATTTAAAGCTTTTGCTGAGGAGGGGAAATATCCTTCTTCCTTGGTTTTTCTTTCCTTTGTGGGAAGAAGCAGCATGGCGTCCACCATATTATGGGACTTTTTTTTTTTAAATTTATTTATTTTTAATTAGAGAATCACCGTGAGGGTACAGTTACAGATTTATACACTTCTGTGCTCACACTTCCCTCATACAAAGTTTGGGAACCCATCCCTTCACCAGTGCCCATTCTCCACCACCCGTAAACCCAGTGTCCCTCCCACCCTCCCCAATCCCATCTCCCCCCCACCCCACCCTGCCACTGTGGCAAGGCATTCCCTTCTGCTTTCTCTCTCTAATTAGCTGTTGTGGTTTGCAACAAAGGTGTTGAGTGGCCGCTGTGCTCAGTCTCTAGCCCTCATTCAGCCCGCAACTCCCTTCCCCCACATGTCCTTCGACTGCAATGTAGTTGGTGATCGCTTCTCTGAGTTGACCTTTCCCCGGAACGTGAGGCCAGCCTCGAAGCCATGGAGTCAACCTCCTGGTACTTATTTCTACAGTTCTTGGGTGTTAGTCTCCCACTCTGTTATTCTATATACCATAGATGAGTGCAATCTTTCTATGTCTGTCTCTCTCTTTCTGACTCATTTCACTCAGCATGAAACTTTTCATGCCCATCCACTTAACTACAAAATTCTTGACCTCCTTTTTTCTAACAGCTGCATAGTATTCCATTGTATAGATGTACCAAAGTTTCCTCAACCAGTCATCCGTTCTGGGGCATTCGGGTTTTTTCCAGATTCTGGCTATTGTAAACAGTGCTGCGATGAACATACATGTGCAGATGTTGTTTCGATTGTACTTTTTTGATTCTCTGGGATATATTCCCAGCAGTGGTATTGCTGGGTCAAATGGGAATTCAATATCTAATTTTTTGAGAGTCGTCCAAATTGTTTTCCAGAAGGGCTGAACCAGTCGGCATTCCCACCAGCAGTGAAGAAGGGTCCCTTTCTCCCCACATCCTCTCCAACAGCGGTTGCTTTTGTTCTGTTGGATGTGTGCTAGTCTATGTGGTGTGAGGTGGTATCTCATGGTTGTTTTGATCTGCATCTCTCTGATGATTAGTGATGTAGAGCACTTTTTCATGTGCCTTTTGGCCATTCGTATTTCTTCCTTGGTAAAGTTTCTGTTCATTTCTTTGCCCCATTTTTTGATGGGGTTGGATGTTTTCTTCTTGTAGAGCTCAACCAGTGCTTTATATACCATTGATATCAACCCCTTATCTGATGGGTATTGTGTAAATATCCTTTCCCATTCTGTGGATAGTCTTTGTATTCTGGTCACTGTATCTCTTGCGGTGCAGAATCTTTTTAGTTTAATGTAGTCCCATTTGTTGATCTCTGTTTTTACTAGATTGCTTAGTTCCGTGTCACCTTTGAAGATACCCTTATCTTCAATATCGTGGAGGGTTTCGCCCACCTTGTCTTCAATGTACCTTATGGTTTGTGGTCTAATGTTGAGGTCTTTAATCCATTTTGATCTGACTTTTGTGCATGGTGTCAGGTCAAGGTCTAAACCCATTTTTTTGCATGTGGTTGTCCAGTTGTGCCAGCACCATTTGTTAAAGAGGCTTTCCTTGCTCCACTTCACTTCTCTTGCTCATATTATGGGACTTTTAAACAGGTATGAACTTGGTGTCTCGGGAAGGAGGGGAAAAAATGTGTTTTAAACTTGAAACAGCGGGATGCTTGGGCAGTCTCAGGCTGGGGCTGATACCGGCTTGCAGTCCGCCGAGATTCGATCCGGGTGGCCATGCTTTTGCACGGCCGCTTTGCTGCTGAACGACCAAGATCCAGAGCCAGCTACATTACTTCTGGTCCCAGCAAGTGCTTGCAGCCATGTCTCTAGACTGTGAGCTAAGCCTTTGTTCCATGCTGCCCCAGGAAGGGAAATGATGCAATTTCCAACATAAATCTCCCTGGACTTAATTACTAAAATACAGAAATCCTAAACCGTGCGGCCACTACGGCTTCATATCTCTTCATTCTCATCAGTGGAAAACTAATTATCAAGTGCTTCCTTGTCAGTAGGGCTGTATTTTTTTGGGGGGTAAACTCCAACAAGAATAGTGAGTTCTATGTTGAAACTCCAACAACAATAGTGAGTTTTGTGTTGAAATATGGAATGTAATAAAGGTAAAGAGAAAATAAAGTGAAATTTATCAGTTTTGCAGGCAGGGGTGGGGAGATTGGGGGTGGGGGTTGGGAGATATACTGTGGTTATTTTGGTGGTGGAACATGGGCACTGGTGAAAGGATGGGTGTTTGAGCATCATATAACTGAAACATAAGCCTGAGAACTTTGTAACTTTCCACATGGTGATTCAATAAAATAAATTAAAATAAATAAACAAATTTTAAAAAATAAACACAATAGAATGCTACTTGGCCTTAACCAAAGAGGAAATCATGTAATTTGCCACTACATGGATGAAACTGGATGTTATTACGCTTAGTGAAGTCAGTCTGACAGAGAGGAATTGATAAAGAATAGCTTTCATGTGTGGGATATAAAGAAGCATAGTAAGGGAATGACAATAGCCAATGGAATAGAATCTCAACAGAATCTAAGAACTGGTCTACCGAATTGTGCTTACATGGTGATAAAACAGCAGGGATAGAGTTTTTGGGACCAGAGGTGTGGGTCCCGGAGATAATGCTTGATGGAGGTGGACACTGATAGGGTTTGAATTTTGTACTCATTAATCCTTTCCATTAACAGCATTAACCATGATATAAATTATGGATACTTAAATAACATTTAGGAACAGAATTTTTTAAAATATTGAGGGTTAAAAATACACTGTAATTCGGGGCTAGAGCAATAGCACAGAGGGTAGGGCATTTGCCTTGCACACGGCCGACCGAGGTTCAATTCCCAGCATCCCATATTGTCCCCCAACACCACCAGGGGTAATTCCTGAGTGCAGAGCCAGGAGTACCCCCTGTGCATCGCCAGGTGTGACCCCCCTGCAAAAAATACACTGTATCTAAATCATTCAGAAAAGGTCCATATTTCAATGCTATATCCTTGGATGGTGGATATGTTTCATTTTTTCTTTCATTCTGAGATTTAGAAATTAAAGAAACTAAAAATTACACTTTTCCAACAGAAAAAGATCTTGATTGATGCCCTATAAGTAATTATGGATACTTGTCAGCATCACAGACCCTTATTGCTTGAATATATTCCAAAAACGAAAAGACAACTGAGAGAATTGATAGGCAGTTAATTTTAAATGATAAAAAAAGACTGGCATTGCAATAGATAAGAGCAACCTGTGAAATTCTGTCAGTATGTTTCTGAGAAAAGTCCTTTGCATCTGGTTAAAACTGAATCCTGGATTTTACAGCCATGTTAACCAAATTAGCATCCAAAAGAAAAGTAATCCTTGAGAAAAAAGGCAGCATTACGTAAACCTCTGCAAAATTTATGAAAAAAATTACTTGTGTGTATATAGGAGGACATCCAAAGGTATTCAGGAGGACAGGGGTTGATTCCTATTATTCTCAGCGATCTAGGAGTGTGATGCCATGTGACAAACTGAGGTTATGATGCTGCTTAAATACTGTAGTGCCAGGAATTACCTGGACCCCTAGCATACCTCTGGGACTGGGCTACCTGGTTATGCTCTTAAGACCATGTGGTGCCAGGGATAAACTGAGATCAATTTGTATGCAAAGAATGTGACATACTATCTAGCCAGGCCATGCAAAAAAGTATTTTAGTATTGTGTAAAGAAACTTACAGTTTTATACAGACAGGCAATATGTTGTGATTGCTGTATTCCTCTTTAAAACTTAATCACAATAAATAGAAAGAGGACCAATACAAAAATAAACTATTTCTTATTTAATTACAATGATGCTTGATAAAGGAAACAATTACACAGACAGGTGTGGATATTCTATATTAAACTGTAACTTTCTACTTGTCATATGTAACATATTTTTAGAGGAAATACAAATTTTCTTTATTAGTATACCTTTCAATAAGGCTATCACATGTGTGAAAAAATAAGAATATTGTGATGTCCAAGTGTAAATTCAGAATAATTAATAAGTTGACTAAAATATTTCTCCAAAGTTTATTAACAAAATTAGAAAATGTTTGTTACAACTAAATCTATTTAACACCCAAATTCTAGTCAAAGAATACTTTTACAATCATGTAAAAATATCAAACCATTCAAATTGAAAGGAAGAACATAATATTTTACATTCATAAATGACAATTTACTTTGTTATTTTAACATCATAATTATTAAATCATTAAAGTAATAGATTTTAAAGAACTAATTCTAAACCAATTGGATACCAACATACAAAAATGCATGTAATACATATAAAGTTCCACAATGAAAATAGACCCATACATTGCATGACATTTTAACGCTCATTTGAAATTATTCATTAGATGCAAGAAGCAATTTTGAAACTTTTGTTTATTGAGTTTTCAATTGGTCTCACATGACATTATAACATCATGTAACTTTAAGGTGTGCATCATGGACAACTTTTAGAAGGTAACACTACCGACTTGTGACCCTGGCTGAGTCAATAGACATCACAAGATAGCATCTGTAACACAGTATTAAAAGAAAAACTAGATATAAAATTGCAGCACAGCAAATTTCTAAACATCTGTAATTTGCAATAATTTACACATTTAAAATAGAGTACAGAGGGGCCAGAGCCATAGTCCTGTGAGTAGGGCATTTACCTTGCATGCAGCTGAGCCAGGTTCAGTCCTAACATGCCATATGGTTCACTGAGCACTACCAGGAGTAATTCCTGAGTGCAGAGCCCTGAGCATCACCAGGTGTGACCCCCCAAAGATAAAAGAGAAAAAAATTCAGTACAAAATTTGAGAAGAATATGTCAGAGTGCTATCTTAAAATAATTTATATCAATTATATATAAAGAATTCTATCAGCTTTCTCATAACAAGATGAATTAGTAATTTTAAAGTAAAGGGAAGTTCTGAATAAACGTTTTTTAAAGATTTTGGACCAAAGAAATTACAGGAGATAAGGAAATTCCTTTCTTGCTGCTGACTCCAGCTTGATGTACAGGACTATAAAAGATCATTCTGAGTACAGAGCCAAGAATAACCCCTGAGCTCATCCAGGTTTGCCTCTCCCAAAGAGAATATATATATATATATATGAATTATAAGTACATAAATAGATGCTCAGCATCATTAGTTAAGGAATGTAAGTTATACAGTCACTGTGATACTATGGCATAGCCAATATAGTGACTATAGTAAGAAAAGACATATAGGTACATTGAAAATTATGAGAAAATAGAAACATTGTTTATTAAATATGGGATTATATACTTTGGAAAAAGTCTGACACGTCTTCATAATGTCAAAATAATAAGGTATCATAAGGTTACAATAATGTATCATACCAAAACAATTTATGGGATCTGAAGAGAAACTAATCTGCAAGGCAGAACCTGGCAAACTACCTGTAGCATCCTCGATATGCCAGAAACAGTAACACAAAGTCTCACAATGGAGAGGTTACTGGTGCCTGCTCGAGCAAATCGATGAGCAACAGGATGACAGTGACAGTGATACAGTGATATCAAACAATAAGGTACACTCAATTATATTCCCATAGATAATAGAAGAGATATAATATGCATACTAATTTATGTATGAATTTTTATACAAATATTATTTACAGTAGTCAAAAAAGTAGAATCCAATCAAATGCCTATCATCTGAAAAATGGATAAACACAATTTGAAATATTAATGATGTGAAATATTATTAAACCATAAAAAGAAACTCATCTTATAATATAGATGAACTTTAAAACAGTTTTATAAATGGAAGAAGTACATTTAAAATAGAGGTGGGACACAAACTGGCACACATCAAAAAGAACAAGAACAAGAACAATCAGTCCTGGAATGGATGTAGGGAGAAAGGGACTCTCATTCATTGTTGGTGGGAATGCCAACTGGACCAGCCTTTTTGGAAAACAATATGGACACTCCTCCAAAAATTAGAAAATGAGCTCTCTTATGACCGACCCAGCAATACCACTTCTGGGAATATATCCCAGGAATACAATAAAGCACAGTATAAATGACCTCTGTACTTGTATTTTTTGTTACATCACCGTTCACAATAGCCAGAATCTGGAAAAAAAAACAAGCACCCAAGAAGAGACAACTGGTTATAGAAACTTTGGTACATCTACACAATGGAATACTCTGCAGTTGTTAAAAAAGATCAGGTCAAGAAATTTGCTTATAAGTGGATGGACATGGAGAGTATATGAAATAACATAATATGAGACTACCACCTAAGAGCAGTAGAGACAAGGGCCAGGAGGATAACTCAATGGTTTGGAAGCCTGCCTCATGTGCTCAGGGAAAAGGCAGTTGGGGTAGAGAAGGGAACACTAAATCAATGATGGTTGGGGGGATCACTTGGGATGGGAGATGTGTGCTGAAAGTAAATTGCAAACCATAATTCATAAGAGTAGAGAGTAAGAAAGAAGGTTCCTGCCATAGAAGCAGGGAGTGTGGTGGGGTGGTGGTGGCGGGAGGGATACTGGGAACATTGGTAGTGGAAAATATGCACTTAGAGTGGGGGGATGGGTGTTCAATTATTGTATGACTGAAATTCAATCATGAAAGCTTTGCAACTATATCTCAGAGCAATTAAATATAAAAAAATAAAATTAAATTGAGGTGGGAATGGGAACGACACTACAGCAGTTAGGGTGCTTGTCATACATGAGGCTGACCAGTGTTAAAACTGGGACCACATACCCCAGGTTTGATCCCTAAGAGCAGTCAGAACTAACCCCTGAGCAAGAACAGAAAGTAAGCTGTGAGTATCATACACTGTGACCCCCTAACAAACAAAAACAACATTAACAAAAATAGAGGCAGACTAAGGATACAACTTAAAGGACTATATTGTATGTTTTGCATGTGGGAGATCTGTATTAAATCTCTGGCTTCACGTGGTCTGCTGCTTGGGAGTGAGACCTGAACAAAACACCAAAAGTAGCCCATGCAAAATCTAATATGGCTCCCAAAACAAATAAAGGTAAATACTGTATAGTTATTTCTAAATGAAATCACAGAAAAATCCACAGAGACAGAAAATAGACTTGTACTTGTCAAAGACTGGGAATTGCTATGGGTTATTCTTCATGAGCGTCAAAAATGTTCTAAAATTTAGACAATGCTGAGATTTTAAATTTCTGTGAGCATGCAAAAATGGTTCAATTGTAAATATAAATTTTGTGTTTTATAATATATATGTCAATAAGCTCCGAGAGGGAAGGAGGCTTTTAGGGCAGCCTGCAATCGCCATTGTAGGTGTACCGATGGTTCACACCATATTTGAACCCCACCAAATATGGTGCAGTAATGATAGACAAGGGGTAGGAAGTGTTTATGATGTGTCCGGAAAGTGGCCTGGAGCGTGGCGGCCAGCTACCAAGAGTATCCCACCCCCATGGCAGAGCCTGGCTAGCTACCCTTGGTGTATTTTATATACCATAAACAGTAACAACATTGGGGCTCATTCCCCTGACCTTGTAAGAGGACCCAATATGGCAATGTGAAGAAGGACGAAAAAGGAGAGGCTGACAAAATCTCAGGGCCAAACTAGGCTGCCAAAACAAAGTAGGACTAAAATGACTGTTTGTACTTTCAATGCAGTATGCAGGCATCAGAAGCATCCATTGAGGACCTGATGGTGCAAGTGTGGAAGAGCAAGCACAACGTCATTAAATTGACCGAGACAAGAAAGCATCGATCACATCATGCCGTTTTTGACTCTGGAGAAGAACTGTTCCTCGGAACATGCGAACGTAGAGGCATGTGTTTCGGTGTCCTCGTCAACAAGAACTTGGGTATGAAAATTGATTCGTTCGAATGCCTAACAACCTGAATCAGATATTTATGTTTGAATAGATGTGGCTCATTGCTGGCAGTTTCTATCGTCATCGTCTATGCAACAACATCCAACTACGACAAAGAAGAAATTGAGAAGTTGTACATGGAGCTGGAAAAGTTCTATAAAGAAGACCACACCTTCTACAAGGTCATTGTCAGTGATTTAAATACCAAAATAGGACCTAGTAGGTCACCCAAATAAATCCATATCAGGACACAAGGCCTAGAATGGAACAAACAGGGTGAGAGACTGTCTGAGTTCATCATGTTGAGCAAGACCATCCATGGAAACTTGTAGCTCCAGAAAGGCCAAATCTAAATGCTGGAAATGGGAGTCTCCCGGTGGACAGTTCCACAACAAAATCGACTACATCATATTTAATCAACGGTTTTGCCTGACCAATATTGCTGTTTTCCCAAAATTTCAAATGGGATCAGACCACCGTCTCCTTCCTGCGAAGTCCTACTTCACAGAGTGGTGAGAAAGGACTGCAAAGTTTAAGAAGAGCACTCCCAGAACTACCACCATCTGGGAGCTCTTTGGCACTATTGCAGCAATATGGGAAGATGCCGTTGTTGACAACATCAATGAGGAATACGATCAACTGGTTCAGCACCTCCATGATTGTGTGAGGAATGCAGAGAGAGAGAAAAAGCCACAAAAAGTTGCCTGTCTTTTGAAACTCTAGAGCTCTTTCGCCAACGTGGTCTGGTGCAAGCCTCAGGCAATCACAAACTAATGTCCGAGCTTGCACAGCTGTGCATAGAAGCAATAAAGCAAGACCTCAAACAAAGAAGAGCAGTAGTGTTGGCCTGTGTGGCAGAAGCCGGGAAAAGTATTTGCAACAATTTGGATATGTCGTACCCAGTGTTCTCCCTTCCGAAATCCGACATGCCATTTAATCAATAAAGAAGCATATAGCACTCTTTTGAAAGATGACAAACTATTTCATCGGTAAAGATGCGTACAGCACCCAGTCCAACAAGGTCAGACCCGAACACCTGAAGGAATCTGCCACCAGTACTCATCAATACACTGGCTCGGCTCTTCACATGTACCTGTCTGAATGCAAGGTTCCGTCCCACTGGAAAACCAGCAGGACCGTCCTGTTGTACAAGAAGAAAGAATTACATGAAATTGGCAAGTATCACCCAATCTGCCTGTTGTCTGTCATCTACAAGTTGTTCACTCAAATCATCCTGAATAGGATTGGCAGAACACTAGACGAAGGACAACCTTGCGAGCAAGCAGGTTCCGAAATGAATTCAGCAGGATCGATCTTATCCATGTGGTGACCAAGCTCATTGAGGTTTCGTGAGAGTTCAAGATGCTGCTCTGTCTAATGTTCATTGATTTAAAGAAGGCCTTTGATTTTGTTGAGACTGAACCAGTCATCGAAGCTCGAGTTAAACAGGGTGTTCACACTCAATACATCAGGATCCTCCGTGAGCTGTGTTATGGATTCACCACTAAGATCTCACTATTCTACAAAAAGTGATCGTTGACGTAGAGAGAGGTTCGGCAGGGCGACACCATTTCCCTGGAATTCTTCAGTGCCAACCTCGAGAACATCATGTGATGACTGGAATGGGAAGGAATGGGAGTGAAAATAGACAGTCAGCAACTATACCACCTCCAGTTCCCTGATGACATTCTCATAACACCAAATATCAGCCAAGTGGCACGAATACTGGCCAACTTTGACCATGAGTGTGGAAAGGTCAGACTGAAGTTGCATCTCAGGAAGACAACGTTCATGCGAAATGGACTAGTTACTGATGTTCCATTTGCCCTCAATGGAACGAACATCTCCGAATGCAGCAATAATGTGTGCCTCGGCCGAGAACTCAACAGGACAAACTACCTGGCACCTGAACTGCACAGGAGGAAGAGAGCAGTGTGGAGTGCTTTCAAGAGTGTCAAAGAATTGGTTAAGAGGACGAAAAACCTCCGGCTATGGGTACATCTTTTCGACTCCACCGTTCTTCCTGCACTAACATATGCCTCAGAGTCCAGGGCCCTATGAAAAAAGGATGAGAACGCTATTCGGATATCCCAAAAGAGCTATGCTTGGACTATCACGTTTCACTCAAGTGATAGAAGGAATCCAGAGTTCCGACCTCCATCGAAGATCAAGAATCAGGGAGGCTGTATTGTTCGCCTAAACGGAGAAAATCAGACAGGCCGGACATGTAATGCGATTTAGAAATTACTGCTGGACTAGAGCTGTTACCATCTGGAACCCACGGGATGTCAATAGATGGCGTGGCTGCCCACCTACGAGATGGTCAGACGTCTTCATCAAACCCCTGAGCAAATGGTTTGAGGCCCTTCGTGTTCCTGGAGCAAGCAGACACCATTGGGCTACACTAGTACGCAACAGGAACGAATGGAGATGTTACTGGTGCCCGCTCGAACAAATCGAAAAACAAACGGATGACAAGTGACACAAGTGATTTCAATAAACATATTTATAAATTAATGGAGAGAATATTCAATATGGTTGGAGGGAGATTTAATCACACCCTCAGTGCACAGGATATAATTCTGGGTATGTGCTCAGGAGTGATCTCTGGAAATGTCTGGTGGACTTTTTGCAGCCACAGGGATTTAAATCAGGGTCTGCAGGATGAATGGTATGTGCCTTAATCCATTAATCCCTCTCACTGAGGTTCTTATTAACAGAGACTGTCCAACATCTGGCATTAGTAATAGCAAGACAAGGTTCATATATAGTTATTTAAGTTTAGTATCTGGGGGAATTAGAAACATAGCTTCAGTCACAGTGAGCTCTCAGTACTTCAGAGATGATTTTATGAGTTACTAGTATGGTACCAAAATATAAATTTGCTCTTGGCTCTAGAGATAGTACAGCTGGTAGGGCATTTGTCTTGCACAAGACCAACACAGGTTCTATTCCCAGCACCCTATTTAGTCCTCAAAGCCTGGCAGAAGTGATTCCTGTACTCAGAGCCAGGAGTAAGCCTTAGCATCCTCCATCACCACCACCAAAATCAAACAAACAAACAAACAAAAACCAAAAACCAAAAACCAACAAACGCTTATGTACAAAGATGCATTCATTGGCAAAAAAAAAGGTTAAAATAGTATCAGTTTATAATGCCTAAAAGGAGAGAGAGAGTGTATGGGGAATATTGTCTGCCTCAGAGGCAGGGGGAGGATGGGAAAGGGGGAATATACCTGGGACACTGGTGGTGGGCAATGTGCACTGGTGGAGGGATGGGTGTTTGATCATTGTGAGATTGTAACCCAAACATGAAAGTTTGTAACTATCTCATGGTGATTCAATAAAATTTTAAAAATAAAAAAATAGCATCAGCTTTACAAAAACAAATTTTAGTCTTCATTTGTAAATGCACATATTCACATACATGCAAGAACATTATACCCTGCAATTTGAATAAACAGATTTATAATCCATTCATTATGGTATTCAGTGGGATAATTAAAGGATTCAACACATGGATAAAATTACTCAGAACAATCCAAAATAGTAATTAAGGTATTTATAAAAATTTTAAATAGCAACCTTAAATAAACAGTCATTGCGCAAATAATGTGGAAATGTAGAACTCAAGTGAAAACTATTGTTAAATTAACACTTTGTAGAACAATAACAGATTATATTAAAGTCAAGAAAGAGATATGGGTAACATTAAAGCATAATAAAAGCTAATTCATAATAAAATGTCATAGAAAAAACTTCACAAGGTAAGCAAATAAACCTTTCTCTCTTTAATTCGGTACTACAGATTTGAAATTTGTATTTTTTATCAAGTTAACTAACCAACATAAAAAACTTCTAAAAATGTCAATTCTTATTACTTATAAGTTGTTGATCTACTTTCTTACATTCTTCCCTAATCAGATATCCTTGATAGTCTTATACTTCGTGACAGCTAATAAAAATCTTTTAACAAGAGGTTATGGTTCTTTAAATTGACAATAATATATAGAAAACGATATCTGGAAACTATGTATGTTCAATTTTACTCTTATTATTATTTCTAGTTCTTCAATAGCAATCCAGATAATGAGAAATTATCTTTCACATGTTCAAGTAAAACTAAAATACATTTAAAAATATATTGTAATTTTCTCTATATGCATCTCTTCTCTTCATTCTTTAAAATAATAAACATTTTAAGGAGTGCTCCTGAACACAGACCCAGAATAATACCTGAGCATTGCTGGGTGTAGTCCCAAAACAGAACAAAAAAAGAAAAAAGCACTGTTGTAGCACTGTTGTAACATTGTTCGCCGATTTGCTTGAGTGGGCACAGTAACATCTTCATTGTTAGACTTGTTGTTACTGTTTTTGGCATATCCAATACACCATGAGTAGCTTGCTAGTCTCAAAAAAAAAAAAAAGAAAACCAAACTAAAACATTTATTGATCTAAATGTTTAAAATACATATCTACCAGTATTGCTCCTAAAAGTAAAATCACTGAGTATAATTTAAATTTTCTGTTTTCCATTGCATTAAATTATTCTACCACTTTCATAAACAGCAAGATATGTGTTAGCTTAGTTTTAAAAATATATAGTTCACTTTTTATTTTCATTCAATTATGTTTTATTTTATTTTATTTTATTTTAGTTTTTGGTTTTTGGGTCACACCCGGCGATGCACAGAGGTTACTCCTGGCTCATGCACTCAGGAATTACTCCTGGCGGTGCTCGGGGGACCATATGGGATACTGAGATTCGAACCCGGGTCGGCCGCGTGCAAGGCAAATGCCCTACCAGCTGTGCTATTGCGCCAGCCCCTCAATTATGTTTTAAAATATATTAAATGTATATATTACAGATCAAAAATATGTATTTTAGAACCTCATCTCTATATCTATAGCATAAGTCTCATTTTACCAGCTGATGTGTGTGAGGCAAAAGCTATGCCAGAGTTAAAAAGAGGTCCAGTTATAATAGCTAAGTAAACTGAAGTACCCTATCAAAATAAATATGGAGTATAATTTTATTAATTTATTGTAATCTGGGGAAGAATCTATATATAAAAATGAGATAAAGGAAATCAGAAGATAAGCATGATCAAGGGCGATCATATAGAACTACATGATCAGTTTCTCAAATATAATGTCCAGGAAGTATTACACAGATTAAAATTAATTTAATATTTAGACAGATTCAGTTTAAGACAATCAATTTAGAAAACCAAAGCACTTTGAGCAAAAATTATCAGAAAGGAAGGAAGACCCACACTAGTATAAACAGATTATCTACAACTTCACTTAAAGAATAAAACACTTAAGCCAACCATTTTAGAAGGTGGATTACAGGAGCCAGAGCAATAGTACAGAGACAGGGTAGGGCATTTGCCTTGCACATGGACAATCATGGTTTGATCCCCAGCACCCCTTATGTCCCACCAAAGCCCAACCAGAAGTGATCCTGAGCACAAAGACAAGACTTAACCCTGAGCACCACAGAGTATGTGCCCCAAAACCAAAAACAAAGGTCATCGGGGCTGGAGAGATAGCACAGCGGGTAGGGCGTTTGCCTTGCACGCGGCCGACCCGGGTTCGATTCTCAGCATCCCATATGGTCCCCTGAGCACCGCCAGTGGTAATTCCTGAGTGCAGAACCAGGAGTGGCCCCTGTGCATTGCCAGGTATGACCCAAAAAAGCCAAAAAAAAAAAAGGTCATCATCATCATCATCCCGTTGATCATCGAATTTCTCGAGCAGCCTCAGTAACATCTCTATTTATCCTAGCCCTGAGATTTAGAAGCCTCTCGTTACTCATCCTTTCCAATGGTGCTGCATTGGAGGCTCTTTCAGGGTCAGGGGAATGAGACCCAGCATTGATACTGGTTTTGACATATGAATATGCCTTGGGGAGTTTGCAAGGCTCTCCCAAGTGGGCAGGAAACTCTTGGTAGCTTGCCAGCTTCTCCCAGAGAGAGAACTAGGTTATACAATGTCGCTTCTGGGAGCTTGGTTTTATAGTCTCTGGATGTTGGCCGTTGGTGGGATTTCACAGCTCCAGGAGCAGTCCCTGCATGTGACCACCTAGCTACTGGAAAATGGGGAACCTGGGTGGAAGAGGCCCAGTCCCGATCCGAGTAGGCTTGGAGGTCTCAGCCCCGGGTCCTACACACCTGAGTTCCTCTGCCGGTTCCATGCATAAGGCTCGTCCAAACGTGTGGAGAGGAGCCTTGAGCATGGCTGTGACTAGGCTCCGGAGGTCTTCGGCCACGGGAGCTCTGCTCAGGACAGGGAGGGAAACTGAAGCCCAGCCCTTTAAGGGGGCCCTGGGGAAGACAGCCAGGTGCAGGAGCAAGGGACTCTCTGCAAAAGTGGATTACAAAATACAAATGACCTTTAAAGTATTTTTTGGGCTTTTTGTGTCACACCTGGCTATGCACAGGGGTATTCCTGGCTTTTATACTCAGGAATTACTCTTGGCGGTGCTTGGGAGACCATATGGGATGCTGGGAATCGAACCCTGCTCAGCCGCATGCAAGGCAAACGCCCTACCCGCTGTACTATTGCTCCAGCCCCCCTTTAATTTTTTTAAAGGAACTCTTTGTGAATCTGTACTTTACCTTTCAAAATTAAATGATGTAATGGGGCAGAGGGCCAAGGGAGTCGATCCATGGTAGAATATAAGATTAAGTGAGGAGGGATAGAAGAGGAGCAAGAATAAAAAGAGGAGGAAGCGGAGAAAACAAAGGAAGAGGGAAGAGGAGGAGAAAGTGTGGGAGGTGTGTAGAGGAGTGGAGTGGTAATAGTATAGTAGGAGCAGGAAAGTAAAATGGGAGGAAATGGTAGGAGACAGATACAGAAAGTTTTAAATGCAAATAATGGAAGATCTTATGGAAATTTAACATGGCTAATGAAAAAATCTACATGGAGACTGCAAACAAAAAATAGATTATTTTAGTATTTTTATGTAAAATATCATAAACACAGTGATTTTTCTCCTTCCTCTTCCCCCTTCTCCTTTTCTTTCATTTTTTGGGGAGTGGTGCTCAGAGATCATTCCTAGCAGGTTTCATGGGATCATATGTGGTGCCAGGAATTAAACGTGGGTCAGCCACATACAAGGGAAGCATCTATTCACTGAACTATCTCTCAAGCATTGTTCTTTCAAGAAATCTTGAATCATTATACTTTCTTTTTGTTTTTTTGGGTCACAACTGGCAGTACGCAGAGCTTATATCTTAATTCTACACTGAGGGATCTATCTTTCTGGTGGTACGGGGGGACCATCTAGGGAGCTGGGCATCAAAATTGGGTCAGTTGTGTGCAAGGCAAGTGCCCTACCTGCTATACTCTCTCTCAGCCCCTCATGATGCTTTTCTTTTCTTTTTTTTTTAAATGTAGGAGCACTGCTATTTATTCAGCCATTGATTGAGCTATGAATTGGGCATGAATTCCACATTAATTTTTTTAATTTTAAATTTTATAAGTCACTTCACAATGTTTGATTACATTAAATATTCAAACACCAATCCCACCACCATTACACCTTTCCACCACCAAATTCGGATATTTCCATCCCAAACCCCAATCTCTGTCCCAAAACGCAACCGAAATAACATATTTTGTATTGTCTATTATGAAGAACTGCTGAACATGCTTACATAAAAGTGTTCGTATAAAAAACAGTGTGAAGATTGTTCTATTTTGGCAGGAGTCATTATAATATTCTATAGAATATCACTAACATGTTGTTCAAGTTTGGGTGATGTGAGCTTTGGTATATATATATATATATATATATATATATGAAAATATGTATATAGCACTATAGCACTGTCATACCATTGTTCATCAATTTGCTCGAGCGGGCACTAGTAACATCTCCATTGTGAGACTTGTTACTGTTTTTGACTTATCAAATACAACACGGGTAGATCGCCAAGCTCTGCCGTGTGGGAGGGATACTTTCGGTAGCTTACCGGACTCTCCGAGTGAGATGGATGAATCAAACCCGGGTTGGCTGTGAGCAAGACAAATGCCCTACTCACAGTGCTCTTGATCCAGTTGAATCTAAGAACAGTTTAAACAAACTTGTCAAGGGGGTGGGAGCTATGGGATATGGCTGATGATGGCTGGGAGAATTCTGAGACAATTGTGGGAGAGAGTGGCACTCAAGTAGAGGTTATGGTACTGGAACATTGGATGCATACAACCTTCTTATAAACAGCATGCAGATCATAGTGCTTCGATTAATTCATTAAATGTTTATATGCATATGTATTTCCCTCTATGATTTGTTGCTTACTATCTGAACCCCATCAATTGTGGTGTGGTAATTATGGCAAATGGGTAGGGGGTGTTTTATGGTGTGAAAAGCAGCCGTGGTCCAGGAATATGCTTACTCATATGTGAGGCTTGGCCTGAGGACGTGGGGAGTAACCTTGAGCATGGCAGGGGTTGGGTTGTGAAGGCTTTTGGCTGCTGAGCTGGGAACCTTGGGGCTAGGAGGGCTCTCACCCGCCCCCTCTGGGACAACCCAGTGAAGACAGCTTTGTGTGGGGACAGGACATTCTGTGGCACTCTCTGTGAAGATGTGAAGTGGAGCAAGGAAAGCCTCTTCTTTAACAAATGGTGCTGGCAAAACTGGACAACCACATGTAAAAGAATGGGCTTAGACCTCGACCTGACACCTTGCACAAAAGTCAAATCAAAATGGATTAAAGACCTCAACATCAGACCACAAACCATAAGGTACATCAAAGACAAGGTCGGCAAAACCCACCACGATATTGAAGCTAAAGGTACCTCCCACAACTGATCAATCAAGGGAAACAGATAAACAAATGGGACTACATTAAACTAAGAAACTTCTGTACTGTAAATGAATCAGTGACCAGAATACAAAGAAAATCTACATAATGGGGAAGGATATTCACCCAATACCCATCAGATAAGGGATTGATATCAAGGGTATATAAGGCACTGGTTGAACTTTGCAATAAGCAAACATTCAACCCCATCAGAAAATGGGCTGAATAAATGAACAGAACCTTTCCCAAGGAAGAGATACAAATGGGCAAAAAGCATATGAAAAAGTGCTCTGCATCACTAGTCATCAGGGAGATGCAGATCAAAATAACCATGAGATACCACCTCACACCACAGAGACTGGCACACAATCAAAAGAATAAAAACAACAGCTTTTGGAGAGGATGTGGGGAGAAAGGGACCCTTCTACACTGCTGGTGAGAATGCCGACTGGTTCAGGCCTTTTTGGAAAACAATATGGACGCTTCTCAAAAAATTAGAAATTGAGCTCCCATTTGACCCAGCAATACCACTGTTGGAAATAAACCCCGGAGAAGCAAAAAAGTATAGTGGAAATGACATCTGCACTTATATGTTCGTTGCTGCACTGTTTACAATAGCCAGAATCTGGAAAAAACCCTAGTGCCCTAGAACAGAGGACTTGTTAAAGAAACTTTGGTACATCTATACAATAGAATACTATGCCACTTTGAATTTCTTGCTCCTTTGTCAAAGATTAAGTGGTCATATATTTGGGGGTCTGTGACAGGGTATTCAACTCTGTTTCATTGGTCTGCAGGCCTGTTTTAATTCCAATACCATGCTGTTTTGATTACTACTGCTTTGTAGTAGAGTTTGAAGTTCGGGGAGGTGACGCCACACATCTTCTTTTTTCCCAAAGATTGCTTTAGATATTCGTGGGGGTTTATTGTTCCATATGAATTTCACGAGTGTCTTGTCTATTTCTTTGAAAAGTGTCATGGGTTTCCTGATAGGGGTAACATTAAATTTGTATAGTGCTTTGGGCAGTATTGCCATTTTGATAATGTTAATTCTCCCTATCCATGAGCAAGGGATGTGTCTCCATTTCCTAGCGTCCTCTTTTATTTCTTGAATTAGTGTTTTGTAATTCCTTGTATAGGTTCTTCACCTCTTTGATTAAGCTGATTCCAAGTTATTTGATTTTCTGAGGTACTATTGTGAGCGGGATTGTTTTTTAATGTCTCTCTCTTCTCTTTCATTATTTGTATATAAGAAAGCCATAGACTTTTGGGTATGATTTTGTAGCCTGTCACTTCACTATATCGAACTATTGTTTCTAGGAGCTTTTCTATAGTCTTTAGGGTTTTCCAAGTATAGTATCTTATCGTCTGTAAATAGTGATAACTTGAATTGATCTCTTCCTTTCCTAAAAGCAATTAGAAATAGAATTGAACAATGCAAAATTACAAGGAAATATAAGATGCTGGTTTTCTTTGAGCAATGTACTTTTAAAGGAAGAAATTTGTATAGCAATCCAATTTATAGTTATATAAAAATAAATAAAACTCATAGAACTAAATCTAACTGAGAGATAAAAAGATCCACACACTAAAATCAATATAACACTATTAAAAGAAATGGAAAGAGACACAAAACTGGGAATATAATCGGTGCTCATGAATTTGGTGAATTAACATTGTTTAAATGACCATTTTACTTAAAGCAATATTTATATTAAAGAAAACCAATATCAAAATACTAATTACATTCTTCAGACAATGAATTGGAAAAAGTTTAATTTTTTTTGTGAATCACAAAACCCTTTAAATCATCCAAAGCTATTTTAAGGGACAAATACTTAATGTGTCACTCACCCGAAACTCAAACTGTATTACAGAACCTTAGTTTTCAAGCCAATACAGTACCACGAATAGAATGGACACACAGATAAATGGAATAGAACTAAGAGCCCAAAATAAATCAACATATATGTATAATGAAGTTTCAACGTGCCAAGGTCATGCAATAGAAAAAGTATTCGATTAATGCTTTTAATTAATGAAGCATTAAATAAACATTAAATAATTTAAAGTAACTTAAATTACTGGTGCTGGGGATTTGCAAAACCACACGCAAAATAATAAAACTGTACAACTCTCTTACACAGCAGACAAAAAATAACTTAAAAAAGGAATTAATAGTTGAATCAAAAACTCTATACAATAAAATATACAGTAGAATATTTATGCAGAAAGCTCCTTTAATCAGCCTTAACTATGTGTTTGCAAAATAAGTGCCAATAACGTTAGAAATGATGGCAAAAATAAAGTGGATTATAGCCAACTAAATAGATTTTTTTGCAGTGAAGAAGAAACTAACATCTAAATGAAAATACTGCCTACTGAATTACAACAATAAGCAAGACAAAACATACAGTGACCCATACCACTTCACAACAACAAGCAACCCTATTAAAAACTGGACTGATATCTGAATTGACATTTCTCTAAGCGATAGAGATGACTAACAGACACATTATCATTATTAATTACTGAGAAAACTAAAACCAAGGCTCTATATTATTACTACTACCAAAATGTAAGAAACAAATGCTATTGAAGATGAATAGAAAAAGGAACATTTACATATGTAAGTATGCAAATTCATAAAATAATTATGGAAAATGTATAGAGATACCTCAGACAAGTATAAAATTTCCTTATGATAGTTATTTAACTTCTGATTACTCAATAAAGAGTACAACATCAATAATTCTGAACTACATATCGACTCCTATATATGAAATATATATGAAATGGGATTTTGCAAGAACATGGATGTATCTGAATGAATTATGCTATATAAAACAAATCAGAGAAAAACACAATTTTGAATGACTTAACTCACATTTGTATTATATGGAAACATGGCAATTAAGCTAACAAAAAGTCTAAGTTCAGAGAGGGACAGAATAAGGGGTGAGTAAATTGTGTGAAATAGTGATAGATGAGATTATACATTTGGTGGAAATCATAATGAAATCTATACTGTTGTTAAATCATAATCTGATACATTTTAAACAAGAACTATTACTTCCTATTGCTATATCAATAAAAAATTTATAAAGAAAACATCTATGGCTTAGCATGAATTATGCTTATCCCAATATTATTCCTGGAATATTACTTAATCTGTGTTATTAATATACTTCTCTATGCTAATAACAATACCTGATGTTGCTTATGTGCTCACTTTGGGTAATTTTCATATATTAACTCACTTAGTCATCACAACAAACTTGCAATTTATTTTAAAATCAATTTCATTAATACACCATAGATTTATATTATTATAACATTTGGGTGGTAGAGATTCATACTTCTAGATTTGTTCAAGTCTCATCATACCCACCAATAAAGTTCCAGTGCCATCATATGATCATAAACACCTACTCTGCCTATTCCTCACATCTTCTTTTATCTCTGGTAACCACTTTATTTTTCACAGAATCAAAGAGTTATTTTAATTCACTAATAATTAGAATAGTGTTAGTTTATAATATGGTGTAAGTTTTTGGGGTACAGTTGCACACTTCTGAATATATGTTATCACACAGTACTCATTACAAAGGTACAAATAATCCTCACCCACAGTTCTTTGAGCCCCCTCTACATTAATATTCCCCAGCACCACCTCTGGTAACCTCATTTCTGCATTCAGAGTAAAGCATTTTTTTTCTTACTTTATCTGTAAACTTTTCTCACTTCTATGCATTCCACATAAGAGTGAGATAGTACAGTATTTATTTTTGCTAATTCCTTGTTATTTCAGATAGGTAGACCACATATAGTTCTGTTGATGTTGTAACAAGACAAGATTTTATCTTTCCTACTGGATGAATAGTATTCAATTCTGTATATGTAACACATTTCTTTAACCATTCAGAAGTCATTAACAACTTGGATTTTTTTCCCAAACTTGATTTGGTAAATATCATTGTGATGATTATAAATTTCAGATATATTTTTATTATGAAATGTGTGTTCATGATTCAAAGAGTGGTATGTCTGGATTATACATTAATGTTTGAATTTTGCACTTTGAATGCAGTGTCGTAGATGTGGGCAAAACACTGGCTCTAGATGATAAAGCAAAAATATCAAGAAAACACCCAGATCCCACTACTACCACCATGTAATCTTATCCATATGTCCAGCTTTACAGAGTTATGATTAAATCTCTCAAGAGATAAACAAGCCAAAAAACTTTGTCGTACACTCGTCTCCCAGATGAAGACTCTGGGACACCTTCATGACAGGAACAAGTTGAGTCCCTACCCTGTATGATATCATTCTCACAATCCCACAGTTGTTGCCAAGCCAAGCACACAACTCCACTGCTTCATGACTAAGCTCTTCAGACACTCCAATTTCACCAGTATTCAGATTGAAAACTGGGGGGTCCTCTTGGAGCCTGGGAAGGAGAACCTCCCCACAAGTACTTATACTTCTGGAAGACGCAGAAGCCACATCCACTGCCATGTAAATTCACAGACCAGTTAAATATTATGGAGTTTCTGAATAAATGGCTGCATTTGTGGCTGAATAACACCTCCAAATTCTACAATACTGACATCTCAGTAGGAGCACACCAAATTAGAAGGGAAAGTAACATAGAAATCAGCTAAACTCGATAAACAAAAGAATTAACACAGAAGGCTCAACTGGCAACAATGAGCTTACTAAACTCTCAGACAAGGTTTTAAAAACCCCATGGTGAAAAACAACAATTTTCTCAATTTTTTTTTACTTGAGTATTTTTTGATAATTACAATAGCCATTTAGTTGTAACAAGGAATTTTACATAAATTATTTTGTTCCTGCTAAGGGGCAAGTTTAGGAGTGGTTGGGGAAATGGGTCAATCACTGGGGGAAGGTCACTCTGGTGGTCGAGTTGGTGTCAGAATATCAAAAGCCTATACCTTACTTATCTGTACCTTACTTATCTTGACAGACTTTGTAAACCATTGTGCTTTAATTTTTTTAAAAAAATTTATTAGTAAATCAATGGGGGTACACTTACAAATTTATGAACTTTCATGTTTGCACTTCATTTACATCCCTCCACCAGTGCCCATTCTCCTCCACCAATTTTACCATTATCCCTCCCACCACCCCAACGCCAACCCCCACCACCCCACCTTGCCTCTGTGGCAGAGCATTCCCACCTGTTTTCTCTCCTGTTGGATGTTGTAGTTTGCAATAGAGGTATTGAGTGGCCATCATGTTTGGTCTATAGTCCACTTTTGGTACGTGGCTTTCAAACCAAGTGGATCCTCCCAATATTCTCTACTAGGTGTTCCCTTCTCTGTCTCTGTTGCCTTTTCCACCAGCATGTGAAGCCATTTTCCAAGCTGTGAGGCAGACCATCTGGTTCTAATCTCTACTACTCTTTGGTGTTAGTCTCATTCTGCTACTTTATATTCCACATATGAGATCGATCTTTCTATATCTGTCTCTTTCTTTCTGACTCATTTCACTCAACATGACACTCTCCATGTTGATCCATTTATAGGCAAATTTCATGACTTCATCTTTTCTAACAGCTTCATAGTATTCCATTGTGTAGATGTATGAAAGTTTCTTTAAACAGTCATCTGTTTTGGGGCACTCCGTTTTTTTCCAGATTTTGGCTGTTGTATATAGTGCTGCAATGAGCATAAAAATGCAGATGTAATTTCTATTATACCTTTTTGCCTCTCCAGGGTATATTCCCAGCAGTGGTATTGCTGGGTCAAATAGGAGCTCAATTTTTAGTTTTTTGAGAATCGTCCATATTGTTTTCCAAAAAGGCTGAACCAGTCGGCAGTCCCACCAACAGTGAAGGAGAGTCTTTCTCCCCACATCCACGCCAACACCGGCTGTTTTGTTTTTTTGGATGTGGGCCAGTCTCTGTGGTGTGAGATGATATCTCATTGTTGTTTTGATCTGCATCTCCCTAATGATTAGTGATGTTGAGTATTTTCTTATCTAACTCTTAGCCATTTAGATTTCTTCTTTGGGAAAGTTTCTGTTCATTTCATCACCCCATTTTTTGATCAGGTTGGCAGTTTTCATCTTCTGGAGTTCAATCAGTGTCTTGTATATCCTTGACATCAACCCGTTATCAGATGGGTATTGGGTAAATATCCTTTCCCATTGTGTAGGCTGTCTATGTACTTTGGTCATTAATTCTTTAGAGGTGCAGAAGCTTCTTAGTTTAAGATAGTCCCATTTATTTATCTCTGTTTTCCCTTACTTGGCCAGTGGTGTGTCATCTTTGAAGATATCGTTGGCTTCAATGTTGTGAAGGGTTTTGCCGACCTTGTCTTCAATGTACCTTATGGATCATGGTCTGATGTCCAGGTCTTTAATCCATTTTGATCTGACTTTTGTACATGGTGATAAGTGGAGAACTGAGGCAATTTTTTGCATGTGGCTGTGCAGTTTTGCCAGCACCATTTGTTAAAGAGGCTGTCCTTGCTCCACTGCACATTTCTTGCTCCCTTATCAAAGATTAGATGTTCAAACAATTGCAGTGGTGTGTAGGGATATTCCACCCTGTTCCAATGGTTTGTGGCTCTGCCTTTGTTCCAGTACCATGCTGCTTTAATTGTTATCGCTTTGTAGTAGAGTTTGAGGTTGGGGAGGGTGATGCCTCCCATCGTCTTTTTCCCAAGAAATTCTTTAGCTATTTGTGGGCGTTTGTTGTTCCATATGAATTTCAGGACTGCTTGATCAATTTCTTTGAAGAATTTCATGGGTATCCTTATAGGGATCACATTGAATCTGCGTAATGCTTTAGGGAGTATTGGCATTTTGACAATGTTAAATCTTCCTATCCACGAGCAGGGAATATGCTTCCATTTCCTTGTGTCTTCTTTTATTTCATGGAGTAGGCTTTTGTAGTTTTCTTTGTAGAGATCCTTAATCTCTTTAGTTTGCTGATTCCAAGGTACTTGATTTTCTGGGGCACAATTGTGAATGGCATTTTTTAATGTCTCTTTCCTCTGTCTCACTATTTGCATATAGGAAGGCCATGGATTTTTGGTTATTGATTTTATAGCCTGCAACTTTACTGTACATGTCTATTGTTTCTAGGAGTTTCCTAGTAGAGGTTTTAGGATTATCCAGGTATAGAATCATGTCATCTACTAATAGTGTGAGCTTGATTTCATCCTTTTCTATCTGGATGCCCTGAATGTCTTTTTCTTGACTAAAAGCAAGTACTTCCAATACTATGTTGAACAGAAGTGGTGAGAGTGATCATCCTTGTTTTGTCCCTGATCTTAGAGGAAAGGACTTTAGTTTTTCTGCATTGAGGATAATGCTTGCCTCAGGTTTGTGGTAGATGGCTTTGACTATCTTAAGTAAAATTCCTTCTAAATCCATTTTGGTGAGAGTTTTCATCATAAATAGATTTTGGATCTTGTCAAATGATTTCTCTGCATCTATTGAAATAATCATATGGTTTTTATTTTTACTTTTGTTGATGGGCTGGAGTGATAGCACAGTGGTTGGGTATTCGCCTATCACGTGGCCGACCAGAATTAGACTCCTCCCCGCTCTTGGAGAGCCCGGCAAACTACGGAGAGTATTGAGCCCACGTGGCAGAGCCTGGCAAGCTACCTGTGCATATTGGATATGCCAAAAACAGTAACAATAAGTCTCTCAATGAGAGACATTACTGGTGCCCGCTCAAACAAATCGATGGGCAATGGGATGACAGTGACAGTGACTTTTGTTGATGTGATGGATTATGTTGATTGATTTCCGAATTAAACCATCCTTGCCTTACAGGGATGAATCCGGCTTGGTGGTGATGTATGATCTTTTTGATGAGTTGTTGGATTCTATTTGCTAGTATTTTGTTGAGGATCTTTGCATCTGTGTTCATCAGAGATATTAGCCAGTAGTTTTTCTTGTTAGTAGTGTCTTTATTTACTTTTGGTAATAGGTGGATATGTGCCACATAGAAATTGTTTGGGAGTATTCCTGTTTTTTCGATTTCCTAGAAAAGCTTCAGGAGAACTGGCAACAGGTCTTATTTAAATGTTTGGAAGAATTCATTAGTGAAACCAGCTGGGCCTGGGATTTTGTTTTTGGGAAGACTTTTGATTATTGTTTCAATTTTCTTTATACTAATGGGTCTGTTCAGGTATTCCAAGTCTTCTTGGTTCAGTCTTTGGAGATTGTAGGAATCCAGAAATTTATCCATATCTTTTCGATTCTCTTGTTTCGTGGCATACCGAGTTTCAAAGTAGTCTCAGATGATGTTTTGAATTTCATTGGTTTCTGTTGTGATGTCCCCCTTTTTATTTCTTATTCGGTTTATCAGGGTTCTTTCTCTTTTTTTCTTTGTGAGTATTGCTAGTGGTTTATAAATCTTGTTTATTTTCTCGTAGAACCAGCTCTTTTTTTATTGATCTTTCAGATTGATTTTGGGTTTCCATGTCATTAATTTCTGCTCTAAGTTTTATTATTTCTTTCCTTTGATCTGGTTTGGATTCCTTTTGCTGGTCCTTTTCTAAGAAATTGAGCTGTGAAGTCAAGCTATCTATGTCCTCCCTATCTTCCTTCCTGAGGAATATTTGCAGAGCTATAAATTTTCCCCTTAACACAGCTTTAGCTGCGTCCCATAGGTTCTGGTAGCTTGTGTCTTCGTTCTCATTTGTTTTGTTGTATTTTTTAATTTCTTCCTTGATTTCCTTTGTGTCCCACTCATTGTTCAATAGTGAGTTGTTTAATTTCCAGGTGGTCGATTTTGTTCTCTGCGTCTGTGTGTGATTAACTTCTATCTTCAGCGCCTCATGGTCTGAAAAGATAGTTGATACAATTTCTATGTTCCTGATTCTATTAAGGCATGATTTGTGACCCAAAACATGGTCTATTTTGGAAAATGTTTCATATGCCCAGGAAAAGAATGTGTATTCTTTCTTCTGGGGGTGTATAGCCTGTATAGGTCTTTTAGCCCTGGGTCCTCCATTTCTTCCTTCAGAGCCATCCTTTCTTTGCTGAGTGTTGTTCTTGTTGGTCTATCCAGATGTGATAAGCCATTGTTGAAGTCTCCAACTACTATTGTGGTGCTAGTGATGTCCACCTTAAATTCTGTTAGGAGTTGTTTTAAGTATTTAGCTGGTCGTTCATTAGGTGCGTATATGTTTAAGAGTATGATTTTTTTCTGTTGTACATATCCCTTGATTAATAGAAAATGACCTTCTCTGTTCCTTCTATCTTTTTAAGCCTGAAATCTAATGTATGTGTTTGGATACTAGTATGGCCACCCCAGCTTTTTTGAGGGAGTTGTTTGCTTGCAGGATTGTTTTCCATCCTTTGACTTTGAGTCTGTGTTCATTCTGGCTATTCAGATGTGTTTCTTGTAGGCAGCAGAAAGTTGGGTGTAGTTTCCAAATCCATTTTGCCACTCTGTGCCTTTTGACTGGTGCATTTAAACCACTAACAGTGAAAGGAATTATTGTGCAATCTTTCTGTACAGTTTGTTGTTCTTGTAGGGTTATTCCTTGTCATATACTAGCCCTTTTAGTCCTTATTCTAAGTTTGGTCTTGAGTCTATGAAATTCCTGAGCTGTTGTTTCTCTGTGAAATAGTGTATGTTTCCTTCAAGTTTAACTGAGTGTTTAGCTGGTAAAGTATTCTTGGTGAGGCATTCATTTCATTGAGTTTTTTCACTATATCCCACCATTGTCTTTGGGCTTGGAAGGCTTCTTCTGATAGGTCTGCTGTGAATCTAAAGGGTGCTCCTTTGTATGTGATTTCCTTCTTTGATCTTGCTGCTTGCAGTATTTTGTCTCTATCCACGGAATCCATCATTCTGACTATGCCTTGGATTTTTTTTTATTAGGGTACATTTTAGCTGGCACCCTTTGGGCTCCTTGGATCTGGATGCCCACATTCTCTAGCTCTGGGAATTTCTTAGCAATGATGTCTTTAATTGTGTTTTTTTCCATTGGTATTGGTTTGCTGTGCTTCTCTACTCCAGTGAGTCTTATGTTGTTTCTCTTGAGGTGTTCCTCTAGGACTCTATTTCACTCTAGAGCCATTTTGAGGTCTTTGCCATTATTTGTTGTTGCCTATATGCTTTCTGCAGCTCATCTCCAAGCTCACTGATTCTGTCTTCAGCTGTAGCTATTCTACTATTGAGGGCTCCTACTGAGTTTTTTATTTCATCTACCGATTCCCTTAATTTTGTCACTTCTGTTTGTAGCTTTGAAATTTCTGCTCTCATTTTTTCCTGGATTATCTTGGTAGACCATTCCAATGCTGCATCCATATCCTCCCTTAATTTATTGGATATTTGTTCCATAGTTGCTTTGAGTTCGACAACCATCTTCATGATTTGCTCTCTAAATTCTCTATCTGAGAGGAGGTTGTATTTCTGGGTAGTCCCTGTTGAAGTTTCTGAGATTGTCTCTTCCTTCTCTCCTGGCGGTAGGAAATTTTTCTGGTTTTTCATGTTGATATGGGCCTTACTCTCAGGCGCTCTTCCTTAGCTTGTGTGGGGCCTCTATTGAAGACGTGAGGCTATGATCTCTTTACAAATGTCTTTTGTGCAGCTTGTTGTGTTCAGTGACAGTTTTTGTGAAATTAGGATAGGATAAGTTAGTTGACTATTAGCATATAGTGACTAAGATGGCCAGGGTATTATTCAGAGGAATAGGTTATACCGATTGTGACCAAAGCGGGATGCAGGGAAGGGGAGAAATAATTGCGGCCACATGAGCTCCAGAAGGAGGCCACGCCCCCTTCAAGACCATGCCCCCTAACGTGATAACACACCCCCAAAACATGGGCTAGAGGAGGGATCAGGGTGGCTCTAAGAGGTGACTGAGAGCAGCAAGGCGGGGCTGGGGACTTCAGAGCCCCAGACCTCAGGCAAGGGGCGATGGAAGAGCTCCTCCTTGCTGGGCAGAGTCGCCAACCATTGTGTTTTTAAAAAGTGAAATTGCCAAGGAAAGAATGAATGTTAGGAGGATCACAAATAGAAGGTCTGGTAGTGTGGAGCATGGCAACAAGCACCAGAGCTGATAAAATCTGTCCCTGCATAGCAGATAAGACCTGTCCTTGCATAGCGATCCAGTAGCGAGTGTCGGAGTGCATTTTACAAGCACCAGGTATCTGGTATTGAGTCTCATCCCCCAAGAATTGTCACCTAACTGCATTACTAACTATCCCTAATTGGGATTGGGCTGGAGCAAAGCAGAGTTGGAAAGGTGATAGGTCAGTAATGCTCAAGTTTATGTGATTGGACTATCCTCTCAAGCTGAGACCCTCTATAAAATATGTGTGCATTTGGCAATAAAGCAAGCAGCCATCAGCAGTCTCCCAGAGTGGTTTCTCATAATACCTGTCATCCTTTGCCCCACATCTGCCCAGACCCGCTGCACAACTTGTCTGGGCATGTTGGGGAAAAAATGTTCCCCAACATGGTAGTAACATAGGAGTGAGGGTCACACATCTTGGGATCTTCTTTCGTGTAGGAGTCAATATCTGTATATATCAAAACTACTAGACCTAACACTACTGTAAACATGGGACCCAAACTACAACAATCATACTGATAACTGTATCTGTCAAGAAGTTATTGCAGTGGGTGTTAAGGAATCTGGGTTCAGTGATGGAGGGTTGGGGATATGTGGTAGTAGAATTGGAGATGGAGTATGTCATGGCTGAAAATATATTGTAAAACTACATACATCACAATGTCTAGGTAAAAATATTAAAAATTAAAAGTGAACCTTACATATTTTTTAAAATTGAGAATTTTCCATACTATTTTCTGTAGAGAGATAGAGAAATTCATATCCCCACCATCATTGAATGAGGGTCTACTTTTCTTCACATGGTTACTTGTAATCATTGTTTCTGGTCGTTTTGATACATTTTCACCGCTGATATCCCACTGACATTTTAATTTGTATTTCCATGACAGCAAGGCATAATAAGCATTTTTTCATGTGTCTTTTAGATATCATTATATGTTTGGTAAAGTGTTCATTCAGCACTTCTCTCAGTTTGTGAAGGTGTTTTAGTTTTATAAGTTCCTTAATCTATTGTATATTCATTTTTTGTCATATTATGTGCACTTTTTCTCTCATTCAGTAGGATGGCTTCTCATTTAAATGGTAGTTTCTTTAACTATGAAGAAGCTTTTTAATTTTGTTGTAATCTGATTTATTGCCTTTGTCCCGATTGCAGTGGCATATGATCCTTTAAGAATTTTTTAAGCCTGTAGCATGGAATATTTTGTGTGTTTTCTTTAATTTATTTTTATTATTTTGTATCTATGTAATGTCATTAAAAGACTGCATTCAGAAACATTTGTCCCTTTTAAATATTTTGGAAGAGCCTGAGAAAAATAAGTAATAATTTATCTTTCAAGGTGTGACGTATTTTAATAGTGAAAGCGCATTAGATCCTGAAATTTTGCATTTGGCAAACTTTTTACTACATTTCTGTATTTTCTTTGCAATTGCATTTTTCAGGTTTTCTGCTTCCTTGTGATTCAGTATTTAGAGGTGATAAGAGTCTAAGAATATATCCATTTTGTTTGGATTAAATTTACCGGTACAAATTTGTTCATAATAGTATCTTTTGTTTCTTTGTATTTCTGTGGCATACTTTGTAACCACTCTCCTTTCATTTGCCAAGCTCAGACAAATTAGCGGCATACCAATGGTAGGTTGACCCATCCTCTGGAATTTGTCCTCAGGTCTGTTAGTATTCATTGCTATCTATGATGCTATGAACAAGATTGGGAGCTGTTACCAAGACAGAATTTGTTGCTTACTCTGATTGTTTTACACCTTATAGTTTCCTCTGACTCTGTTTTACATCCTATAGTTTTGAGTATAATGTTGATCCTATTTTTCACACTATAGTTTCTTGCTTTCTGTTCCATTGTTGAAATCAGTACAGGATGGTAGGAACAGGTTTCATATATTCCATGCAAACTCCCCACACCTTAAGTCTTACCTGGATTATGCTTGTTGCCCCACAGTAGGGTTCCTTGGAAAGGGTATATCTCTGGTCTCTCTGGCAACTATCAACTTGGATGTTATATGTTGCTGTGGGAAGTTTCTTTATTCGAATTTTAGCCTGCTTTCTATGTAGATCAGTATAGGATTGGGTGTAGATTTTTCTCTGATGCCAGTAGAAGACAAAGTATTTCTCCTTATTGAGGTCAGAAAGACAACACAGTGACTAATGTCTTACATGCAGGCAGCATGGGTTTGATCCCCAGCATTACTATGGTCCCCTGAATCCTTTGGAGAGTGACCCCAGAACACAGAGTCAGGAGTTTCACTGAGAATAACTGTGTGTGTCTCTAAAGCAAACAAAAATCCAATTTATTTGGCCACTTTTGTCATGTACACCTCTAATAGTTATTTTTGTATGCTTTTCAAGTTAGTTTTCTTTATTTGTTTGCATTCTACATATGATTGAAATCATTTCATAATTTTCTTTTAACTCTCTGGCTCATTTTTATTTCACATAATATCTTTGTGTTTTATCTATGTTATTGTTAAAAACACAAAATCATCTTTTTAATTTAAAAATTATTCCCCATTTTATTTCAGCATTATAAGTATTTTTCCTTTGTGGTTCACACCCAGCGATGCTAGTGGTTGCTTCTGGATCGGCACTTAGGAATTACTCCTGATGATGTTCAGGGGACCATATAGGATGCTGGGGATTGATCCCTGGTTGACTGCATGCAAGGCAAAGGCCATACCTGCTGGGTCCAGCCACTTAGCATCATATTTTAAAATAGTTGAGTAGTATTCCATTGAACATATACCTCAACTTCTTTATCCATTCCTCCGCTGGAGAGCATTTAGGTTGATTCCTTGTTTTGTCTATTGTGAATTATGTAGAATTACTGATTGAAGAAAGGGGTGCAAAATAATCTTTCAAAATGAGTATTTTAATATCCTTCAGTTAAATATATAGTAGTTACACTTTTATATCATATGGTGGTTATATTTTTATGATGTTTAAGGAAGCTACATAAAATTTCTATAGGAGCTACACCAATGTCCAAGGATCCCAACTGTTTTCCCTCTTCCCCACCCATACCTAGAGAAGCTCAGTTCTTCAGTGGAACTCCCAGTGAAATGCCACTAAGCTATAAGAAAATACACAATTTGTTGCTGCTTGAATCGAACTAGAGAGTATCATGCTTAATGAAGTCTTCTTTTCCTTAAAGGTTAAAACAAGGCTACCGGCAACTAATTATATAAGCTCATTTCCTCCTTAAGTAATTTTGTAAATCAAACTACTCTATTTCAAATAATTCTCTTTATCCCCTTAAATTCAAGCTTAAAGTGATTTTGCTGATGAAACATCCTGACAAACCTCATCAGTCTCTCATAAATGCAAAAATGAAACCATGCCATGAACAAGAAGATTTGTCATAATCTCTTTGTGCCATTGAATCTAATAATTTATTCTAGTGAGATTGCTTTCAGGATACATAAGTCATATATATGCCAATCTCTTCAGTAAAACCTCTTCCAATCAAAGTGTGCTTTCTTAACACCGAGTTTCCCAACATTGGCACCTTTCGCAATCTGGGTTGCCTGAGAATTTCCTAAATCATCAAGTGCTTGTTATCCATGTAATTAATAGTTCCTTCTTTGATATATTTATATCTTCTTGAATTTTACTAGAGAGAGCCAGAAGGAAGTATTTGTAAATCTCAGCTAAATGCCATTATTCATCACTTACAAGTTCTGCTTGCCACTCTGCTTATCATAGGTAAAACACATTCAGTCAGTTTTTAATGTCACTATATGTCAAAGATCATCTTTTCTGTATTCCTCATTTTTTATCTGAGACTTTCCCAGATGAAAAATTGAATTAAGCATTAAATAATAAATCCATGGCTTTATATGTTCTTTTTAATATGTTGAAAGCTTTCAGGAAAGTGTTCTTATACTCTCTTCCTTGTGAACCCTCAACAGAATAACCTTTAACTTCCATATTTCTACCAACAACCACATCAAGGTAATATAAGCATATTTTTTCATGCATCTTAAAACTTTCAACTGCTTCCAATTTTCTAGTTTATAACCATATTTTGAGATACCTGTTACAGAAGCATTTCAATTCCACTACCAAAATATGTATTATTTTCCTAGTATTGCTATAATAAATTAAATCAACTGGCAACTTCAAATAATAGAAATTGATTTTACCACAGTTTTGGAGACTGAAAGTCTGAAATTGAGTTGTTAGTATGTTGTGCTCCTTGCAAAGGGCCTAGAGGCCAATTCATTTCTTGTCTCTTTAAGTTTCCGGTATGACCTTAACTTTACATGAGCTTTCTACACTCTAACCTTATCTCTGTGTATTCTCACATTCTTTCTCAGGTTCAGAATGTTGTTTTCAGATATAGGGCACACGTTAAATCTAGGAACACAATTCCAAATAATATCACTTGCGCAAGTATTAAGTATTGGAAATTAAGTCTTTAACCTATCTTTGGGAACCATTATTCCCCCACCATAGATATTCACATATCATTTATGTCATATTAATATTTTTATCATTCTCTTCACATGTTTCTTTTAGAAAGTTGGGTTATAACAACTCCATTCTCCATCAACTAACACTTCTCATTATTATGTTTAACTATAGCTATTATTTGGTAGCTATATTTTGGCATCACATATTATAGTTTCTCTTTAATAATAAAAATTGTTTTATAGGTTATACTTTTTATCTATTTATCATTTTTAAAATGATGGTCTCTGTGACTGGAGATATAGTACTCAGATAAGTACTCAGATAATTGCCATGCACTAGGACAAATCTGGTTCAATCCATATTACCAGATATGGTGTCTGGAGCAGCAAGAACCACCAAGAATGAGCACACAACCCCGAGTAAACCCTGAGTAGTAATGGTTGTTCCCTAAAAACTTAAAAATAATTCTTTCCTTCCAATTAATATGCTTTGTCCAGTAAATTGCTTTGGGTTATACTTAAAGGTAAGAGTAGCTTTTTTTTTTTCATTGCAAATTGCATGATTGATTTTGTTTATGTGTCACACCCACTTGTATTAAGGGATTACTCCTGCTGACATTCAGGGACCATATGTGACTCAGAGGATCAAACTGGGACCACTTGGTGCAACACAAGCACCTTAATAAGAGAAAACACATTACAACTTTCAGCTGTCTGTCTCTATTTTTTGTTTGTTTGTTTTGGGGGTATGAACTCTGCAGTGTTCATGGCTTATTCTTGAATCTGCCCTCAGTAATCATTCCTGGTGGTGCTCCAGATACAATATATGGTGCTGGGTATCAAACTTTGGTGAACTGCATGCAAAACAAGCACCCTACCCGCTGTACTATAGTTCTGCCCTATATTTGTCTCTATTTTAATATGTATTAGAAAAACAGAACTAGTAAATTCAAGCCATGATTTCTCATTTATTTTTAATTATGAAAAAATTAATTTTTCATAAGGCAAGTCTTTTGTATAAAAATTAAGTAAATTATAGCATAGATAATGCACAAAAATGGAAAAAGTTGGGAATATGAGGCATCAAGGTCCAAGGTTGAGGAAGTAATTGATCTAGGGTCATAGAATATGTACCTTAGCACAACTTAGAGAGCTTTAATGACTATGCTTGACCTACTTCTCTAGTTTCACTTTCTTTCACCTCTCACCTTATACCTAATGATTTAGCTATCTTGAGAGACTTGTGGTTTTCTAATGATTCCTTGCCCATTCAACACTTTGATTAAAAGTAATACTTAACAGGGCCTGAGAAGATAGTACAGTGGATCAGGAGTTTACTTTATCCACAATCAATTACCATATGTGGTCCGTCAGCTGAGCCGGGAGTGATACCTGAGTGCAGAGTCAGGGGTAACCCTTGAGCACTGCCAGGTGTGGGCCCTTAACAAAACAAACAAAAATAGAAAATGTAAATTAGCCATCTGTATTATTGAAATTGTTTTGTTAAATCATTATTAAGAAATTTATCTTTTCATAGCATAGAATTTGGTATAGGATACAGCACCACATAACTGAAATTTTATAATATTTAGTTTTTTTGTTCTCTATTTATATGCTGTCATTTTTACATCATGTCTTTCATAAGCAATATGTGTTAATCTTTCAGTTAAATGTAAATATATATGTATATACACACATTTAATATATTGCAAGTTTGGCTTCAGGTATGCAATAAAGAAAATATTTCAATAAGTCAAACCCACGAATAGCCTTTGTTTCCTAATGCATTTAAATTTTTATTTAATTGCAGCATATCAAGTGTCTAATTGAATTATATCTTAAGCCAATGCAAATAGTCATTTAAAGTGGTTTATAGATAAAAATGATAATTATATAATCATCATTTGAGTCTTAGTAAGTGGTGATATTTTTGCTGGTGGAAGTTTTGCCTCTATATTAATGGTTACTGACATATCCGAATAGTTGTTGCTGAAGGTTTGCTACTGGTGGTATTGTTAATATTAGGGAACATATATTTACCATGCTGATCGACTTTTTTTTTCTGTTGCTTTATTATAAATCAATTGCCAACAATGTGGGTATTCAATTATGCAGTCTCACTTCTATTCCATTGTTCTGTGTGTATGTGTGTCTGTGTGTGTTATTGAATCACCATGAGATACAGTTACAGCCTGACAAGCTTTCATGATTACTTTTGGTTATACAATGCTTGAGCACCCATCCCACCACCAGTGCCCATTCTCCACCACCAATGTTCCCAATATCCTTCCCGCCACCCCCCTTTCCCAACTCCTTCCTCTGTGGCAGGTAAATTCCCTCTTACTCTCTCTCTCTCCTTTTGGGTGTTATGGTTTACAATACTGGTACTAATAGGCCGTAATGTTTTGTTCATAGTCTACTTTTAGCACACAGCTGATTGCCTCTTAAGGGATTATTTTTCTGTAGCAAGCAATGCTGTTTTCATTTTACTCATAGTTAAATCCTTTCAAAACAGTACTGTTATCTCAAATTGTGACTCATCTTTATCAATTAGGTTTATATAATATTCTAATGCCTTTATTATTAGATGTGCAATTATTAAAACACCCTTATCAATGATTACATGTGAATAAACTCCTTCATTTGTTCATCCATAAGAAGCAATACCTTATCTATTACATTTTAGGCAAGTGTAGTTATTTATCCACAACTTCAAGCATAACCTTTGGTTATTTATCTCTATTTATAATCCATCTGGTTATTTCCTGCAGTTGAATTCTTGAACTCCTCAATGTCATTAGTGAGTTCTGGAGTCAATTTCCAGATTCCTTTAATTTTTATAGTTTGATGTCTTTCCAAAAATTATTAATGTTTTTAATAAAGTGAGAATTGGAATTTTTTACAAATGATTTTGGCTTATCTCAAGTCCATAAGAGAAATTGTTATTTATTTAAATTAGAGATTTATGAAATGCATCGTTTGGTTTGGTTTTGTCTTCGGGTAACACCCAACAGTACTCAAGGCTTGCTCCAGGTTCTGCACTCAGGGTGCACTCTTGCAGGCTCATGAGCCCATATGAGGTTTCAGGGATTGAATACAGGTTGGCTGCCACAAAATCAGTGCCCTCCATATTATATTATCTCTCTTTCACTGAAATATATTTTTTAAATTGTAAGACTTGAAAGTCAAATCTCCTTGATCCATGAACAACTTAATGAATGATGTATAGGTGGGCATGAAACAGCTCATTTTCCTTGTAAATCTATATCAACATTCTTCAGAAATAATGTTCAACTGTTAATAAGAAGTTTTATTTTGAAAGTTACTTCTTTCCCTAAGCAATGGGTCTCACTGTGGCCTTCACATATTAACTGTGTATTATTGTATACGTATATGTTATCATGAATACTTAGTTATATTTGTTGAGTATAAGCACAGTCTATATAACCTTATTTTTAAGAGTACTGGTTTTCCAGTTAATTTCAGCTAAAACCATTAGCTACATAAAAACCTTGATTGGAGAATCTGCCTGTTCTTTGAGTCTGTGAAACCAAATATCGGCTTCTCTAAGCTATAAACGTAGTAAATATTTCATATACCAACAGGAAGCTGCTTTATCTACAGCAGAAACCTCTTGTTTTGTATAACTACCTTCGTTAGTGATCTTAGTTAGGCATTCTGGATAACATTACTCTCCATGTTGAATTACTCTTCTTACGTTGCAATTTGATATTATACAGAGGCCATCATTCTTTATCCCTTATAGACAGATCTTTATTAGCTTCAAATATTTCTTATGCAGTTTTCCACCTTTTTCAGCCTCCATGGAATTGAAAAGGCTGGGGTTTATTATAGATTATATATTCGATTAATAGGAATGTGGCTGATTGGATCCTCCAACCATATTCTAAATAAAACGTTTAGAATGTCAACAATAAGGTTGCTCCACCTAATTACCATTTGTGTTTACTGAAACTTTATTTTAAATTTCCTTAGAAACTTTAACTTTGATTTCAAAACTTAGCTTTTACCTTTTTAAAATAGGGGGACTAGCCTTAATTATGTCTTCGCTTTTGATGTGACTTCCTCATTGAGCTTAATGATTTCTAACATTTGATTTAAAGTAAGAGATGTGTGATGCGTCATCTCAACAGCTAGAGGCCATTTCAGAGTTAGTAATTGGCTCAATTTTAATATTGCTGTATTTCAGTGAATATAAAGCCCCAAAGGGAAAGAGAGAGATGGAGGAACATTTGGCTGATTAGTGAAATAGTCAGAACACATTTATCATTCAAGAGTGCTATCTTGTATGGGTACAGTTATTGTCACCCAAACAATTACAAAATGGAGTTAAATGACATTGATCATACATTAGTATTATAATGCAATAATCATTAAGAACTTAAAGTATCATTATAATCACCAAAAATGATACAGGGACGTGAAAAAATGCAGGCTCCTAATAGACTTCCTCATACAGACTTACAACTTCTCATATCTTTCAATTTATAAAATGCATAATATTTATAAAAATCTAATGTATATGAAAACAATATGGCAAAACACAATAAAATCAGGTGTGTCATTGCATTGTGCTTATTAGGTTAAGTAATCGAAAACAGGAAAAGGGGTGGTCACCTTGTAAGAGGAATTTGACTGTGGTTATCAAGAGGAAAAAAGAGTCCTATGAAGTGATAACAAGGAATTATATATTTTTTAAACAAGTCATTTTCCTAGTGCTTCTTGGTTTTCCTCTGCTCATTTTATTGGTTAATGAACATGATCAGAAGCTCTAATGTAGAAGTGTGTGGGATAAGATTCTGACTCATGCTCCAGGTAAGGCTCTGAGATTAGCAAGAATGAGGTATTAAAACAGAGTGGGGCCGGAGTGATAGCACAGCGGGGAGGGTGTTTGCTTTGCACAAGGCCAACCCAGATTCGATCCCCAGCATCCCACATGGTCTCCTGAGCACCGCCAGGAGTGATTACTGAGTGCAGAGACAGCATCGCCAGGTGTGACTCAAAAAGCCAAAAAATAAAAAATAAAAAACCAAAGACAGAGGTATTGTGTCTTATATGCTTTCAAATAGCTTATGATTATTTATTCTCTCTAATTGTACATTCAGTTGTATCATCTTGGTAACTGAGAATCGGTCATGGTGGTCATTTTTCAAAGAAATAGACAACACACTCCTGAAATTCATATGGAAAAATAACCCCCCACAAATATCTATAGCAATCCTTGGAGAAAAGAAGATGGGTGGTGTCACCTTCCCCAACTTCAAACTCTACTACAATGCAATTGTAATTAAAACATCATAGTATTGGGAAAAAAAACATACCTGCAGACCAATGGAACAGAGTTTAATATCCTGTCACAGACCCCCAAATATATGGCCACTTAATCTTTTTTTTGAGATTTTTTTAATTGGATTACCATGTGGAAAGTTACAAAGCATTCAGACTTAAGTCTCAGTTATACAATGATTGAACACCTATCTCTTCACCAGTGCACATATTCCACCACCAAGAACTCCAGCATACCTCCCCTCTTCCCCCAACACCCCCCGCCTGTGTAGCTGATAATTTTCACTTTACTTTCTCTTTACTTTGATTACAATCAATATTTCCACAAAAAACTCACTATTATTGTTTCGAGTTTCCCCCCCAAAATCAGACCTGCTGAAAAGGAAGCATTTGATAATTTGTTTTCCATTGCTGAGAATGAAGAGATATGAAGTTTTGAATTTCCGTATTTTAGTATTTTAGTAACTAAGTCCAGGGAACTTTCTGCCAGAAATTGCATAATAGCAATCTGGTACCCCTATTTAGTGGCCCTTATAATATGGTGGTTGCTAAGCCTTCACCCCGGAAAGAAAAAGCCGAGAGAGAAATCCTTTCCCCTCCTAAGGCGTCATGGGACCGTGGCTTAGTTCACAGTCTACAGACATTTCTGCAAGAAGCTGCGGGTACCAAAAGTAGTTTAGCTGGCCTCCGAGATCATGGTCATCCAGCAACAAAGAGGCCGCACACATGAGGTCACTTGGGTCACATCTTGGCAGAGAGTGATGGTCCCTTAACCTTTGACAAAGGAACAAGAAATGCAAAGTGGAACAAGGAAAGCCTATTCAAAAAGTGGTGCCTGGAAAGCTGCATAAAAAAATGAACTTTGACCTCTGTCTAATGCCAGGCACAAAAGTCAGATCCAAGTGGATTAAAGACCTCAATATCAGACATGAATCTATAAGGTACATAGAAGTAAAAGTAGGCAGAACTCCCCATGACATTGAAGCCAAAAGCATCTTTAAGGATGAAACAGCACTGACCATGCAAGTGGAAGGAAACATAAACAAAGGGGACTACATCAAACTAAGAAGCTCCTGCACTTCAAAAGAAACAGTGACCAAAATACAGAAAGAGCCCACAGAATGGGAAAGAATATTTACCCAATACCCATCTGATAAGGGATTAATATCCAGGATATACAAGACACTAGTAGAATTGCACAAGAAAAAACCTCCAACCCCATCGAAAAATGGGGAGAAGAAATGAACAGAAATTTCATCAAAAGAGAAATACAAATGGCCAAAAGGCACATGTAAAATGCTTCCCATCACTAGTCATCAGGGAGATGCACATCAAAATAACAGTGAGATATCATCTAATACCACAGAGACTGGCACACAATCAAAAGAACAAAACAAGCAGTGCTAGCGTGGATATGGGGAAAAAGGGACGCTCCTTCACTGTTGGTGGAAATGCCGACTGGTCCAGCCTTTCTGGAAAACAATATGGACAATCCTTCGAAAACTAGAAAATGAGCTTCCATATGACCCTGCAATACCGCTTCTGGGAATATATCCTGAGGATGCAAAATAGCACAGCAGAAATGACATCTGTACCTATATATTCACTGCAGCACTGTTCACAATAGCCAAAATCTGGAAACAACCCGAGTGCCATAAAAGACATGATTAGTTAAAGAAACTGGTACATCTACACAATGGAATACTATGCAGCTGTTAGGAGAGATGAAGTCATGAAATTTGCTTATAAATGGATAGACATGGAGAGTATCATAGTAAGTGAAATGGGTCAGAAAGAAAAGGATAGACATAGAAGGACTATGCTCATTTGTGGAGTATAGAATAACATCACATGAGGCTGACACCCAAGGACAGTACATACAAGGGCCAGGGGGATTGCCCCATAGCTGGAAGACTGCTTGGTGAGTGGAGGGGAGAAGGCAGATGGGATAGAGAAGGGATCACTAAGAAAATGATGGCTGGAGGAAACAGTTGGGATGGGAGATGCATGCCGAAAGTAGATAATGGACCAAACATGATGACTTCTCAGTGTCTGTGTTGCAAGCCATAATGCCCAAAGGAGAGAGAGAGTATGGGGAATATTGTGTGCCATGGAGGCAGGGGAGAGTGTGAGAGGAGGGGTATACCTGGGATATTGGAGGTGGGGAATGTGCACTGGTGGAGGGATGGGTGTTTGATCATTGTGAGATTGTAACCCAAAGATGAAAGCTTGTAACTATCTCACGATGATTCAATAAAATTTAAAAAGCATATAGTAAACTATAAGTTATAATTTTTTTAAAAGAATCGATTATGGTGGGAGGGAAATTGAAAAGTGCTGTGAACCAAGATTTTTTTGTTTAAGAAATTTGTTTGTCCAACATTGCCTGCAAGTCTTGATAAAAGAGAAGGTTATATTAATGAAGGATATCTACTAGAGATGGCAAGCACCCATGAGATGTTCCACCGGAAATTACACCAGAAGATTAAGAATCAGTCATGGTACAAGTATGTATACCACAGAAAATTAAAGATTTATTTTGTCAATTTTCCTCTTATACTGTTAATTCTGACTAAATTGCCACCAAAGGATCTGATTTAAAAATATATCAAGGAAAAGGAAAACATTATAGCTTTAGAGAATGAATCTCATAACATTCTATAATTAGTACCTCAGCATCCCTTTAGAAGTGAAGATTTTAGGTGTAAAAAATTGTGGGTAAATTTTTTGGCTTTCATGTGGCCAACCTGGCTTCTACATCTAGCACCTCATCTTGTCTTCGTGTACTGTAAGCTGCGATACCTTAGTATAAAGTAAGGATTAAATTCTTGAGCACCATTGAGTGTCACCCACAAAACAAAACAAATAAATGAAAACTCAAAACCAAAAATGACAGCAATGTTATCCCAACTTCTTGTAATGATTATTCTTTTTATTGTCCATTTAAGATTATCTTAGTTGAAGTGACTTGCCATATCTGAGGTTGCACCTCCTTCCTGAGTAATTCATATCAATTTTCTCCATGTCACAAAATCATAAAGTGTTGACACTCTGGATTTAACTCTGGAAAGTCATTTCATTTCCAATATTCCTTGACCCAGTTGAGGCTTTTGTTGAGACTACACTATTGTCCAAACTCTTGCTCTGTCTATTCCTTCTTTGGTTTTCTACATGAAAAGGTTATTGACTTCAAATATATTTCCAAGGACAATGAGCAAGATGCCAGGTGCCACCCAACACTCACCAGATCAGAACTTCTTTGGGCTAAGTTTCCATAATCTGGCCCAGCAGCCTGTGCACTTCTTCCAATAAGCATGGTCCCAGTACTCCAGACATATTCCTGGCTCAAAATCAGTGTGTAGTAAGTTCCTACAGTATGGTCCAGCCCGTGCAAATAGCCACATAAGTAGAATTCATATGGGAGAGAATGGAAATAGAGATACTGGTGAAAGTATCTCTGAATTACAATGTGACCTGTAATCTAATTCTTAACAGATATCCAAGAGTAAAAAAAAAAAAAAAAGAAGGTACTCAGTTATGTCAATGGAGGATGACAAAAGTTTAGGAGTATCACCAAGGATATTGGCCTTTTTAATCTGCATGAAGAAGTCTTTTGGACAACAATCAAATCATGCTTAATGATCTGAAAAAGATATTTGAACACAGACTCAATAAAAATGAAGAAGCTAAAGGATATATTAGCAAGTCACAGGAGCATAAGGAGCACAGATAAAAACTAAGCCAGTGAACTCAAATGTATTTTGAATAGCTCCAAATAATAAGAGCAGTCAAAGAAAACAGAACGGGAAAAATCAGAGGTTATAAGGAATGCTATCAACAAAGTGGGAGGAGCAACCTAAGAATCATAGGCATTACAGAAGGAAAAGAGAGAAGAAGAAAGGCATGCTGACGAAATAATAGGTGAGAACTTCCCCAATCTGAAACAGAAGACAGGAGCACTAATCCAGAGGAACAAAAACTGTCAGTCAAAGTCAACCCCACACAGAAAAAAAAACATTTTGTAATCAAAATGGCAATAGCCAAAGACAGAAAGAGACTCCCTTAAAGCAGCAAGAGATAAGCAAAACCTCTCATAAAAGGGAAATACACTAGTCACAACAAACTTCACAACAGACTTCTCTAATGAAACTCTACAAACAAGAAGAGAACAGAATAAGATATATATGTATGGAATAAAATAAACCTGCAGCTAATAATCCTCTATCTAGGAAGTTTATCTCTCAGAATTGAAGGCAGGATAAAGAAGTTCTCAGAAAAATAGCAGCTCAGGATATTTATAATACTTAAATCATCTCTGTCTGGGATAATGAATGACCTCATATAAAAAAAAACAAAGATCAAATGGCATAAGAGGTCAAACTTCTTATAGACATATATCAATAAATACTTTAATATCAATAATTTCTTAAATGTCAGTGGATTGAACTTCACTATAATACTGTAGAGAATAACTATGGATCAGAAAGTAAAATCCAATATTTTGTTGCTTTAAAGAGACAGAAATAAACTATCATGAAAAGCAAAAGCTCTGAGTGAAAGTCTGAAAAACAATCATTCAGGTTAATGGAAGACGGAAAATGTAGAGATAGCTTTACTTGTATCAGATCAAGTAGCATTACACTAAGATAATAAGAGATAGGGTTGGTCATTACATACTGGCTAAGGGTAAATCATGAATACTTAACACTCATCAATACACACACATACAAACACTTATACACACACACACACACACACACATATATATATATATATATATACCAAAAAGGTAAAACAGTCTATAAGCAAACACTAATAGATATGAGGATCACTGTATCACTGTCACTGTCATCCCATTGCTCATGGATTTGCTCCAGCGGGCACCAGTAATGTCTCCATTGTGAGACTTGCTACTGTTTTTGGCATATCAAATGCACCATGGGTAGCTTGCCAGGCTCTGCCATGTGGGTGAGATACTCCCAGTAGCTTGCTGGGCTCTCTGAGAGGGGCAGAGGAATCAAACCCAGGTCGGCCATGTGCAAGGCAAACGCCCTTCCGCTGTGCTATTGCTCCACCTAGATATGAGGATATATGTGAAAATTATCCTTGGGAAAAATACTTCCTAAAATTTTCATCCTGTTAATTACTGAGTCCTAGTGAGTCAGCGTCTTAATAATTAGAAAATCTGAACAGACCAATCAAAAATAAGAAAATTTTAAAACAGTAATTAAGAATTTCACCATGAACAAAAGTCCCCATCCAGATGTGTTCACTGAGGAGTACTACAAGACCTGGAGAAAATATTGGCTGAATTTACTTTTTAAAACTATTCCAAAATATTGAAAAGAAAAAAAATCCTTAATGCTTTCTCTGAAATTACAAAAATATTACAAAATATTACAAAAATATATAAATATATAAAAATATATAAACATATAAATATATAAATATAAATAAAATGCTAGTCGGGCCCGTGCTCGGCTCCGGCCGGCCGGGTTTTCGGCCCGGGCGCCCATGCCCCTGCAGAGCCGGTGGATGTGGAACAAGCGGGAACCAGAGACAGCTTTAGGAATTGGGGTTCCAGCAAGTGCCTGCACCCATGTATGGAGACTGTGAATTAAGCCTTTGCCCCACGCCGGCTAACGGAGGAAATATGTAATTTCTGGCAGAATTTTCCCAGGACTTTATACAGAAATCCAAAACCGCGCGGACGCTGCCGCGTCCGCGCAACTTAACATTTATAATTGTCATCAATGTGAAAGGGTTCCATTTGAACAGGTCAGACTTGGGGGGGAAACTCCAAATAATAACAGTAAGTTTTTGTTGAAATATTGAAGGTTCTTAATGTAACAGCCACCCCTGGACTATGAGCTAAGCAAAAGCCCCACGCTGGCCAACGTGGCGTAGAGTACACCATACTATGAGGCGCAGGAAGGGGGATGAGGGGGAAAAATTAAAAAAAAAAATGGAAAAGGAAAAAGAGAAAAAAAAGAGAGAGAGAGAGTTATGTCAACTATAGTGAGTTTTGTGTTGAATTATGGAATGTAATCAAGGTAAAGAAAAAATGAAGTGAAATTCATTAGTTATACAGTAGGGGGTAGGGGGTGGGGGCGGGGGGTAAACTGGGGTTTCTGGTGGTGGAATTTGGGCACTGGTGAAGGGATGGGTGTTTGAATATTGTATAACTGACATATAAACCTGAGAACTTTGTAACTTTCCACATGGTGATTTAATAAAAATTTTAAAAAAAAAGAAACTGTTCTAAAAAATAAATAAATAAATAAATAAATAAATAAATATAAATAAAATACATTACAAAAATATCCAAAGCAGACGGAGATACTTTCAGGAAAGAAATTTTCAGATCAAGCTCTATGATGAATAATAATGCAAAAATCTTGAACAAAACCTTAGCAAATTGAATCCAACAACAAATCAAAAATATCACACACCTTGATCATATGGAATTCATCCCAAGATTGCAAGGATGGTTCAATATATGCAGGTCAATTAACATAATGCACCACATTAGTAAATGGGAAAAAATATAGTCAATCATATAAACATGGAGAAAGCTTTTGATAAGATCCAACATCATGATAAAACCCTCAACTAAGTATGGGTGAAAGTAAACATCCTCAATATATTCTGTATCACTGTATCACTGTCATCCCATTGTTCATCGATTTGCTCGAGCGGGCACCAGTAACGTCTCCATTCATCCTAGCTCTGAGATTTTAACGGTCTCTCTTTACTCGTCCTTCACAATGGTGACACATTGGAGTCTCTTTCAGGGTCAGGGGAATGAGACCCATTATTGTTACTGTTTTTTGCATATCTAATATGCCACAGGGAGCTTACCATGCTTACTGTGTAGGCAGGATACTCTTGGTAGCTTGCCAGGTTCTCTGAGAGGGAGAACTAGGATATAAGAGGTCACATTGCCACAAATGTGACTGCACACTTCTTGGAGCTATTTTTTATAGTATAGTACATAGATATTAATGGCCATTTATAACAATTGCATAGCCAGTATCAGTCTTACTGGTCAACGACTGATCATATTCCCTCTGAGATCAAGAACAATGTCCAACTATGCCTGATCTCAGATCTAATTGTCCGCTATGCCTACTTTTATTCATATAATATTGCAAGTATTAGTTATAGTAATTTGTAAGAAAAGTAAATAAAAATATACACATTGGAAAATAATCAATCACTAATTGCAGATAATATAATACTATAACTAGAAGACGTTAAATGTCCACAAAATAAGCTCCTAGAAAAAAAGCTAATATAGAAAAGTACCTGGCTATGAAGTCAATACAGAAAAATCAGCTGCATTCCTAAGTACAAAGAATGAACCAGAGGAGAAATCTATCAAGGCTATCAAGGAGTCAATCTCATTTAAAATGGTATCCAAAGCATCAACTATCTAAGAATCAATTTAACAAAAGACATGCAAGATCTATACCATAAAAACTTTAAATCACTTAAGAAAGAGATAGAAGAACTGAGGAAATGGAAAACTATTCCATGCTTATGGACTGGAAGAATCAATATTGTTAAATTACTATCCTACCTAAGCTATTATATGGATTTAATATGATCCTTTTCTAAATTCAGACAACACTCTACAGGGATCTAGAATAATTATTAATGTCAGTAATAAAGTTTATATGGAATTAGAAGAGACCCAAATAGCAAAAGCTGTACTGTAAAGTAAGAAACTGGGAGGTATCTCATTACCCAATTTGTAACTTTACTATAAAGATACAATAAGCAAGACATAGATCTGGACTGAAGATAGACACTCCAATCCAATGGGTCAGAATTGAATACCCAAAACAAATTGTGATATTTATGGGGAAACTACTTTTTGACAGAAAAATTGAGAACATGGACTGGATTAAAGATAACTTCTTCAAAAATGGTGCTGGGAAAAATAAATAACCACCTGTATAAATGTAAGACTGCATCCATATTTCACACCTTACACCAAAGTCATTGAAATTGGATCAAAAATCTCGAGATTTGACCAGAAAATCAAAAGTACGTTGATGAAAATGCAGACATTTTCCTGTGTTTTGATTTAAAACCCTCCAAAATTTGGACCATGAAGTTGTTTTCAGTGATGTGATGCCATTGTCAAGGGTTAACGAATGAAAAAAATAAATGAAGGAGAAGGAAGTTCCTGGTGGCGCTGTAGCAGGCGCAAGAGCTGGGAGAGCTGCAGAAGTTCTTAGCACTCGCAACAGTGGGGTAGATGGGGGTCATAAAATTTCTGCGCGAATAGCTGGAAGTGCCCTTTAAATATTTTCTCTCAAAAAGAGTAGCTTTAAGAGGAACCAAACTGGTGCCCGTGGTGGAGCGCCAGCACAGGTGGACATTGTGAGGATGGCAGTGGTGTCTGTGCAGGCTCTGAAGTTAATGTGAGTCACAGCTCTTAGACTATGGGCAGCCAACCTCTATCCGAGGTGGTGGCGGATGTTTTAATATGAATGAGTGGGATTCTAAGGGTCAAAATTAGCATGGGTACCAACCGGAGTTGAGGGGGGCCTGGGTTCCCATCATGGGAGTCAGATTCAGGCAGCTTGCTACCGATAGGGTGTACCCGCCACCATTTTGTCCTTGGACCAGCCCTCTGCCAGCTCCCCGCAGCATATTATGGAGGAGGGTCTCCCTGAGTGCCAATTGTCTGGAGACATAGAATGGAGGCATGTGTCATCTGGGCAGTTTCTGCCTGACTTGTGGCCACAGCCCATCCAGAGTAACTGAGCTGCAAATGATAGCAGCCCTGGCTTCAGTCCTAATCCCTGCTGGGTCTGTGGCTTCCATAGTCACTGGGGCCCAGAGGGTGTAGTGGCACTGGTATGTCCACCTGGACATGGGGGACGAGGGACGAGGGCATAAACGACCTGATAATGCCCTTGCTTTTTCCTGACATCCCCCAAATCCCCACTTTGCCTCTGGCTGGACCCCAACCACTAAGGAGCAAGTTTTCTAAGAAATTGAAGTGTCAAAAGTGTGTTATGTGGGAGCCACACCGACAAATAATCTCAAGCTCAGTAAAACAAGCTCATTTATCAGCCTTGCTCCAGAAACCCATAAATTAATCTCAAAATAGATCAAAAGTTGCAGTTACTATCAGACCCATCCATGCAAGGCTGAACAGATCAGAAAGCAGGATTGTCTGATGCCTTCCCAAGCAGAGCCACTCGCTGCTTTCTCTCACAATCCATATCACTGCCATGCCCCCTTTCAGACTCCAGTGTTTTGGGTCCAACCTCACCAAAATTTAATCTGCTGAAAATTTGGGTATGTGAATTTTGTAACTAAAATCCCCAGGCTTTTTTAAGGTTGGAATGGGCTGTTTGTCCCCACTTCCCTGTACCTCTGGAAATCCTGACAGTCACATCCACACCCCGAAGCTGCCATTCAGTTTAAAAAAAGCTACCCCAAATATATCTTCCTAATAAAAATGCTGAATCCCCTCAACAAACACAGTAATTTCTTTGTACCCATACTACAAACCATAATGCACAAAAGGAGTGTGGGAGAGAGAGAAAGAGAAAGAAAGGGGGAGGGAGGGAGATAGGGAGAGACAGAGAGAGGGAGAGATGGAGAGAGAGGAGAAAGGTGCTTCTTATATAGACATGCAGAGGAAGCGGGGCTTTAGGGGGTTGAGTGAAGGAGAACTGGGTGCATTGGTGGTAGGATATGTACCCTGGTAGAATGATGGGTGTTGGAACATAGTATGACTGAAACCCAATCATGAACAGCTTTGTAACTGTGTATCTAAGGTGCTTTAATTAATATAGCACTGTAGCACTGTTGTCCTGTTGTTCATCGATTTGCTTGAGCAGCACCAGTAACATCTACATTTTAAGACTTATTGTTACTGTTTTTGGCATATTTAATACCCCAAAGAGAGCTTGCCAGACTCTGCCGTGCGGGTGGGATACTCTTAGTAGCTTGCTGGGCTCTCCAAGAGGGATGGAGGAATCAAACCCAGGTTAGCTGCGTGCAAGGCAAATGCCCTACTTGCTGCGCTATCACTCCAGTCCTTAAATTAATACACATAACTAAATAGATTAATAAGTTGTACTACATCAAATGAATAGTTTCTTCATGGCAAAATAAAAACAGGCTAAAACTAAAGTACAGATAACCCAAAGGGAAAATATTCAAATTCAGCATATATAATACAAATGGTTGATATCCATAATATACAAAGTGTTCATAAAGATCAAGACAAAACCTTATATAATGGGTAGAATTAATTAGCAGACAATTCTTGACAGAAGACAAATGTATTGCCAGTAAGCACACGAATAAATGGTTAGCAACACTATCATTATTTAAACTAAATAAAGAGGACAATGAGATACCATCTCACACGAGTGAGAAAGGTATATATCAAAAATATTGGGAACTATCTGTGTGTTGGTTGGATATGGTGAAAAAAATCAACTGTTTCTGGGAATGTTGCATGCCTCAACACATGTAGAAAACAGTATGGAGCGTTCTCAGTAAACTAATAGTTGAATTTATATGCTATATAGTAATTCCATTTTTTGTTTTTTCCCCCAAGATACAAAATCATTCATTCAAAAGTACTTATGTACATCATTATTCATTGCAGTACTTAAGACAATAACAAAAATATGGAACCAGCCTAAGTGGCCAACGACAAATCAGTAGATTATAAAGATGTTGTATATATACACCATGAAACACTACGCAGCTGCAAGGAATAATTAAATCATTCAATTTTCTGCAATGTGTTTGGAACTGGAAGATAATATATTGAGTTAAATAGCCAGAAAAATGATAGACACAGGGTGACATAAATTATCTGTGATACATAGAATAACTGGATGTAGAGATGTGATGCAGTGAAATGGGGATGGCTTGATCCAAGAGTATAGTGAGTAGAAGAGAGATAGAAAGAAATTGGAGGGGTGGGGAAATTAAGATGATAAGAAAATTAACAGGATAGCAGAGAGCCACAGGCTAGGGTACATGAATAATATAGGTAGTGTTATAGCTATATATCCAGAACACAAACACAAAAACACTAAAAACATGAGATGCAAACTACACTAGCCAGTATTTTAAATGTGTCTGTCAAGGTCACAGCCAGGGGTAAAGATGGAGGACAAGAGGGAACTTGGGTACACTGCCGGAGAGAAATATTAACTTGTGGTTCCATTAGTGTTGGAACATTAGATTTCTAAAGATCTACCATCAATTACTTTGTAAATCACAGTTCTTTAATTGAATAAAAAGTGGTCAAATTGAAAAAGAAGTATAGGGCCAGAGATACAGTACAGAGGGTAGGGCGCTTTGCTTGCATGCAGCCAACCCAGGTTTTATCCTGGCATCCCATATGGTCACGCAGACTTGCCAGGAGTAATTGCTGTGTGCAGAGCCATGAGTAGGCCATTATTATCACCAGGTGTGCCTCCAAAACAAAACTAATGATAAATTTACAAAAATTAAAAAGCATATGTGTTATCATAAACAAATTTGACTCCAAAGATTTAATGATCCACTCCAATTATGTGGTGTTTTGCTGTTGCAGAATAAACATTTATACACTATAAAAATTGATATTATTTTGTTTCTTGATGAAATTCCTGACTTTATTTATATTCTCTGAACTTTTGCACAACCCTTACATACATACATTTTATTGCCATATGTAATGTTGCCTTATAAAATGATGAATATTTATTTATATACTAAAAGCAAAATTCTAATTTACCTATCTACAAAGTATATTAAATTTTATATCGAAACAATGTTATATCTAATGGTGAATATTTAGAAAAAGAATGTTCAGTAACTAGTACAAATTAGTTATTAATACTTTCAAAGGGTTTAAGTTGTGTTGAATTTCTTAAAACTGAAAATATTTTTGCACATCTATAGTAGAAAATGCTGCCATATTGGAGGGCTCTTTCAGTGTCAGGCAAATGAGGCCCATTGTTGTTACTGCTTTTGGCATATTCAATATGTGACAGGTAGCTTGCCAGGTATTGCTGTGCGGGCGGGGTACTCTAGTTAGCATGCTGGGCTCTCCGAGAGGGATGGACACTTTTAGGGTGGCCTCAAATTGCCCTTATAGGTGTTCCCATGGTTCATACCATATTTGAAGCCCATCAAATATGGTGCAGAAATTATGGAAAAAGAGTGGTCCTATAAGAAGTGACAAGTGACTTAGTAGAAAAAGGCTATAGTTTAGACTCTAAATATAACTGTTATATACACAAATCACTTGTATCACTTGTCATCCCGTTGATCTTAAATTTGCTCGAGCAGACGCCAGCAGCATCTCCATTTTTCCCTGTCGCGTGCTAGTGTAGCCCAATGATATCTGCTCACTCCAGGAATAGGAAGAGCCTCAAACCGTTCGTCCAGGGTTTTGACGAAGAAGTCTGACCATCTCGTTGGTGGGAGGCCACGTGGTCTTTTGACGTCCCATGGAATCCAGTCGGTAACAGCTCTAGTCCAGCGATCATCTCTGAATCGCATTACATGTCTGACCCATCTGATTTTTGATGCCTTGGCAAACGAGACAGCGTCCCTGATTCTTGACCATCAAAGGAGGTCAGAACTCCGAATTCCTTCTCTCACTTGAATAAACCATGATACTCTAACAATATACACACATAGTTTAAAAATTTTAAGGGAAAGTATAGCATACAGAGATTTTCTTATTCTTTACTTTTCACTTCATGTCACTTGAGTTTTTCAATAAAAATTTCTATTGTAAAAATCTCACATATGAACTTATTTGACAACATTTTATCCATTAGCAGTATCATTATCACGATCAAGAATCACAAAATCCCATTGATCGTCGATTTCTCGAGCGGGCTCAATAACCTCTCCATTTGTCCTATCCCTGAGATTTTAGAAGCCTCTCTCTACTCGGCCTTCCCAACAATACCGCATTGGAGGCTCTTTCAGAGTCAGGGGAATGAGACCCAGCTTGTTACTGGCTTTGGCATATGAATACACCATGGGAAACTTGCAAGGCTGTCCAATGTCGGCAGGAAACTCTCATTAGCATACCAGTTTCTCCCAGAGGGAGAAATGGGTTATAAGATATCTGGGAGCTTGCTTTTAAGTCTCTGAATGTTGGCCATTGATGGGATTACACACACCTGTGTTCCTCTGCCGGTACATTCATGAGTGAGGCTTGACCGAACGTGTAGAGAGGGGCCTTGAGCATGGCCGTGGCTAAATTCTGGTGGTCTTCGGCCACCAGGAGCTCTGCTCGGGGCGGGGAGGGAAGCTGGTGCCCATCCCCTCCGAGGGGCCCCAGGGAAGACAGCCAGGCATGCGGGCAAGAGACTCTCTGCATTAGCAGTATAATGCTGGATAATGTCTTCATTTAATAGGAAATAAAACAGAACTAATTAAAAATGTTGAAAGTATACAGCATAATATGGTAGAACACAAGATGAAGAAATGATAAGTATTTGGTGACATGTATCATAAGTATGGCCATAGCTGGGCCAGTGGCTATGTGTCATAAATAGATTAGAATTCAAAACTAACTAAAGAACCACCAAAACAGATTTGCAAGCCCAAATACCAAAGTAGCAATGAACTTTTAACGGTTTTGAATAGCCCAAATTTTCAAAGAGAAAGATATCATAATAACTAATTTATTTCATTGATATTTAAAGCTTATCTTTTCTAGAAATCTTATGTTCCGGGCACCATTTCAATTGCTTTAAAATATTAATTATAGATAAATTGAAAACATTGATACTAAAAATAACTCTATGACAAAAATATTGCTCTTTACAAATTTATAAGTTGTATAAACAGAACCAAATGTATGTACCTAACAAGTCGAGAGGCCTGCATTTAAATCTTACTCTAGAATTTGAACCAGTAACCACTGTTCATTATAATACATTTTAAGTATTATTTTTACCCATTTTTAGGGAGTTATTAAAACTCCTTCTAAAAATAGTATGCGACAGTGAGAATCTTCCTTCATTAGTCTCAAATTCTTTGGAGAGACCCTTAAACTAACGCCAAAACTTAGAGAGCTTGGGTGCTGGAGCAATAGTAAAGTGGGTAAAGGTGCTTGTCTTTCACATGATTGACCCGGATTCAATCCCTGATAATCCACCTGGTACCCTAAGCCTGTCAGGAGCGATCCTGAGCACAGAGTCAGGAGTAAACCCTGAGTACCACCTGGTGTGGACCCAAAATATAAAAAAACAATAAACAAGAAATAACTCCAACTCTGAAAGCAAAGTATTAAATCATCTTTGCAAGACACACTGAAATGTTGTGAACAGAGCTCTCATTATTAACAGTTCCTACAATCAGTATACAAGCAATGATAAAGTTGAGTGAGCTGTTAATTAAAGGTAAAACAGAGTTTGCATTCATTATATGCCCAAGAGAAGAATCTATTAGGGGAACAAATAATTGGGAGAGGAGCAGTTCTGTTTTAGATCTAACCCATAAAAATGGACAATATCAAAGTCAATTAAAAAAGTATACTTTGGAGCTGGAGAGATAGCACAGCGGGTAGGGCGTTTGCCTTGCACGCGGCCGACCCGGGTTCAAATCCCAGCATCCCATATGGTCCCCTGAGCACGGCCAGGGGTAATTCCTGAGTGCAGAGCCAGGAGTAACCCCTGTGCATCGCCAGGTGTGACCCAAAAAGAAAAAAAAAGTATACTTTGTAATAGACATTTAAGGGCATTGGAGAGATAATATAGGGGTTAAAGTACTTGCCTTGTACAAAACCTACTCAGGTATGTTCATCTCAGACCAGCATATGGTCCCCTAAGCACCACCAAAGTGATCTCTGAGCAAAGAGCCAGGAGAAATTGCTGAGAACAGTTGGATGAGGAAAGAAAGAAAGAAAGAAAGAAAGAAAGAAAGAAAGAAAGAAAGAAAGAAAGAAAGAAAGAAAGAAAGAAAGAAAGAAAGAAAGAAAGAAAGAAAGAAAGAAAGAAAGAAAGAAAGAAAGAAAGAAAGAAAGAAAGAAAGAAAGAAAGAAAGAAAGAAAGAAAGAAAGAGAAAGAAGAGAGGAAGGAAGGAAGGAAAGAAAGAAAGAAAGAAAGAAAGAAAGAAAGAAAGAAAGAAAGAAAGAAAGAAAGATAGAAAGAAAAAGAAGAGAAAGAGGAAGAAAGGAAGGAATGAAGGAAAGTAAGGAAGGAAAAGAAAGAAAGAAAGAAAGAAAGAAAGAAAGAAAGAAAGAAAGAAAGAAAGAAAGAAAGAAAGAAAGATAGAAAGAAAAAGAAGAGAAAGAGGAAGAAAGGAAGGAATGAAGGAAAGTAAGGAAGGAAAAAAGAAAGAAAGAAAGAAAGAAAGAAAGAAAGAAAGAAAGAAAGAAAGAAAGAAAGAAAGAAAGAAAGAAAGAAAGAAAGAAAGAAAGGAAAGAGAGAGAAAGAGAAAAGAAGAGAGGAAGGAAGGAAGGAAGGAAGGAAGGAAGAAAGGAAGGAGAGAAACAAAGGAAAGAAAGAGAAAGAAAGAGAGAAAGAAAGAGAGAGAAAGAAAGAAAAAAAGAAAGAAAGAAAGAAAGAAAGAAAGAAAGAAAGAAAGAAAGAAAGAAAGAAAGAAAGAAAGAAAGAAAGAAAGAAAGAAAGAAAGAAAGAAAGAAAGGGAAGAAGTACAAGTGCTCTCAAAGAAAGCTGCATTTGATCCAACATGGCACTTTCTCCATGGGAAAAGACATGGACAGAATTGAAAACCACTTATCAGTAAGAAATATTATTGAAAAGGGTTATAAAAATGAATATAAATATATACACAGTCATTACTTATGATGACTGCAAGGAGATTTCCTAAAGGAACTCTCAAAATATATTAGAGTATCATGTTAAGTACAATACAGATTTTGAAAGGAATGATGGAATTGCTTGTTCCTATAGAATAATCTCAAGGAAATGTTGAAAAAATAAAAAATATCAATATAGAGTAATAATTCAATTACAATACCTCTTCATGAAGAAAGTGGTATAATATGATGATAGATGAAGTGATTCTACATATACATACATGTAGGTATATGTAGATAAATGCTGGGGACTAGCTTCTTCTATGACATTTGTAAAATTATATGCAATATTTGTCTTCCAATTTTCATAAAAGAGCTTCTAAAACCATTGTAATTTCCTAAATGATAGATGCAGCTCAAAAGTCTTTTGCTGTGCATATCAAGGTTTTTGAACCATACATTTAGCTTAAGTTAGTGATGTGTCTGGTGACTAGAGTAATATTTTGATGGGAACAAATTGTAAACAAAACAAAATGTAATTTGGTGGCAGAATTTCAATTCCTAAGAGAATGTAAACTGAGATAATCTTCAATGAACAACAGAAATGAAATGCATTAGTCAGTTCTGCATGCATACTGGAAACCTCATTGAAAACCAAACTTAGGGGAGTTTGGAGAGTATTCATTTTCATGAATTTATATTCCAGGATGCATCTCTATGTTAATACAGTAAAGGAATTTGAAACCATGGCATGTTGGGAGCTATAGCAGGCAAGTATTGCCTTGCATCAAGCCAACCCAGGTTTGATATCTGTCACCTAACGTGGCCTCCTAAGTACTGCCAGGAGCGATTCTTTAGGACCAAATCAGAAATAAGTCATAAATACCAATGCATGTGGCCTCCAAATCAAAATAATTATAATTCATAAATTACAAAATATTTTTAAAAGCCATCCTACTAATCACTGTATATCCAAGATGATTGAATAAATGTATACACATAAACACATGCACTAATTATTGTGCAGAGGAAATAGACAATGACTTACACTCCATACTTTGTAGACTATTGAACAAATAAAATACAATATTATTTGTAAAAGCATCAGTAAATTGTCAAAGGGAGAATCATAGCACTGTACAAGAATAAAAGCCTGTTTGCATTCTGTCTCTGCCCAGCCTAGTTATTTGAGAGACTCAGTCTTACTTTTCTAAAACAAGGTAGTCACACTAAATTCTGGTCTTCTATGACAGTAGTTGTCAAGCTTTACTGCACATTACAATACTTAAGGAGTATTTTTAAAATATAGAGAGTTTATACAATAACTCTCAAGGTGGAGCCTTGTCTGAATTTTTAGTACAGTTCATAGATTTTGAGAAACATTTCCTTTAAGAGTTCAATTTTGGAGACCATGTTGATATATTTTATTTATGCTTCTTGCTTTGAAATTGAAGTTCATTAATCTTGAACAATAAAATGATGTCATCAACTACCAGTAACCCTGATTTTGGGGGCGACCAGTTCTTTTATTACATCAGACCCACCACCAAGTACCAAAGAAGACACACAATTGAACTATATGTGCTTGAAGCCCAAGTCCAGGGCCAAGTAAAGCATCTAAGCATCTACATTTGAGGCAATAAAGATTTTTCTGGTTAGAGTTCAATGCACAAAGTAGCACGGGGTACCAAATCACCCATCTTAAATTATAGAAGATAAATATAATGTTTCTATGTGTCCGTGGTTGCTTTTTTGTTAAAATTAGTTTACCATTTTTCATTAATTTCATCCAGCTTCAGGTTTACAGTATAAAACTAAGGAGAAAATGATATCATTTTTCTGCCATTGTCTTGTCAGAAGCCTCCATAGGGGTTAAGGGGTATGTGAGGTCTTGTGAGCACCTCTAGCTGTCAATGCCAAAATTCTCACTTAGTGTCCCAGAGCCTCAAAACGATCAGCAGGCTAGTGCCACACTATTCACACAGATTTTCCCACAAATATCTGCATGGCTTTCATGTAGTTCTCATACATTGTGAAGTATTGAAAAATTCCCACAAGGATAAGTTCTCACGTTTATAGGGATTTTGTTTGGTTTTGCCATTAGCAATTTGTGTTTTGCAATGGACATTCACTATTTATTTTGTATTTTCTTTTCAAGTGGCAAATCACTCTAGCTCTTGTTTGTATAGTTTTATCTCTTCCTCAACTCTGAATGCCAGTCTTGCAACTCTAGATTGAAGATGTTTCTAATGCAATACTCTGAAACTATTTTCCATTCCCTTATTGTTTGTAAAGTTTTACATGATATATATTTTGTGAATTATGTGCTGTTTGCTTATATGTGAGGTTTTGCATCTCTCTTACTGTTTTAAGTAATGCTCCTTATTTGCTCTTGCTGTTTTGAATGCAATATGTATTGGTGTTGATTTGTTTGATTTTATTTTGTTTGTATTATTTTATATGTATTCTCATCTTAAATGTGAGCACAGATCTCCCTGAAGTAACTGGGTAATATCTTCAGCTATTATCTCTTCCACTAGTCATTCTCCTCTTTCTCTTTCTCTTTTCATTCTGTTATTCTTATAATTTGGAGGTTATTCTCTTTTGTTTTTGTTTGTCTGTTTGTTTTTTCTGCAATACTTTGTAAAGTTCAAGAATTCCTCCTGGCTCTGAACTCAGGAATTACTCCTGGCAGTGTTCATGAGACCATATGGAATATGGGATGTAACACAGGTCAGTTGTGTGTAGGGAAGCAGCCTACCTACTTACCCACCCACCTACCCTACCTATCTTTCCAGCCCAGATTCCTTTTCCTATTCCATGCCAAATAGCTCATATTTTATTCTATTTCTATATATTTTATTGCCTTTTGGTTGGATATGGCTTATATTTTGTCTTCAATATAACTTATAATGTTATTAGCATGCTGAATTCGGGTGCTGAGACTTGCTACTATACTCGTCATCTCTAATTCCATTTCAGTAAAAAATTTGTTATTGTATCAAGTATTTTTGAGCTTATTCAATTTCTCTTCTAGCATTCACTTTATTTCCTCTACCATTGTGAAGAATGTTTTTCTGAGGGCCTCCTTGAAAGGCATTTAATTTTTGATGAACTTGATAACTTACATGAATTCTGTATCCCTTTATAAAGAAACTGAAATTCTTTGATTTCTAATTGTAATTAGTGTCTGATGTGTACTAATGATGGAGTTTCAGAGTCCAGAATATCACTAGGGTGACCTGATATGTTGACCACAGCATCAAACTGCTATTCATGCTCTATTTATTGCTTTCTCATTTTATTCACTACTTTTTGAAGATATTTGACAATGATAGGCTGTGACAAAGTTGTGGGTGTGAGGCTGGCAGACCAGAGCTGGTGTGAAGGGGTCGTAAGAGAACTAAACTAATGAATGTAGCATAATTGGTCTGTATTTGTAAAGCATAAAGAGTAAAGTTGTGTTGAAGACGGCAAAGGATAGTCATAGCTGCAATTTCAGGTCTCTGTGGGTGTATGGGACACAATAAGAATCTCACACATGTATAATGAATACAGACATTGGTTTGGTTTGTTTTTTAACTGGACCTTATGTTTGAAATATTCATCTGAGTTCAGCCACATAATTATTCATAGTGCTGTTAGAAAACCAATGTATGAATATATTAGTATATTTAATATTTCTCTATAAATTTTATTTGCTTTTGTATCACTTGTCACTTGTCATCCCATTGAACTTCGATTTACTTGAGCGGGCTCCAATCACATCTCCGTTCATTCCTGTTGCGTGCTAGTGTAGCCCAATGGTATCTGCTCACTCCAGAATCATGAAGAGGCTCAAACCTTTCATTCAAGGTTTTGATGAAGAAGTCTGACCATCTCGTAGATGGGCAGCCATGTGGTCTTTTGACATCCCTTGGAACCCAGTTAGTAATAACTCTAGTCCAGTAGGTGTCTCTAAATCGTATTACGAGTCCAACCAATAGGATTTTCGACGACTTAGTAAATGAAAGTGTCCCTGATTCTTGACCGTCAACAGAGGTCAGAACTCCGAATTCCTTCTCTCACTTGAGTGAAACGTGATACTCCAAGCATAGCTCTTTCAATTCCTTTTTGGGATACCTGAATAGCGTTCTCTCCCTGTTTTTGTAGGGCCCAGGTCTCCGAGGCATATGTTAGTGCAGGAAGAACAGTGAAGTCTAAAAGATGTGCATGGAGCTGGAGGTTCTTCATCCTCTTAACCACTTCTTTGATGCTCTTAAAGGTGTTCCACGCTGCTCTCTTTCTCCTGCACAGTTCTGGCACCAAGTCATTCCTCATATTGTGTTCTGGACCCAGGTACACAAAGCTGCTGCATGCAGAGATGTTCATTCTGTTGAGTGTAAATGGAGCGCCAGGGACTAGTTCGTTTTTCATAAACATAGTTTTGGTGAAATTCAGCTGAAGTCCAACCTTCCACACTCTCTATTGAAGTCGGCAAGCATTTGTGCCACTTGGCTGTTTGGTGTTATTAGAACGAAGTCACCAGTGAAGCAGAGGTGGTATAGTTGTCGACCATCTATCTTCACTCCCATTCCTTCCCATTACAGTCATCCCATGATGTACTCAAGGGTGGCACTGAAGAATTTGGTGAAATGGTATCAACTTGTCGAACCCCTCTCTTCGTGTCAATGATCACTTCCTTGTGGAATGGTGAGATCATGGTAGTAAATCCGTAATACAGCTCATGGAGGATCTTGATGTACTGAATTTGAATGCCCTGTTTGGCTCGGGCTTTGATGACTGCTTCAGGCTCAATAGAATCAAAGGCCTTCTTTAAATCAATGAATGTTAGACAGAGCGGCATCTTGAACTCTTGCAAAACTTCAATGAGCTTGGTCACTGTCTATCGTGCTGAATTCTTTTCGTAACCCAGGTTACTCACATGGCTGTCCTTCGTCTAGTGATTTGCCAATCCTATTCAGGGTGACTCCAGTGAACAGCTTGTAGATGATGGACAACAGGCGGTAGTTGCTGATTTCCTGGATGTCTACCTTCTTTTACAACAGAACGGTCTGCTGGTTTTCCATTGGGACGGAACCTTGCATACAGACATGTAGTGTGTGAAGAGCCAAGCCAGTGTATTGACGACTTCTGGCAGCAGATTCTTCAGGTATTCGAGTCTGACCATTTCTGGACCAGGTACTGTACATGACTTTATTGACACAATGGTGTGTCGTACTTAGGAAGGGAGGGCGTTGTAAATGACATATTCATCCTGGGGAATTTGGTGTGTGGGCAGGTGTATGTGGCTGTGGAAGAGATCAGAGTAGAAGTTGTGAATAATCCTCTCCATTGCACTTCTCGAAGATGTCGTAGATCCATCAGGACATCAAAGGACACTCATCTCGTTCGTGTGGTTGGCGAAAGACAGGCAAGCACTGCATATACTTTTCCCGGCTTCTGCCGCATCGACCAACACTGCAGCTCTTCTCTCTTTGAGGTATTCCTTTATTGCTTCTCTCCAAAGCTTTGAGAGCTCAAACGTTAGTTTGTGAATGCCTGAGGCTCATGCCAAACTACATTGATGAATGAGCTTGAGAGTGTGGTGGTCCCATCCTGTCCAGCAGGGAGGACCCTTTGTGGGACTGGGAAGGGGACACAGCCAAATGAACAGGCTCAGAGCCAAAAGGAGGAGGAGAGAGAAAGAGCGTTTATTCTATGGCAGTTACAGTATTTATACCTCTCTGCTGGGAGGAGGTGGTATGATATGCATGCCGGGGACCCCCAATAGAAGTGCAGGGTGTGGCATGGGTGTTAGCTAGTGATAAACAAATGGTGATAGGATAAGATAAGTAAGATTAGGAGTGGCAACCTTGCTACAGAAATTTAAGTAAGCCTCTGTTTAATCAGAAGAGAAGAGCCAAGCTTCATAAAATGGCTCCCTACATGAGAGTTTCCAAAGACAGGCATCTGTTTGTGACTTTCCCACTCTGTGCATTCCTCGCTCAGTCATGGAGGTGCTGAACCAGCCGATCATATTCCTTGTCGATGTTGTCAATGAATGCATCTTCCCACATTGACAGAATAGTGCCAAAGAGCTCCCAGTTGGTCATTCTGTGACTTCTCTTCTTAAACTTAAACTTTGCAGACCTTTCTCCCCCCTCTGTGAAGTAGAATTTTGCACGAAGGAGATGGTGGTCAGATCATGTTTGGAATTTTAAGACAACAGTGACATCAGTCAGGCAAACCTTCGATTGAATATGATTTGGTCAGTTTCATTGTGGAACTGTCCACTGGGAGACAACCATGTCCAACATTTAGATTTGGCCTTCTGGAACTGTGATTTACATGGTCGATATGATAAACTCAGACAGTCTCTCACCCTGTTTGTTACATTCTAGACAATGGGTCCCAATGTGGAGTTCTTCAGGCGACCTTCTCGGTCCCATTTTGGCATTAAAATCACCAACAATGATCTTGTAGAAGGTGTGGTCTTCTTTTTAGAACTTCTCCAGCTTCATGTAGATCTTCTCAATTTCTTCATCATAGTTGGATGTTGGTGTGTAGAAGATAGAAGATAGATGAAGATAGAAACTGCAGGAAGTGAGCCACATCTATTCAAGCGTAATCATCTGTTTTGGTTGCTAGGCATTTGAATGAATCAATGCTCATGGCCAACTTCTTTTTGACGAGGACACCAATGCCACAAACGCCTCTGTTGTCTCATATTCCGAGGAACAGTTATTCTCCTGTTTCAAAGATGGTGTGATGTGATCAATGCCTTCTGATTCAGTCAGACCAATGATGTCATACTTGATCTTCTGCACTTGCATCATCAGGTCCTTGATGGATTCTTCCGATACCTGTGTACATGCATTGAAAGTACAGACAGTCATTTTAGTCCTTCTCGATTTGGCAGTCATTTCGTCCCTGAGATTTTATCAGCCTCTCCTTGCTCATTCTTCTCTATGCTGCCATATTGGGGACTCTTTCAGTGTCAAGCGAATGAGGACCATAGTTGTTACTGTTTTGAACATATTGAATACCCCATGGGTAGCTTGTCAGGCTCTGCTGTGCGGGCCGGGTACTCTCATTAGCTTGCTGGACTCTCTGAGAGGGATGGAGGCTTTTAGGGCAGCCTACAATCACCCTTACAGGTGTTCCCATTGTTCACACCATATTTGAACCCCATAAAATATGGTGCTGAAATTGTGGAAAACGGCTATTAAGTGTCCTATGGTGCATCTTCGAGGCCGCGTGATCTGGAAAGCAGCTTGGAGCATGGCAGTGACTGGGTAGTGGAGGTTGTGGAACTCAGTCGATGAGGTGTTTGTCTGGTGTTGTTAGGGTGGGGCATCTGGGTTTGATCCCTGGGTCACCGGAAATTGCATGAGTCAGACAGAGGATCTTGTTTCTGGGTCTCATTGAGCTTGGAGTCCAAGGTCACAAATTTCTGCTTTACCTGGTTCTGTGGGGATTCACTCATGCATGAGGTTTGGCCCGAGTGTCTGGAAAGCGTCCTGGAGCATGGCAGTGGCTGGGTAGTGGAGTATTTGCTTTTATAAGGAATAAAATATAAATTCATAGCTAAAGAAAATTGGAATATTCTCAACTACACAGAAATTAAACTACCCATTGTTAAACAAGAGTTAACCAAAAATTAAGTTTAAAAATTTCTCAAGAGAAATAAAATTGAAAACCGAATATACCAAAATTTATACAATATAACAAAAATTACTAAGATAAATAACTTTATTGATAAACACCTTTATTAAATAAGGAAGAAAGATTTCAAATAAATATATCTCACATCAAATAACAATGAAAAGAACTTACTGAGCCTAAAACTATTGGAAGAGAAAAGTATTCAAACAGCAATGAAATAGAAATTAAATAGTCTTTAAGATTTGAGGAAAGCAAAATGAATGAGTAGACCATGGCAGTTAAAGACCTCCAAAAAAGACAAATAAACCAACATATGTGTTATAAAAGTCTTATTAGTCTTTCAAAAGAAGGTGTCTGGTTAGTCTAAAATTAAATATATGTCTGTGAATGTAGGTGTACTTTTGATGTTGATTTCCTAATAGTCTGTGACATTGGTCAAGTAGGTCTGTATAGGTTGGTGCTCCAGTAATTTCGTTGGCAAAAAAGTAAACCTTGGAAGTAGTGTGGTCAAAAATAGAAATAAAGCAGGATAAATATCAGAACCTTGGAGACATACAAATATGTAGAATTGCAGCAAGCTTCCCCACTAAGGAGGGAGACTCATTTGGTTGCTAGAAGTTTAGTGCAGGGTCAGTATCTGAAACCCAGAAAGTTTAGAAGGTACAGATTACTAAGTGAGTCCCTCCTCTTGAACAGTAATAGTTAATTTTTCACTGTGGCAAGAACCTCAGGATATAAAGCAAGCCAGGCTGCTCATTCGACAGAGGGGAACTGTTCACATCCAAATAGAAAAAGTCCCTAGAATTTGAGATCATGCAAGTTTTCAGGACACCAGGAAACTCCTTCATAGAAGCATTTATGTGTCTGCCAGAGGCGGAAACTAGGGAACCGAAAAAAATCCAATGATTTTAGCTAGTATGGCAGGACAGCTGGAAATGGCTCCTCCCTGAATTATCAAAGTTAAATTTTACAGCTGCTGTAGACTCAGGCTGCAAAAAAATGTCTTGTTGGTCATTTGAGCAGAGTGAGAACTAGCATAATGTTGAAGACTGAGACTTCACTATCACTGGAAATTTAGAAAAGATAGTCTGCACAGTAAACTAACAATGGTAGCAGAATGTTAAGGAAGAGATAAAAGCCTAGAAGAAGGATCTTAAGCAACAGTCATAAAGGTCAGATATAGAATGGGTCTGTTCAGAAGAGGAGAGGATTTCATATGCAGATGACTTTGTTTCCACTCAGGACAAGAATGGAAGGAAACTACTAACTACTGAGAGATTAGTCTCCTTTTACAACCTTCACACTTGAATTCTGAAAAACAAAACAGAATTACAGTCAAGAGCCAAAGCACTTCCTATTAAAAGAACAAAGCAAGTGCCCAAAACATTAAATATAGCAACAGAATTAATGAGACAGAAAAAGAAAATTGATTGAAAATTTATATTAGCAACAGAAATGTAGAATTTAATAATTACATAAAAACGACTATTAGAAAATTATCAAGGTACCTCATATGCAAACTAACAGAGAATAAAACATTACAAAATGAGAAAAAAAAGTGAAGCAGAAGGAATTTTCAGCAGAAACTGGAGATGTAAAAAAAATTCAAGAGATGCTAGATTGGAAAGCATATTATATGAAATGAGTAATGGAATGAGTAGCAAACAGTTCACCTTGTACAAAAAGAATAATTAACATTAGAAATAAACTCCAGTTACGAATCAAATGGAAGAAGAGAGAGATGGCATTTTTTTTAAAAGCCTTCAAGAACTATCTAACTCCATTAGAAGAAGAAATATACGGAAAATGGAAACACCAGAGGGTAAGGAGAGAGATAGAAGGGAACAAAGTGCCAAGTCAGAGAAATAGAAATTTCCAAAGCCAGTTAAATAAATAACTACGGAAATATAAGAAATCTTTAATAACATTCGGATTTCTAATTGCAAAAATTAAACACCAAGGTGCATTATTGTTAAATTGTCAATGCCAGTGATAAAAAGTATTTAGCCACACTAGGGAATATAAATAATAAATGCACCACAAACAGCCTATCATCAGAATTTACAGCAGAAACTAAAGATTATGTGAGAGTGTAAAAACAAATTCACAATTCTAAAAGGTACATTTCCAGTCTAGAATACACTGTAGCATTGTCCTCCCTTTCATTGATTTGCTCTAGCAGACACCAGTAACGTCTCCATTGTGAGATTTGTTACTGTTTTGGGCATATCGAATATGCCATGGGTAGTTTGCCAGGCTCTGCTATGCAGGCGGGATACTTTAGATAGAGAGGGATGGAGGAATTGAACCTGGGTCAGCCGCATGCAAGGCAAACGCCCTACCCACTGTGCTATCGCTCCAATCCTGAAAACACACTACTCTGCAAAATTATAATTTAAACATGTTGTAAAAATAAATATTTCCCATATGAAAAAGGTGAATGGATTTTTGCCACCTTAAGTTCTGCAATGCCAGGAATGTTGAACGTACTTCCAGGGCAAATTTTAAAAACACACAGAGAGAATCTCAAGTATGGTGATGAATACTAATACAAAATCAGAAACACAGCCAAGAACAAAATGAAACAATGATATACCAAAGGAGAGGAAAAGTGGCAGAATTTGTTTTTCCTAAAGATTATGAGTTGATGACAAGAGCAAATAAAAGGAATTATTTTTGGGGCCGGAGCGATAGCACAGCGGGTAGGGCGTTTGCCTTGCACGCGGCCGACCCGGGTTCGATCCCCGGCATCCCATATGGTCCCCCAAGCACCGCCAGGAGTAATTACTGAGTGCAAAGCCAGGAGTAACCCCTGAGCATTGCTGGGTGTGACCCAAAAAGCAAAAAAAAAAAAAAGGAATTGTTTTAATTACATAGAGACTGGTTCATGCCCCCTGATAACCACGCAGAAAAGAAAAAATCTTGATATGAGACAGAAGAAAAAATAAGGGAAAAAATCACCAGGAAAAAAATCCAAAGTGAGCAAGATGGTAACTTTGCAAATTAAACATCTAAAATATAAAACAAAAAATAAAAATGGAAATAATAAGCTTCATATATTGATAATTACATTCAATGCAAATTTTCTGAATTTAATGATTAAGAGACAGATAAGTTGTACTGATAAAAAGTCAGAAAATATTATGCATGTAAAAAATCATACTGCACATAAAAACAACCATACATTCATAATAACTGGATAAAACAAACTATTTAAAGCTATTAACAGAATTAAAACATTAATGTCTATACTGGGTAAAGAAGTTGAAGGTGTATATAGTTAATGGAATACCACTCAGTTTTTAAAAAGAAAGTTTGCTTTTCAGGAAAACATGAGTGAAACCTGAGGTGATTATTCTAAGCAAAATGGTTTAAACGTGTGAAATAACTGCATGTGCTCTGAGGACTATAAGTATTCAAAGAAAATACAATGTCAAAGCACAGCTAGAGCTTTTGAATTTTATAAAAAGAGGATGATTATGAGAGGGAGGTTGACAGAGAAAGAATGGGTATAATGGATAAATTTGAAAGCATGAGGAGACTGGATTTTGGTGATGGGTGTGGTTGAAGGCATAATACATAAAGATTTAAAGCTATATATACTACTAAAATCTTAAAGCATATTAAACAAATGTTGAATCAAGAAAATATTGCCAAAAGTTTGCCAAAATAGTATTTTAAGAAGATAAGCAACACTTGAAAAATTCTTAGAGAAAAGACTCAAAATAAATAAATAAGAAAAGAGATATTGTAAATTATTCCACAGAACAATAAAAACAGTGATAATTAATATACCAGTACATCTGACAAACATATAAGAAATGCACAAAAACATATATAAACTAATACTATTGAAACAAGAAGAAATAGAAAATCGAAGTAGACCAATAATGTAAAAGGTGATGCAAAAGATAATTAAACTGTTAAAGTTCCATTTTTAATTCAAAGAATTAAAAGCAGTTATATATATGTATATATATATAACAACTATGTTGATAGCATTAGCAAAATAGTTCAAATGTTAAGACAATCACATGCCCATTTATAAACAAATGGATAAGTCAAATGTGGTATGTATAGTCAAAGGAATAATATTTACCCTTAAAAAATAAGAAAATTGGGACCATAGCGATAGTACAGCAGGTAGGGCATTTGTCTTGCATGGTGCTGACCTGGGTTTGATCCCTAGCTTCCCATATGGTTCCCAGAGCACCACCAGGAGTGATTGCTAAGTGGAGAGCCAGGAGCAACTCAAGAGCATTGCCAGGTGTGTCCCCCCACAAACAAACAACCCTCCCAGCAGAAAATTATGAAATTATCTTACGATTTACTTCGGTTTGTTTTGAGGCCACATCTGGCAGTGACTGGAGTTCATTCTTGGCTCTGTGCTCAGGGATCATTCTTGGCTGGCTCTGGAGATCATAAGGTATGTGGAGGATGAAGGCAACCACCCTACCTGGTGTCAAGCTCTACAATCTTAAAATCTTTTTTCACACTTGATGACGTGAAGGTAAATTAAATAAGTCTGTTCACCTATATGAGATATTTAAGAGAGTTAATACCACAGAAACAGAAAGTATCAGTGTATCACTCTCATCCCATTATTTGTGGATTTACTCAAGCGGGCACCAGTAACGTCTCTATTATATTCCGCCCTGAGATTTTAGCAGCCTCTCCTTACTCGTCTTTTCCAATGGTTGGAGGATCTTTCAGGGTCAGGGGAATGAGACCTATCATTATTGGCTTTGGCATATTAAATACACCCCGGGTAGCTTGCCAGGCTCTGCCGTGTGGGCAGGATATTCTCAGTAGCTTGCCGGGCTCTCTGAGAGGTATGTATGTATCTTTTACTGTATTTGGGATATGAATACACCATGGGTAGCTTGCAAGGCTCTCCCGTGTGGGCAATAGACTCTTGGTAGCTTATCAGGTTCTCCAAGAGGGAGAACAAGGCTTCCAGGAGCTTGGTCTTATAGTCTCTGGATGTTGGCTGCTGATGGGATTACACCACCCTGGGGGCAGTTCGTGGGTATGGCTGCCAAGTTACTGGAAAATGGGGGGCCTGGGTGGAGAAGGCCCAGTCCCAATCCAAGCACACTTGGAGATCTCAGCCCCGAGTCCCATATATCTGGGTTTCTCTGCTGGTCACTTCATACGTGAGGCTCGTCCAAACATGTGGAGTGTGGCCTTGAGCATGGCTGTGGCTGGATTCTGGAGGTCTTCAACTGTCAACACTCTGCTTGGGGTGGGGAGGAAAAGGCAACCCGTCCTTTCTGAGGGGCCCCGATGAAGACAGCCAGGTGCGTATAAAGTTTCTGTATATTTTATACAGAAAATATAAAGAAAGATATTAGAGACTCTAGAATGAGAATTGGTAGTCATTGCTTAATGTTTTAGGGTTTAAGTTTTACAAGATAAAAACATTTATGAATATGGACGATAGTGATGGTTGTACATTATGAATGTAATGCTGCTTCTCTGTACACATACAATCATTAGTGGCTTTATTAAAGAAGTAAATTATGACCTACATATGTAGGAATTTCCAATGTTAATGTTTCATATACATCAACTGGATTACTTTTTCTCATTTCAGGAAAATGGGTGAAAAGAAATTCACAATTGGCATATGATCGACTACCATTAATACAAAAAATTTCATCTCTTTTCCTGATATTTGAAATGAGCATACTCAAATTTCTAAATTTAGCACAAAGATTATAATTATTAAAAATCTTTAATTGAATTAGCATTCACATATCTATTTGGTGAGTGCTTCAACACTGTAAGTATATGAAGATGACCTTTTTCAAATATTCACTTTAAAAGTTACATATATTGTGGCTGGAGTGATAGCACAGCGGGTAGGGCGTTTGCCTTGCACGCGGCCGACCCGGGTTCGAATCCCAGCATCCCATATGGTCCCCTGAGCACCGCCAGGGGTGATTCCTGAGTGCATGAGCCAGGAGTGACCCCTGTGCATCGCCGGGTGTGACCCAAAAAATAAATAAATAAATAAAATAAAAGTTACATATATTTGCTTTCCCATATACTGTATTTGCTATGTTATTTCAAAACAATGACCTATATTAAATATATGCTTCCATATTTAGAGCAATTATAGTGAAATTTTAGGAGAACAGGGAAAATAAAAAATCATCCACAATAAACTGTGTAAGTTAAGACAAAAATGTTACATATAATCGATGTAAAATGTACCAGTTCAGACTTGGCACTAGAACTGCGCAGGAGGAAGAGAGCAGCGTGGAACGCCTTCAAGAACATTGAAGAAGTAGTTAAGAGGATGAAGAACCTCTGGCTCCGGGCACATCTTTTTGACTCCATCATTCTTCTTGCACTAACATATGCCTCAGAGACCTGGGCCCTACTTAAACAGGATGAGAACGCTATTTGGGTATCCCAAAGAGGAATCAAAAGAGCCATGGTAGGAGTATCACGTTTCACTCAAGTGAGAGAAGGAATAAGGAGTTCCGACCTCCGTCGATGGTCAAGAATCCGGGGTGCTGTCTCGTTTGCCAAGGCATCAAAAATCAGATGGGCCAGACATGTAATGTGATTCAGAGATGACCGCTGGACTAGAGCTGTTACCGACTGGATTCCACGGGACATCAATAGACCACATGCTGCCCACCAAAAAGATGGTCAGACTTCTTCATCAAAACACTGATTGAACAATTTGAGGTTCTTCCTGTTCCTGAAATCAGCAGATATCATTGGGCTACACTAGCATGCAACAGGGAGAAATGGAGACGTTACTGGCGCCTGCTCAAAAATCAAAGATCAACGGGACAACAAGTGATACAAGTGATACAAAATGTGCCAGCTATTAGCCATTCATAGAAACATTTGTTTAAATTTTCAGTTCTTGCTTTGTTTTGGGTACACACCTGGTGATATTTAGGGCTAACTCCTGGCTCTGTCTTCAGGGATCACTTTTGCCATTGCTGAGCGGCAATGTGGTGCTGATGATGAAATCTTGGTCAGTAACCGGCAAGGCAAGAGCCCGACCCACTGTTAAATCTCTCCAGGCCTGAAATTTTCACTTTGTCCACACTTTGTAAGAATACTGAACAATATTATCTGCAAATGTTTATACGTGGCGTATTATACTTTGCAAGCATTAAGAATGTAGCCAAGATGATTGAATAGGGAGAATTTATGCAGTATTCTATGACTGTGGCAAAATCTATACCGCAGATTAGGAAGCCCCATGGAAAACAACATAGGGGCGACAAGACCTTTTCCCTAGGACAGGAGCCCTGCAATCAAGTACCAAGCTGCAGTCTGGAATTGAAGGTTTAGGTACTCAATGATGCAATAGGAAGTGGGTTCGGGTTGGAGCAGCCGCTAAGAGATGAATAGAGTTCTAATGCCACATAACTTTACCCGGAAGAGAGGGGATCTTAGACTGAAACCCAGTGCACATTTCAACCCTAGAATTTTTCTCTTATTACATCAGAAAGGGAGACAAGAGGCCATATATGTCATGGTATATTGTGAGACCCAAAAGCAGGCTCCTCAGAAGCCATGACAAGATGCAGCTAACATTAAGTCTCAGCTAGGCCTCAGTTCAAAGCAGGATTTGCAGTTTCTGGTAAACTCCCAATTGAGTAATTCTCCTAAATAAGAAACTGGGCAGTTGGATCTGGCCAGTCATTAGGGGTCACTGCACCCTTCTTGGAAATTAACCCAAGACATTACTGGTACCTGCTGTCTAATTGTTGACCACAGTTGTAATAGGGCAATGCTAAAATTAGACCAGTATATAAACCATTTCTTAACTGAACCCTATATAAACCGCTTGTGAGTTGGAGTCTGGGTCCTTGTTAAGACTCCACTGTGTTGGATGAGACTTGGACCCTAGCTTGAGCTAGCGCTGGCTCGGGCTAGTAATAAACTTCCTTTGCTTTTGTGCTATCACGTGTGGAACTGGTCTCTCTGCAACTGGGGATCTAGAACTTGGGCATTACAATATAAATGTTATCACACATTTGCTCAAGAGTCTAGCTTCTTACTTGGTGCTTGGGAATGAGGAGTAAGAATAGCACAGAAGCCCCCACCCCCGTTATCTTCAGTGCTACAGGTATTTACTTATCACAAGAGATCAACAGAAACCTGTGCTTAGGACAGGAGAGCAGACACTCTTTTAGGAAGCAGCTCTTCTAGCAACTTCCTGCTGCAGCAGCTTCTCCTGCCATGCCTTCTTTCCAGCCGCAGCTTCTCCACAAGTTTATTTCTCTTCCAGGGCTTAATCTGCAACTTCCTATTACCAGCGCTTATGTAATTTATGTATTCCTTCCTACCCTGTTGTCTGATAATTTATATCTGATATGTGAAAATCCATCCCTCTGATTAGTCACACATAAAAAACCAGACCAGATTCCCATATAGCAACCAATCAATCCTATTTTACACACACCACCCAGATGGAATATAGTGAGGTGCCTGTAGCTGGCACTTCCTTGTAACACAAGGGCTTGAAATAACCCCACGTATGGTTTCATTGGCCATTTGCACCTTTGCCAGAAAGAGGTTATCTTTGTTAGTTCTTAGAAACAGAAACCTCCGGCAGAAAATTACTAATTTCAGATACACCCATCTCAAATTTAAGGCAGAATCCATGGAGAGACTACAGGAATTAAACAATACTTTGTATATATATACAAAGCTGTTAAGATCCTTGCCATCACATAAGTCCCTGAAAATTGCCAGAAAATCTCTCGATGTCTGAAAATACTGCTGGGCTTAATCCTGTAGAACCTGCGTACCACCCGAGTAACACCAGCGTCATTGGCATCACAGAATTCTTAGCCCTTGCATTGAACCATCCAATCCAACTGACCAATTGGAGTGGCCCCAGGATCCCTAAGCACTTTGGTGGAGTCCCATCATCTCTTCCCCCAAATCAAACTAAGGTAAGAATAAAACCCGCTGAATGATATTTTCTTAAACTTAGAGAGACTGACTTCCTCATAGTACACATTTAATTGCTAGTAGTCTGATAAAATAAACACCTAGAGTGAAAAGCATTTTCGCTGACCTCACGAAGCATAGGTAGTTAGCAGGGTGCTCCTTTACCTGCTGTGCAGCCGCAGAGAACAGGCTCTGTGACTGATGTTTCAACCTTACCTTAAGTAAAATCCCCTCTACAGGTCATTCAACCATCTGCAGGTTGGTGAGACCACAGCACAGCACTTTGGGGGCTTTTAGGCACTGGTGATTTTTCGTTAAAAATTTGCTTTATACAGCCTAGGGTACTGAAACTTGGTTCTAAACATCTTACAAACACAAAAATCTTGAACCACAGGACACCCCCCAGGAAGGTTTGTTTGATTCCTGAGCCTACTATTGTACCAGCAACAGGAAAACACAAATTACTCATTAGCTATGTAGATATCTTAGGTGCTACATTTGATACTGGGCACATATACGTGTGATTTACAGTTATTGCTCAGTCTTGTTAGACTTTTACTATACAGCCACAATCAGGCACCAGCAATTGTGAACCCTAGGTTACAGTCCAGGTCTGTATAGCCAACTTCTATAGAACCCTTATGATTGAAAACCCCTGGTGATTTTGCAAATCTGTGCAGATTTAAAGGCATAGTCTTTATCTGGAGTTAGTGATCATGAATCACGGATCAATTACCCCACCCCAGCTCTACTGAAATACAAACCCTGGACAATTCCTCAGTAGCACGAGGTACAATGGAAAAATGGAAGATTTCACCTGCATTAATGACTGCAGACAGAAATCTAGGAAGGAACACATGTTTCATATTCTTTTATACTCCCTAATAAAAATTTTAAGAAGAATCCTAAGTAAGCTCACGGAATTGAATAAATAAATAGGAGATGACTTCAGCAAGGATATGAAGAGTAAGAAAAAATGTAAATGGAAATTACTGAGCTAAAGAATAGATGAGCTGGAATAAGAAAAATGATGCATCTGAAACTGAAGAATTGTTAGAAGTCAACGATCAAATCAGGATAAGAATAAGAATTGGGATCAAGAACATGATAGAAGAAACCATTAAAAAATAAATGGATGAGAGATTTATAATACAGTGCGGAAGGATTCTTGCCATACATGTGTCTGATGTGGGTTTGATATCTATCACCATATACGATACCCAAAGCACTTCTAAAAGTGATCTTTGAGTACAGAGCCAAGAGTAATCTCCGAGTAAATCCAACAGGTGACACCAAAAAGCAAGAACAAAAGCAAAGTCAAAAACAAAAGAAGAAGGGAAAGGATGTAAAAGTGAAGAAAATCTATATATTTGTGGGACAATTGTAAGAGGAATATTAATAGACTCAGAGGGTTTCTGAAGGAAAGAAGAGACAAAATGAAAATATTATTTGTTGAGAAATTTTAGCAAATAACTTCTTGTATCTGAAGAAGATGGTATATATCCAGATCCAGGAAGGTCATAGAGATGCAAACAAAATAAATTCAAATAGATGATCACCAGGAAATATTGTAATAAAATAGCAAAAGCTAAATAGAGATAATGAGAGGCCAGATAGATAGCATAGTGGTTAGGTCACTTGCCTTGTACGTGTCAAACCCAAGTTGAGTACCCTGCATCTTTGGTCCCTTGTCCCAGTAATAATTCCTGAGTGCAGAAATTAGAGTAACTCCTGATCTATATGATCTATCTGAGTATGGCCAAAAATGCCAAAGAAATAGGGATATGAGATAATTTAAAATAGAATTAAAACAATTCATGGTGAAGACACTAGATTTCAAATTGTATGGGGTAAAACAAAAGACTGACTTGAGGATAGTTCATATTTCTGATCTTAAACCAATAAACAAACATATTTACAAATCAACATCACATTTTCAGAAGCTATTAAAAGTTTAGAAAACTAAAATAAAATTCATTATGATGAAAATAATAAAAATCATAGTGAAAAGTGCAGATCAATGAAACAAAGATATATTTCTTTGAAAGAATAAACAAGATTTACAATTATTAAGTAGGTTTAAATAAGAAATACAGAAAAACATAATAGCAGGATAAAAATTAACAGGGTAGAATTTATGAAAGATTCCATAGAAATAATAGAAATACAAAACGTCATGAGAAGATACTATGAAAAAGCAAATGGAGAGCTTAGACAAAAAGTACACAAATTTTTATGATATCCCAAAATCAAATCAAGGAAAACAAACACAATTACAAAAATAGATTAAAACAGTAATCAAGTCTGACTGATCAATACAAAAGATAAGGCCCAGTTTTGTTTACTAGTGAGTTCTACCAAGCCTTTAATGATAACCATTTACCTCCATATCTCTAGCTCTTTGCAAAATTATAAGGGTATCGAATTCTCCCAAATAGTTTGTACAAGTTAAACAGTACTCTAATACCAAAAACAGATATCATACACACACTCATATACAGAGACCTATATAGTCCAATGGACATAGAAAGACATACCTTAAACAAAAACATAATGAATTAAATTTAGTGGTACATTAGGAGTTTCATTCACCATGGCCAAGTGTGATGCATTGAAAGAATTCAAATGCAGTTTAACATAAACAAATCACTTAACAGACCATATCAACAAAAGAAAAATTTCAGATAGTAAAATTAACAGGTGCCTAGAAACCTTGATAAGACTCTAATACCTTTATGATAAAAATATATCAACAAAAATTGGGACAGGATTTTAGTAAAGATTTTTTATGACATACTCACAGCTGGAGTTTTAATATATAGAGGATGGAAGCTATCAAAGAAAGGAAAATGTGACTCTAGATTAAATAAATAAAAATACCAAGGAGGCCGCGGCTCGGGGCTTCTCCTGAAGCCCCTGCCTGGCACCTTTCCGCCGCCGCCGTCGGATCCTGACCAATCTCCATCCTGCAGGAAGAGGAATAAATAACTACAAGGTTCCAACTCTGCACTTCCGTGACAATATGAAAAAACAGCGAAAATCCCCTCCACGAAGAGAGGGAGAAGAAAAGACACTAGAAACCTCAAAAGAGTCTCCCAACATCTACGACCTCTCAGATAAACAATTCAGAGAGGAAATATGGAGGAGAGTCGACCTACTCCAAGCAACTATGGAACAGACATCCAATAAATTAAGGGAGGAGATGAATCAAGCGCTGGAACGGTCTACCAAGAAAATACAGGAAGAAATGAGAGCAGAAATGAGAGCAGAAATTTCAAACCTTCGAACCGAAGTCTCACAAATAAAGCAATCGGTAGATGAAATAAAAATCTCACTAGATGCCCTCAACAGCAGAATGACTACAGCCGAAGACAGAATCAGCGAGCTTGAGGATGAGCTGCAGAAAGCTTACAGACAGCAACAAATAATGGCCAAAGACCTCAAAATGGCTATAGAGCGAATCAGAGCCCTGGGGGATGACTTCAAGAGGAACAACATAAGAATCATTGGAGTACCAGAACCACAGGGAAGTAACCCCAATGAAAAAAACATAGTCAAAGACATCATCACTAAGAAATTCCCAGAGCTGGAGAAGGCAGGCGTCCAGATACAAGAAGTCCGAAGAGTGCCAGCAAAAAGAGACCCAAATAAAAAGACTCCAAGGCATATCATAGTCAGAATGGCGGATGCTCTAGATAGAGACACAATTCTACAAGTAGCAAGGTCAAAGAGGGAAATCACATACAAAGGAGCACCCCTCAGATTTACGGCCGATCTGTCAGAAGAAACCCTCCGAGCCCGAAGACAATGGTGGGACATAGTGAAAAAACTCAACGAAATGAATGCCTCACCAAGAATACTTTATCCAGCTAAACTCTCACTCAAACTCGAAGGAACCATACACTATTTCTCGGATAAACAACAGCTCAGGAACTTCATAGACTCAAAACCAATCTTGAAAGAAGGTCTAAAGGGGCTACTGTAAGACAAGGAGGAGCCCCATAAGAACAACAAATCCCACAGAAAGATGACACAAAACCACATCACAATAATCTCTCTCAATGTCAATGGACTAAATGCACCTATCAAAAGACACAGAGTGGCTAAATGGATCCAGAAATTAAACCCAACATTCTGTTGCCTGCAAGAAACACACCTGAACAAACAGAGTAAACATAGACTCAAAGTCAAAGGATGGAAAACAATCCTGCAAGCAAACAACCCCCGTAAAAAAGCTGGAGTGGCCATCCTGGTATCCGACAACATAGATTTCAGGATGAAAAAGATCAAAAGGGACAGCGAAGGTCATTTTCTGTTTATCAAGGGATATGTACAACAGGAAGAAATCACACTCTTAAACGTATATGCTCCTAACGAACAACCGGCTAAATATTTAAAACGACTCCTAACAGACTTCAAAGAGGACATCACTAACAGCACAATTGTAGTCGGAGACTTCAATATGGCCTTATCACCTCTAGATAGATCCACAAGAACAAAATTCAACAAGGAAACACTGACTCTGAATGAAGAAATTGAAGAGAGAGGCCTAATAGACCTATACAGGGCCTTACACCCCCAAAAGAAAGAATACACATTCTTTTCCAGTGCACATGGAACATTTTCAAAAATAGACCATGTACTGGGCCCCAGAACATACCTCAATAGAATCGGAAAAATAGAAATTGTATCAACCATCTTTTCAGACCACGATGCGCTGAAGATAGAAGCTAACCACCCACAAATACGGAAAATCAAATCAAACACCTGGAAATTAAACAATTCCATGTTGAACAATGAGTGGGTCAAGAAGGAAATCAAGGAAGAAATCAAAAGATACTTAGAAACAAATGAGAATGAAGACACGAGCTACCAAAACCTATGGGACGCAGCTAAAGCCGTGTTAAGGGGAAAATTTATAGCTCTCCAAGCATTCCTCAGGAAGGAAGAAAGGATCCACATAGATAGCTTGACTTCACGACTCAAGACCCTAGAAAAGGACCAGAGAAAGGACCCCAAACCAGACCGAAGGAAAGAAATAATAAAAATTAGAGCAGAAATTAATGACATCGAAACCAAAAAAACAATCCGAAAGATCAATGAAACAAAGAGTTGGTTCTTTGAGAAAATAAATAAGATTGATAAACCGCTAGCAAGTCTCACAAAGAAAGAAAGAGAGAAAACTCTAATAAATCGAATCAGAAATGAAAAGGGGGACATCATAACAGAAACCAGTGAGATTCAAAAGATCATTAGAGACTACTTTGAAAGTCTTTACGCCACAAAAAAGGAGAACCTAAAAGAAATGGATGGATTCCTTGATTCCTATAATCTCCCAACACTGAAGAAAGAAGACCTGGAATACCTGAATAGACCCATCAATGTTAAGGAAATTGAAACGGTAATCAAAAACCTCCCCAAAAACAAAAGCCCAGGCCCAGATGGTTTCACTGGCGAATTCTTCCAAACATTTAAAGAAGACCTATTGCCTGTTTTCCTCAAACTTTTCCAGGAAATTGAAAAAACAGGAACTCTCCCAAACAGTTTCTATGAAGCACATATCTCCCTAATACCAAAAGCAAACAAAGACACCACTAAGAAAGAAAATTACAGACCAATTTCCTGATGAACACTGATGCGAAGATCCTCAACAAAATACTAGCAAATAGGATCCAACAACTCATCAAAAAGATCATACATCACGACAAGTGGGATTCATCCCAGGGATGCAAGGATGGTTTAACATTCGGAAATCAATCAACATAATCCAGCATATCAACAAAAGTAAAGATAAAAACCATATGATCATATCAATAGATGCAGAGAAAGCATTTGACAAGATCCAACATCCTTTCATGATGAAAACCCTCGCCAAAATGGGGTTTGGAGGAACTTTCCTCAAGATAGTCGAAGCCATCTATCACAAGCCTACGGCAAGCATTATCCCCAACGGGGAAAAAATAAGGGCCTTTCCTCTGAGATCAGGCACAAGACAAGGATGCCCACTCTCACCACTCCTCTTCAATATAGTACTGGAAGTACTTGCGATAGCTATTAGACAAGAAAAAGAGATTAAGGGCATCCAGATAGGAAGGGAAGAAATCAAACTCTCACTATTTGCAGACGACATGATACTATATCTAGAGAAGCCTAAAACCTCTACTAAGAAACTCTTAGAAACAATAGACTTATACAGTAAAGTTGCAGGCTACAAAATCAATACCCAAAAATACATGGCCTTCATATATGCAAACAATGAGGCAGAGGAAAGGGACATGAAAAAAGCAATCCCATTCACAATCGTGCCCCAGAAAATCAGGTACCTTGGAATCAGCTTAACCAAGGAAGTAAAAGACCTTTACAAAGAAAACTACATAACGCTACTCCATGAAATCAAAGAGGACATGAGGAAATGGAAACATATACCCTGCTCGTGGATAGGGAGAATCAATGTTGTCAAAATGGCAATACTCCCTAAAGCATTATACAGATTCAATGCGATCCCTATAAGTATACCCATGACATTCTTCAAAGAAATGGATCAAGCAATCCTAAAATTCATATGGAATAACAAACGTCCAAGGATAGCTAAAACAATTCTTGGGAAAAAGATGATGGGAGGCATCACCCTCCCCAACCTCAAACTTTACTACAAAGCAGTAACAATTAAAACAGCATGGTACTGGAACAAAGGCAGAGCCGTAGACCAATGGAACAGGGTGGAATATCCCTACACACAACCCCAAATGTATGACCATCTAATCTTTGATAAGGGAGCAAGAGATGTGAAGTGGAGCAAGGAAAGCCTCTTTAACAAATGGTGCTGGCACAACTGGACAACCACATGCAAAAAAATGGGTTTAGACCTTGACCTGACACCATGCACAAAAGTCAGATCAAAATGGATTAAAGACCTCAACATTCGACCACAAACCATAAGGTACATTGAAGTCAAGGTCGGCAAAACCCTCCACGATATTGAAGATAAAGGTATCTTCAAAGGTGACACGGAACTAAGCAATCTAGTAAAAACAGAGATCAACAAATGGGACTACATTAAACTAAAAAGCTTCTGCACTGCAAGAGATACAGTGACCAGAATACAAAGACTATCCACAGAATGGGAAAGGATATTTACACAATACCCATCAGATAAGGGGTTGATATCAATGGTATATAAAGCACTGGTTGAACTCTACAAGAAGAAGACATCCAACACCATCAAAAAATGGGGCGAAGAAATGAACAGAAACTTTACCAAGGAAGAAATACGAATGGCCAAAAGGCACATGAAAAAGTGCTCTGCATCACTAATCATCAGAGAGATGCAGATCAAAACAACTTTGAGATACCACCTCACACCACAGAGACTAGCACACATCCAAAAGAACAAAAGCAACCGCTGTTGGAGAGGATGTGGGGAGAAAGGGACCCTTCTTCACTGCTGGTGGGAATGCCGACTGGTTCAGCCCTTCTGGAAAACAATTTGGACGACTCTCAAAAAATTAGATATTGAATTCCCATTTGACCCAGCAATACCACTGCTGGGAATATATCCCAGAGAGGCAAAAAAGTACAATCGAAACAACATCTGCACATGTATGTTCATCGCAGCACTGTTTACAATAGCCAGAATCTGGAAAAAACCCGAATGCCCCAGAACGGATGACTGGTTGAGGAAACTTTGGTACATCTATACAATGGAATACTATGCAGCTGTTAGAAAAAAGGAGGTCAAGAATTTTGTAGTCAAGTGGATGGGCATGAAAAGTTTCATGCTGAGTGAAATGAGTCAGAAAGAGAGAGACAGACATAGAAAGATTGCACTCATCTATGGTATATAGAATAACAGAGTGGGAGACTAACACCCAAGAACTGTAGAAATAAGTACCAGGAGGTTGACTCCATGGCTTCGAGGCTGGCCTCACGTTCCGGGGAAAGGTCAACTCAGAGAAGCGATCACCAACTACATTGTAGTCGAAGGCCATGTGGGGGAAGGGAGTTGCGGGCTGAATGAGGGCTAGAGACTGAGCACAGCGGCCACTCAACACCTTTATTGCAAACCACAACAGCTAATTAGAGAGAGAAAACAGAAGGGAATGCCTTGCCACAGTGGCAGGGTGGGGTGGGGGGGAGATGGGATTGGGGAGGGTGGGAGGGACACTGGGTTTACGGGTGGTGGAGAATGGGCACTGGTGAAGGGATGGGTTCCAAACTTTGTATGAGGGAAGTATAAGCACAAAAGTGTATAAATCTGTAACTGTACCCTCACGGTGATTCTCTAATTAAAAATAAATAAATTTAAAAAAAAATACCAAGGAATGAGAAAAATGGAGGGGGACGTAAAATGAGACTGTGGAGGTAACATAGAGGCAATTGTAGGATCCTTGGAGATGATGGTGGTGCAAAGATAAGGTATCTGTACACATCCGAACCAGTGAAGCCAATAATATTTTAAGCATAGGTTCCAAACTACAATAATTAAACTGACAATGTGAACTAGGCTGAGGGGTAAACAGGAAATTGGGATCAGGAAATAATGAAGGGATGTCGGCAGTGTTTGGTAGTATTGAAGCTGTATCATTCTATGTCTAAAATATCAGTTTTTAAAATCTTTGTGCCAAAATAATAATATAAAACTAAGAATAGTTTATTTATATCCCTGCCATGTCACTACTTGGCATCTATCTCAAGAATGCAAAAACGTTTACTTGAAAATATGTTTATACTCCTACGTTTATTGTAGTACTAAGTAAAATAACAATGTTATAGAAAATATCTAAGGTCCAGTGATGTATAAGTAGATAAAGAATTTGTGGAAGATATAAATGATAGAATACTATGCATCTATATAAAAGAATGAAATCTTGAAATGTATTTAACCTTGATAGAAATGGAGGGTATCATGTTAAATAAAATAAGACAGAAGTAGAAAAAAAATGCTGGATGTTATCATTCTTTGTGGTATATACTGAAACACTGAAATACGAGAATGGGCAATAATGAGAAATTCTTGGTCTTTAAATGTGAAACTGAGATTATTAAGTAGTAAGGAGACAATAGAGGAAGGAGAAAGATAGTGGTGACACATAAAATTCACATGACTATTTTAATTTTGTTTGCTTATGTGGAAATCAAACTCAGTTCTCACATATGCCAGGCAAGAATTTACTACTAAGCAACATCTATAGCATACAGGTAATATAGAGAAAATCATGCAGGATTTTGTTCTCTTAGGTGGTGGCAAAGGTTCAATAACTTTTTTCATCAAAATCATTCAAGTCAGTCCTTTTATAGTCATTTTACCTAAGTGAAAATACAAAAATATTTAGAAAAACAGTGTAAATATCCCAATATTTCTTTAGAATTTGCCATGCAAATTCCACTAAACGTATTAATAAATTCATTTTTTCCAGTGTTAATCCACCTAATTTGTTGTGATTATTCATCCAGTCTCAGAAACCAGAGGAATGGGGAATTATTCCCTGCACCTACACATGCTGGATAAACACCTTAATTTATTTTTAATGTTAATCAAATTTGTTAAGCTAAATTTATGTGTAGAATGAATCGTATTAGAATATAATACATGATAAATATATTTTGTATTATTTGCTTATATTATATAATACTTATTAAGTCTTATGTCTGGTTATCAATGTTTTGTAGTTTTCTCTTGTTATAATTTTGTCATCTGATTTGGTACTGAGTTTGAATGCCGATTGTCTAGGGCTTCAATGACTGCTTCAGTCTCAACAGAATCAAAGCCTTCTTTAAATCAATGAACATTAGAGAGAGTTGCATCTTGAACTCTCGCGAAACCTGAATGAGCTTGATCACCATGTGGATATGGTCGATTATGCTGATTCTTTTTCAAAACCCCACATGCTCACATGGTTGGCCTTTGTCTAGTGTTCTGCCAATACTATACAGGATGACTCAAGTGAACAACTTGTAGAGGACAGAAAAGTCAGATCAAGCTATAGTTGCCGATGTCGTGGATGTCTCCCATCTCGTACAACAGAATGGTCCTGCTTATTTTCCATTGGAATGGAACCTTGCAGACAGGTAGCATGTGAAGGGCTGAGTGACTATCAAAGAGATCTGAGTATAAGTCATGGATAACCTTTTATATTTCCCTTCTGGAAGAAGTGACGTCCATCAGGAAGTCAGAGGGCAGTCATCTTGTACTTATAGTTGGCAAAGGACAGGCGGACGTTGTGAATACTTTTCCCAGCTTCTGCCGAATTGGCCAACACTGCTGCTCTTCTCTCCTTGAGGTCTTCCTTTATCACTACTCTGCACAGCTTTGCGAGCTCAGGCATTAGCTTGTAATTGCCTGAAGCTCACCCCAAACTACATTGGAGAATGATCTCGAGAGTTTCCGAAACAAGTGTCTTTTTGTAGCTTTTTCTTTCTTTGGCATTCCTTGCACAATCATGGAGGTGCTGAACCAGTCAATAGTATTCCTCATCGATGTTTTCAACAACAGCATCTTCCCAAATTGCTGCAATAGTGTCAAAGAGCTCCCAGTTGGTGGTCATTCAGGGAGTTCTCTTCTTAAACTTTGCAGCCCTTCATCCTTGATCCGTGAAGTAGAATTTCACATGAAGAAGACAGTGGTCTGATCCCATTTGGAATTTTGGGACAATAATGTCATCCGTCAGGCAAGACCTTTGATTATATATGATGGGGTCAATTCCATTGTGGAACTGTCCACCAGGAGACTCCCATGTCCAACATTTAGATTCGGCCTTCTGGAAATGCGAGTTACCATGGGTGGTCTTGGTCGACATGATGAATTCAGATAGTCTCTCACCTTGATCATTCCATTTTAGGCCATGGGTCCCTATGTGGAGTTCGTTGGTAGCTCTTCTGGTCTTATGTTGGCATTAAAATCACCAACAATGAACTTGTATAATGTGTGGTCTTCTTTATAGAACTTCTCCAGCTCCATGTAGAACTTCGAATTTCTTCTTCATTGTGGTTGGATGTAGATGCATAGATGAAGAAGATAGAAACTGCCAGCAATGAGCCACATATATCCAAATATAAGTGTCCGATTAGGGCTGTTAAGCATTGGAACGAATTAATGTTAGGCATTCAAACTTGTTCATGTCCAAGTTCATATTGAGGAGGACACTGGCACCCCCAAAGCCTCTACTATCTCATGTTCTGAGGAACAGTTCTTTTCCAGTGTTGAAAATGGCATGATGTGATAAATGCCTTCTCATCTCTGTCAATCCAGTGACGTCATACTTGATCTTCTACATTTGCACCATCAGGTTATCGATGAATGCTTCCGATGCCAGCATACGTGTTAAAAGTACAGACAGTCATTCTAGTTCTTCTTCATTTTCGCAGCGTAGTTTGGTCCTGAGATTTTAGCAGACTCTCCTTGCTTGTCCTTCTCAATGCTGCCGTATAAGGGGCTAACTCAGGGTCAGGGGAATGAGGCCCATGTTTGTTACTTTTTTTGACATACCAAATACAACACCAGTAGCTTTCCAGACTATGCTATGCAGGTGGGATACCCTTGGTAGATTGCCAGTCTCTCTGAGAGGGACAGAGGCTTTTGGGACAGCCTCTAATCATACTTACAGGTGCTCCTAGTCTATGAAATCCAAGCTTTTTGTCCACTAGCATGTTGCAACGATCTGCATGCTGACAAACATGCCACATACCTTATACATGAATGTGCTGCTCATGTACAGAAAGTACTGGCCAGATCAACACAGTCAATGCAAGGAGTCCAGCCCTGTACCCGTCTGTATCTCTGGGCAGCACATATTGGTTCGCTCTTCACCGGCTGCCACCGAAGCTAACCCTCACCATGATGAAGCGGTGAACCATCGAGGGGGTTCAATCTTAATATTTGAATGAATTTACCTGTGAAACAGTTTGGGCAATAATATTTAAATTTCTTGAATTTATTACTATTTACTTTATATTTTGGTTGTCTCTACAGCAGGTCTCTACCAAGCCCCCCACCCACCCCTGCCAAGCAGAGCCTCGGCAGTTGAGGACCTCCAGAACCTAGGCATAGCCATGCTCAGGGCCACTCTCCACAAGTTCTGAGGAGCCTCATGCATGAAGGAACCGGCAGAGGAACCCAGGTGTGTGGGACCCTGGGCTGTGATCTCCAAGCCTGCTCGGATTGGGACTGTGCCTCTTCCACCCAGACTCCCCATTTTCCAGAAGCTAAGCAGTCACACCCAGAGACTGCCCCCAGAACCTTGTAATCCCATCAATGGCCAATATTCAGAGACTATAAAACCAAGCTCCCGGAAGCGACATCTTATTTCCTAGTTCTCCCTCTTGGAGAACCTGACAAGCTACTGAGAGTCTATTGCCCACTTGGGAGAGCCTGGCAAGCTCCCCGTGGTGGTGTATTCATTTCCAAATACAGTAACAGATATATACATACCTCTTGGAGAGTCCGGCAAGCTACTGAGAGTATCCCGCCTGCACAGCAGAGCCTAGCAAGCTACCTATGGCATATTCGATATGCCAAAAACAGTAATAATATGTCTCATTCCCCGGACCCTGAAAGAGCCTCCAATTGTTGGGAAAGACGAGTAAGGAGAGGCTGCTAAAAACCTCAGGGCTACGTATAATGGAGACGTTACTGGTGCCGGCTCAAATAAATCAACAAACAACGGGATGGCAGGGATACAGTGATATTTTGAAGGTCTCCACAGCAGTGCTTATGGTTCAAGGACCTCTCTCCAGTGAGAAACATTTCAGTACTCTGTGTTCAGTGGCTAGGATAAAAAAATTCTCAATTCCTGAGAATTGAGCTGTTTTAGGGGTCACTAGAGAAACACCTGGTAGTTCTCACAGAACATAGAGTGTCAAGAACTGTACTGTATGGTCACATATGCAAAGTATGCACTCCAGCCATTTGAGTTAGCTCTTTGTTCCCTGTACATGTGATTTTGTTGGTAAAATATTTAAATTATTAATTCCATTTTGATAAATATAATCCATTTCAATTTTTATAAATATAATTAATTTTCAATTATTTCAGTAAGTGTACTTATTTCATACACTTACAACCTTATTGTCATAGAGTTTGCTATGTGTCTTATATAATTTATAATTATGCTCTCTATTTTGTTTCTTATATTTCAACTTTAAGTCTTCCTAATCAGAAATTTAGCAAGTTATTTATATTTTCTTTTTTTAAAACATGTATTTATTTTTTTAATTAGAAAGTCACCGTGAGGGTACAGTTACAAATTTACCCATCTTTGTGCTTGTGTTTTGCCTCATACACTGTTCGAAAACACATCCCACCACCAGTGTCCATTCTCCACCACCAATGAACCCAGTATCCCTCCCACCCTCCAATCCCGTCACCCCCCACCCCACACCGTCTGTGTGGCAGGGCATTCCATTTGGTTCTCTTTCTCCTTTTGGGTATTGTGGTTTGCAATAGGGGAATTGAGTGGCCATCGTGTTCAGTCTCTAGTCTACTTTCAGCATGCATCTCCCTTCCCGAGGAGAATCTCCAACCACATTTTACTCGGTGTTCCCTTCTCTATCTGGGCTGCCCTTCCACCAGCATGTGAGGCCAGCTTCAAAGCCATGGAGCTAACCTCCTGGTATTTATTTCTACTATTATTAGGTGTTAGTCTAATAATCTGTTATTTTATATTCAACAGATAAGTGCAATCTTTCTATGTCTGTCTCTCTCTTTCTGACTCATTTCACTTAGCATGATACTTTCTATACTTGATTTAGCCAAAAGGCCGAGAAGCGATTAGCATGATATTTTCCATGTTGATTCACTAATATGTGAAGTTCATGACTTCCTATTTTCTAAGATCTGTATAATATTACATTGTATAGATATATCAAAGTTTCTTTTACCAGTCATCTGTTTTCGGGCACTCGGGTGTTTTCCAAATTCTGACTATCGTAAACAGTGCTGCAATGAACAAATGCAGATGTCATTTCGACTATACTTATTTGTTTCTCCAGGATATATTCCCAAAAGTGCTATTGCTGGATCAAACAGAAGCTCAATTTCTAATTTTTTGAGAAGTGACCATATTGTTTTCCAAAAGGGCTGAACCAGCCGGCATCCCCACCAGCAGTGTAGAAGGGTCCCTTTCTCCCCATGTCCTCTCCAACAGCGGTTGCTTTTGTTCTTTTGGATGTGTGCCATTCTCTGTGGTGTGAGGTGGTATCTCATAGTTGTTTTGATCTGCATCTCCCTGATGATTAATGATGTAGAGCATTTTTTTCAAGTGTCTTTTGGCCATTCGTATCTCTTCCTTGGGAAAGTTTCTGTTCATTTCTTCACCTCATTTTCTAATGGGGTTGTATGTTTTCTTCTTGTAGAGTTCAACCAGTGCTTTATATACCCTTGATATCAACCCTTTATCAGATGGGTATTGGGTGAATATCCTTTCACATTCTGTAGATTGTCTTTGTATTTTGGTCACTGTTTCTTTTGCTGTGCAGAAGCTTCTAGTTTAATATAGTTCCATTTGTTTATCTCTGTTTCTACTTGATTGGTCAGATGTGTGTCATCTTTGAAGATACCTTTAGCTTCAATATCGCAAAGGGTTTTGCCGAACTTGTTTTAGATGTGCCTTATGGATTGTGGTCTGATGTTGAGATCTTTAATCCATTTTGATCTTATTTTTGTGCATGGTGTCAGGTCGAGGTCTAAGCCCATTCTTTTGCATGTGGTTGTCCAGTTATGCCAGCACCATTTGTTAAAGAGGCTTTCCTTATTCAACTTCACATTTCTTGCTCCCTTATCAAAGATTAGATGATCAAATATTTGAGGTTGTGTGTAGGTATATTCCACCCAGTTCCACTGGTATGCGGCTCTGACTTTATTCCAGTACCATGCTATTTTAATTGTTACCGCTTTGTACTAAAGTTTAACTTGAGGAGTGTGATGCCTCCCATCATCTTTTTCCCAAGTATCGTTTTAGCTATCCGTGGGTGTTTGTTGTTCCATATGAATTTCAGGATTGCTTGATCCATTTCTTTGGAAATTTCATGGGTATTTTATTTACATTTTTTTAAAATTTATTTATCTTTAATTAGTGAATCACCGTGAGGGTACAGTTACAGATTTATACATTTTTGTGCTCATGTTGCCCTCTTACAATGTTCGAGAACCCATCCCTTCACCAGTGCCCACTCTCCACCACCAGTGAACCCAGCATCCCTCCAACCTCCCCAGTCCCATCTCCCTCCATCCCACCCTGCCACTGTGGCAGGGTATTCCCTTTTGTTCTCTCTCTCTAATTAGGTGTTGTGGTCTGCAAAAAAGGTGTTGAGTGGCCATTGTGTTCGATCTCTAGTCTACATTCAGCATGCATCACCCTTCCCCCACATGGCCTCTGACCACATTTTACTTGGTGTTCCCTTCTCTGAGTTGCCCTCTCCCCAGAATGTGAGGCCAGCCTCCAAGCCATGGAATCAAGCTCCTGGAACTTATTTCTACCATTCTTGGGTGTTAGCCTCCTACTCTGTTATTCTATATTCCACAGATGAGTGCAATCTTTCTATGTCTGTCTCTCTTTCTGACTCATTTCACTTAGCATGATACTTCATGGGTATTTTTATAGGGATCACGTTCAATCTGTATAATGCTTTGGGGAGTATTGCCATTTTGACAATGTTGCTTCTCCCTATCCATGAGCAGGGTATATGTTTCCATTTCTTCATGTCCTCTTTTATTTCATGGAGTACCGTTTTATATTTTTCTTTGCAGAGGTCCTTTATTTCCTTAGCTAAGGTGATTCCAACGTACTTGATTTTCTGGGGCATGATTGTGAATGGAATTGCTTTTTTCATGTCCCTTTCCTTTGACTCATTATTTGCATATAGAAAGGCCATGCATCATTGGGTACTGATTTTATAGCCTGCGATATTGCCGTACAAGTCTATTTTTTCTAAGCGTTTCTTGGTAGAGGTTTTAAGTTTCTCTATATATAGTATCATATAGTCTGTGAATAGTTAGAATTTTATTTCTTCTTTTCTTACCTGGATGCCCTTAATATCTTTTTCTTGCCTAACAGCTATTGCAAGTACTTCCAGTATCATATTGAACAGCAGTGATGAGAGTGGGCATCCTTGTCTTGTCCCTGAAATTGGAGGAAAGGCCCTTAGTTTTTCCCCATTGAGGATAATGCTTGCCATAGGTTTGTAGTAGATGACTTTGACTATCTTGAGGAACGTTTTTCCAAAACCCATTTTGGTGAGAGTTTTCATCATGAAAGGATGTTGGATCTTGTCAAACACTTTCTCTGCATCTATTGATATGATCATATGGTTTTTACCTTTTCTTTTGTTGATATGATGGATTATGTTGATTGATTTCCGAATTTAAACCATCCTTGCACCCCTGGGATGAATCCCACTTCATCATGGTATATGATCATTTTGATGAGTTGTTGGATTCTATTTGCTAATATTTTGCTGAGGATCTTTGCATCAGTATTCGTCAGGGATATTGGTCTATAGTTTTCTTTGTTAGTGGTTTCTTTGTTTGCTTTTGTTTTTAGGGAGATATATGCTTCATAGAAACTGTTTGGGAGGGTTCCTGTTTTTTTAATTTCCTGGAAAAGCTTGAGGATAACTGGCAACACGTCCTCTTTAAATGTTTGGAAGAATTCGCCAGTGAATCCGTCTGGACCTGGTCTTTTGTTTTTGGGGAGACTTTTGATTACAGTTTTGATTTCTGTGATATTAATGGGTCTGTTCAGGTATTCCAGGTCTTCTTGGTTCAGTCTTGGGAGGAAGAACCCCACAAGAACAACAAACCCCAAAGTAATATGACAAAAAACCCCATGACAATAATCTTTTTCTATGTCTATGGCCTAAATGCACCAATCTAGAGATACAGAGTGGCAAAATGGAAGCAGGAACTAAACCCAACATTCTGCTGCCTGCAAGAAACACACCTGAACAGTCAGAGCAAACACAGACTCAAAGTCAAAGGATGGAAAACAATCCTGCAGGCAAACAGCTCCCTCAAAAAATCTGGGATGGCCATATTAGTATCCGACAACATAGATTTCAGGTTGAAAAAGATTCGAGGGCACAGTGAAGGTCATTTTCTATTTATCAAGGGATATGTACAACAGGAAGTATATGCAACAGGAAGGTAATTTTCTATTTATCAAGGGATATGCAACAGGAAGGTAATTTTCTATTTATCAAGGGATATGTACAACAGGAAGTATATACAACAATAAACATATATGCAACTAATGAATGACTGCCTAAATATTTAAAACAAGTCCCAGCACACCTTAAGGAGGATATAGCTAGCAGCACAATAATAGTTGGAGACTTCAACACCGCCTTATCACCTCTGTATAGATCAACAAGAACAAAACTCAGCAAGGAAACACTGACTCTGAAAGAAGAAATGGAAAAGAGAGGCCTAATAGACCTATACAGGGCTTTACACCCCCCAAAAGAAAGAATACACATTCTTTTCCAGTGCACACGAACATTTTCCAAAATAGAAATTGTACTGGACCATAAAACATACCTCAATAGATATGGAAAAATAGAAATTTTGTCAACAATCTTTTCAGACCACGATGCACTGAAGATAGAAGCTAATCACACACAGACACGGAGAACCAAAGCAAACACCTGGAAATTAAACAGCTCAGCGTTGAAAAATGAGTAGGTCAGGAAGGAAATCAGGTAAGAAATCAAGAGATACTTCGAAACAAACGAGAATGAAGACACGAGCTACCAAAACCTATGGGATGCAGCTAAAGCCCTGTTAAGGGGAAAATTTATAGCTTTGCGAGCATTCCTTAGGAAGGAAGAAAGGGCCTACATAGATAGCTTGACTTCATAGCTCAAGACCTTAGAAAAGGACCAGAAAAAGGAACCCAAACCTGACCGAATGAAAGAAATAATAAAAATTAGAGCAGAAATTAACGACATGGAAACCCAGAAAACAATTCAAAAGGTCAATGAAACCAAGAACTGGTTCCTTGAGAAAATAAACCAGATTGATAAACAGCTAGCAAGACTCACAAAGAAAGAGAGAGAGAACCCTAATAAACTGAATCAGAAATGAAGAGGGGGACATCACAACAGAAACGAAGGAGATTCAAAAGATCATCAGAGACTACTTTGAAAATCTGAATGCCACGAAACAAGGGAAGCTAAATGAAATGCATGAATTCCTTGATTCCTACAATCTCCCAATTTATTTATATTTTCAAAGGACAAGATTTTGTTTTATTAGTAACTATCTGTTTTAGTTTTCTATTTCATTGGCTATTATTCTTTAGATATACATGTATTTTAGGAAATAGTACAGAAATGATATCCTTTTTCCAGTTTATCCCAAACCGGTAAAACTTCACTGAAAATAATAAACAGTCAAATTGGTCATGATGGAATCACGATAATGACAATTTTCAATGCAAAGATACTTCTATGGCCCTTTACTTTTAGATTTTTGTGTTGAGGTGTTACTGTTTGCAGCAATATTTACAATGTATTTTTTTTATTTGTAAGACCAATGGTGATGTGATAAACTTACCATTTTCAAATGTATATCTCTCCTTACTTGGATTTGTGTTGCTATTTTATTTATTAATTTTAGCTTCCTGAGCTCATTTATGTCACTTATTTCAGACTTAAAAATTAACTTAACTGTAAATTTCTTATTCAGCACTAAATTTTAATGTAGTATTTTTAAATTTTTATTTCAATAATTTTTAAATTTTCATGTAAATTTTTTTAACTTATTATTGATTTCAAAGTTTATTGTTTACATCATAATGTGAAAGTTTTTCTGTATCATTATGATATTAATTTATAACTTAATGTTTTTGTAGTCTGCATTTTTATTGGAATTTATTGAGATTTGCCAATCTATCATATGGACTACTCTGAGTATTGCTTCCTATATATTTAAGGTAATTTTTTCTTTTCTTTTTGTTATGTAATATTTTATTTTATATTCTGCTTTATACATCTTAATTTATATGAAAAATAAGTAAGATAATTATATTTATCAAATGCGCGGTACATTTTTCATAGCAGAAACAGAATCAAAAAGCAATTTTTCACTATCCAGCCAACATCATTATATAAAAATGTGCAAGTAGCAAAATGTTTCTGTTGTGCAGAGAAAATATGTCCATAGGAAAATTCTTTATAACCCTTTTCTGTATCTAAGAACAATTACAATCCTAAATTGTCATTTGCAGTTCAGTTTGAAAGCAATCAAGTCAATGACTTAATAAATAAATGGAGTGATAGAATCAATTTTCCTCAGAGAAGAATTGAAACAGTATCACTTGTATTACTTGACATCCCGTTGCTCATCGATTTGCTCGAACGGGTGCCAGTAAAGTCTCCATTCTTCCTTGTCACTTGTTAGTGCAGCCCAATGGCGTCTGCTCGCTCCAGGAACAAGAAGAGCTCAAACCGTTTGTTCAGGGTCTTGACAAAGAAGTCTGACCATCTCTTAGTTGGGCATCCAGATGTTCTTTTGATGTCCTGTGGAATCCAGGCAGTAACAGCTCTAGTCCAGAGGTTGTCTCCAAATTGCATTATGTGTCCAGCCTGTCTGACTTTTGATGCCTTGGCAAACAAGACAGCATCCCTGATTCTCGATCGTCAATGGAGGTCAGGACTCTGAATTCTTTCTCTCACTTGAGTGAAACGTTATACTCCAAGCATAGCTCTTTCGATTCCACTTTGAGAGACTCAAATAGGGTTCTCATCCTGTTTTTGTAGGGCCCAGGTCTCTGAGGCATATGTTAGTGCAGGAAGAACGGTGGAGTGGCAAAGATGTTCCCAGAGCCAGAGGTTCTTAGTCCTTCTTTGATGCTCTTGAAGGTGTTCCATGCCGCTTTCTTCCTCCTGCGCAGTTTAGGTACCAGGTCGTTTGTAATGTTGAGTTCTTGACCCAGGTACACATAACTGCTGCATTTGGAGATATTCATTCCGTTGAGAGCAAATGGAATGTCAGGAACTAGTCCATTTCTGATGAACATTGTCATTATGAGATTCAGCTGTAGTCCGACCTTTCCACACTCACGGTTGAAGTTGGCCAGCATTCGTGCTGCTTGGCTAATGTTTGGTGTTATTAGAACGATATCAGCAGCGAAGCAGAGGTGGTGTAGTTACCAACCGTCTATCAAAAGGACTGTCTATCTTCACTCCCATTTCTTCCCATTCCAGTCGTCTTTCAACACTGGAGAAGAGAAGCAAACAGCACATGTAGGCATATATAATTAAGTATAGAAAATAAAACATTTCTCTGTAATCCTCATAGTATGGTCTAAATTTAGTGATGGACTCCTAAAGAAGTAAGCACATGGAAAAGGGGATAAATATCTTTGTAATGGAGAAAGTTAATAAACATAATCTTAAATAACTGATCACGTTTACATCACATGTGATATCATGTGGATGCCATTTAACTCTGAGATATGTCCTCTGTAGAAAGATGAGAATGATAGTTTGTATTCCTCCTCCTGCAAAAAATTTTATTACCTATTAGTGAGAAAAATTAGAGACAAAACCAAGTTAAAAAACATTCTACAAAATGTAGACCAGTACTACTCAAAATTTTTAATAAATCCATTAAGCAAAGGAGACTAAGAAGAAATAACCAAAAAGTACAATGTTACATAATTGATTGCATTCTGAAATACAAAAATCATACCAATGCAAAAATGGTCAAGTCTGAATGATGTTTGGATTTTAGCTAAATATAATATGCAAGCAATTTTATTTTTACTAAGTTACTATGGTAATAGAAGTGGAAAATAGGTGAGAAACATATGATAACTCATTGCAACTTTGTTTTCTATAAATTTTAATATATCCCAAAATAAATTTTTATTTTTTAAAAGGACCAGTCCAATAAATATTGTTAATAATATTATCCTCATTATCATTTATGTGTTATAAATCATTGTATAAAAATTCTAAAACAGTGATAGAATTTTAAATCATAAGTAAAATTATTTTCTTCACAGCACAACTGTTAAATATTACTAGGATGCTACAAATAATAATGTTAGATGGAAAATTTTACCACACAAAAATGGACTTTTTAGTCTTTTCTTCAAAAGTAGCATCTCTGTCATACCTAGTATAGGGCATAATGCAAGTCAGATATTTCTGACTTTCTTACAGTTGGTGTTCCCTAGGAAGTAGACTCTGAGATGAGACTTTGGTTCATATATTTTCTCATCAATATCTGTGAAAGAGAAAAAACAATCATGCCTTGGACACAGGAATAAAGTCAACTATGGGTCAACTGTAATATAGTCCTAAAGACAACTTTAGTTGACCTCACTGAGAACTAAGAAACTAGCAGGGCCATTTGAAGTTATCTTTTACTGAATCATGCCCATTTATATAGATCAGTCCTTGAGTATAGGTTGATCTTGAGAGCAATATTCTTACCCTGGGTGAGTTTCTCACTCAGCAAAGACATTTCCTGAAATAGTAGCTAAAGAATTGCTAAACTACACTATCAGGAGCTTCAAGCAAGCAATCATCAATTATTTTAACAATAAAATACAACAAGGATAATTAAATGATATTGAAAACCTAAAGTGACAAATTGGATATCCAGCACAGTCCACTCACCCAGTGAAAACCTGGAAACACTGCCCTTTTAAAATTTATTTTAATGAATCATCATGAGGTATAGTTACAGATTTACAAAATTTTGTGCTCACGTTTCAGTCGTACAATGGTTGTGTACCCACCCCTCCACCAGTACCCATTCTCCACCACCAGTATCCCTCCAACCACCCCCACATTAATGCCACCTCTGCCTGTGACAGGCACATTCCCTTTTACTCTCTCTCTCCTTTAGGTTATTGTGGTTTGCAATGCAGGTATTAAGTGGACATCATATTTGGTCTATAGTCTACTTTCAGCACGCATTCCCATTCTGAGCAGGCCCTCCAAGCATCCTTTACTTGGTGGACCCTTGTATATCTGGGCTGCCTATTTCCCCAATATGTGAGGCCGGCTTCAATGCCGTGGAGGAATTTTCCTCATCCTTATCTCTACTATTATTGAGTGTTAGTCTCCCATTCTGTTACTATATATTCCATAAATGAGTGAAGTCCTTCTATGTCTGTCCCTCTCTTTATAACTCATTTTACTTAGCATGATACTCTCCATGTTGATCCACATATATGCAAATTTCATGAACTCATCTTTTCCAACAGCTGCATAGTATTCCATTGAGTAGATGTACCAAAGTTTCTTCAACCAGTCACCTGTTCTCGGGACACTTGGGATTTTTCCAGATTCTCTTTATTGTAAACAGTCCTGCAATAAATACACGATTTGGAAAACACTGCCTTTTGAGGTCTCTGCTGTGTAAGCTCAGTGCACCTCACCCAAATGTGTGTGAGCACCACACAGCAAATTACACACTTGCAATCAGCTGTGTATCCAGCTCCATCATTGCAGCAACAACAAAAGTTGAAGGAAAAAATCAAATTTATTTTAAAAAGAAAAAAGCCCCCAAGTTATAGAAAATATTCAATAAATAACAATGCAAAAACTTAACTCATACTAGTATACGTTGAAGAGTTCTATGATATTTTGAATTTATGTTCACCGTAGTTTGAGGTATTCAGAAGGCCTCTCCAAATCTCCGGCACCCCAGGGATCACACCAAGACAAACTAACGTACTGGTGTCGGATAAATACCTCATTGGCCGAACTCCACTAACTCCACTACACAGACACGGTCATGCACCAGGCCACTTTCTGGACACTTAGGCTAACACTCATGCATGAGTAAAGCCCCACAGAACCAAGTAAAACAGAACTTTGTGACCATGGACTCCAGACTCAACGAGACGCAGAAACAGAGATCCTACGTCTGCCTCCCCCAATCTCTGGCGCCCCAGGGATCACACCTAGCTGAACAAACCTACAGGTGCCAGATAAAAAGCTTATCAGCCGACCTCCACTACCTCCACTACCCAGCCACTATTGCACTCCAGGCCTCATTCCGGACTGCACGGCCACTTTGTGGCCAAGTGACACATCATAGAAAACTTAATACCCAATTTTCCATAATTACCACATCATATTTATTGGGGTTCAAATATGGTGTGAACCATGGGAACACCTGTAAAGGCAATTAAAGGCCGCTCAAAAAGCCTCCTTTTCCCTCAGAGAGCCCAGCAAGATACCGAGTAGCCTGCCTGCACGGCAGAGCCTGACAAGCTACCCGTGACGTATTCAGTATGCCAAAAACAGTAGCAACAATGGGCCACATTGGCCTGACACTGAAAGAGCCCCAATAGGGCAGCATTAAGAAGGATGAGCAAGGAGAGGCTGATAAAATCTCAGGGACAAACTAGACTGCCAAAATGAAGAAGGACTAAAATAACTGTAATTTCAGCACGTACGCTGGCATTAGAAGCATCCATGGATGACCTGATGATGCAAGTGCAGAAAATGAAGTATGACATCATTGATCTGACTGAAATGAGAAGGCATCGATCACATCACGCCATTTTTGACACTGGAGAAGAACTGTTCATTGGAACGTGCGAGAATAGAGGTGTCAGTGGTGTCGGAGTCCTTGTTAACATGAACTTGGCCATCAGCATTGATTCACTTGAATGCCTAACATCCTGATCAGATAATTAAGCTTGAATGGATGTGGCTCTCTGCTGGCAGTTTCTATCTTCGTTGTCTATGCACCAACATCCAACTATGTTGAAGAAATTGAGAAGTTCTACATGGAGCTGGAGAAGATCTATAAAGAAGACCACACCTTCTACAAGATCATTGTTGGTGGTTTTAATGCCAACATAGGACCGAGAAGGTCACCCTAAGGACTCCCCATTGGGACCCATTGCCTATAATGGAACGAACAAGGTAAGAGACTGTCTGAGTTCATCATGTCAACCAAAACCATCCATGGTAACTCACAGTTCCAGAAGGCCGAATCTAAACGTTGGACATGGGAGTCTCCCAGTGGACAGTACCACAGTGAAATTGATCACATCATACTCAATCAAAGGTTTTGCCTTACAGATATCACTATTTTACCAAAATTTCAAATGGGATTGGACCACTGTCTCCATAGTGCAAAATTCTACTTCACAGAGGAGGAGAAAGAGCTGCAAAGTTTAAGAAGAGAACTCCCAGAATGACCAGAAACTGTACAAGAAGGGAGACATCCAGGACATCAGCAACTATTGCCCAATCTGCCTGTAGTTCTTCGTCTACAAGTTGTTCACTCGGAGTCATCCTGAATAGAATAGGCAGAAAACTAGATGAAGGACAACCGAATCAGCAAGCCAGTTACCAAAAAAAGATTCAGTATGATTGACTATTTCCACACAGTGACCAAGCTCATTGAAGTTACGCAAGAGTTCAAGATGCCGCTCTGTTCAACGTTCATCGATTTAAAGAAGGCCTCTGATTCTGTTGAGACTGAAGCGGTCATCGAAGCCTGAGCCAAACAGGGTGTTCAAACTCAATATGGCAGGATCCTTCTTGAGCTGTATTACGGATCTCAACTTTCTACAAGGAAGTAATCATTGACATAAAGAGAGGAGTTCGGCAGGGTGATACCATTTCATTCTTCAGTGCCACCCTTGAGAACGTCATGTGATGACTGGAATGGGATTAAGTGGGTGTGAAGATAGACAGTTGGCAACTACACCACCTCTGCTTTGCTATTGACATCATTCTAATAACACCAAACACTAGCCAAGTGGCACAAATGCTTGCCGACTTTGACCACTAGTGTGGAAACGTCGGACTGCAGCTGAATTCTCACCAATACAGTGTTCATGAAAAACGAACTAGTCCATGATGTTCCATTTGCTTTCAATGGAACAAACATCTCTGAATGTAGCAGCTATGTGTACCTGGGTCGAGAACTCAACATGCAGAACAACTTGTCTCCAGAATTGCACAGGAGAAAGAGAGCAGCATGGAACGCCTTCAAGAGCGTCAAAGAAGTTGTTAAGAGTATGAAGAACCTTTGGCTCTGGGCACATCTTTTAGACTCCACCATTCTTCCTGCACTAACATACGCCTCAGAGACATGGGCCCTATGAAAACTGGACTAGAACGCTCTTCAGGTATCCCAAAGAGGAATCAAAAGAGCTATGCTTAGAATATCACATTTCACTCAAATGAGAGAAGGAATCCAAAGTTCCAACCTCCATCAATGATCAAGAATCAGGGATGCTGTCTTGTATTCCAAGGCATTGAAAATCAGATGGGCCAGACATGTAATGCGATTTAGAGATGACCATTGAACTAGAGCTGTTACCAACTGGATTCCACAGGATGTCAAAAGAACATGTGGCCTCCCACCTACGAGATGGTCAGACTTCTTCATCAAAACCCTGAACAAATTGTTGGAGGCTCTTTGTGTTCTTGGAGTGTGCAGATAACATTGGGCTACACTAGCACTCGACAGGGACGGATGGAGTCATTACTGGCACTTGCTCAAGCAAATCGAAGATCAATGGAATGACAAATGATACATGTGATACAGAAAGCTATAAAATAGTATAGATGTACCAAAGTTTCCTCAACCAGTCATCCGTTCTGGGGCATTCGGGTTTTTTCCAGATTCTGGCTATTGTAAACAGTGCTGCGATGAACATACATGTGCAGATGTTGTTTCGATTGTACTTTTTTGCCTCTCTGGGATATACTCCCAGCAGTGGTATTGCTGGGTCAAATGGGAATTCAATATCTAATTTTTTGAGAGTCGTCCAAATTGTTTTCCAGAAGGGCTGAACCAGTCGGCATTCCCACCAGCAGTGAAGAAGGGTCCCTTTCTCCCCACATCCTCTCCAACAGCGGTTGCTTTTGTTCTTTTGGATGTGTGCTAGTCTCTGTGGTGTGAGGTGGTATCTCATGGTTGTTTTGATCTGCATCTCTCTGATGATTAGTGATGTAGAGCACTTTTTCATGTGCCTTTTGGCCATTCGTATTTCTTCCTTGGTAAAGTTTCTGTTCATTTCTTTGCCCCATTTTTTGATGGGGTTGGATGTTTTCTTCTTGTAGAGCTCAACCAGTGCTTTATATACCATTGATATCAACCCCTTATCTGATGGGTATTGTGTAAATATCCTTTCCCATTCTGTGGATAGTCTTTGTATTCTGGTCACTGTATCTCTTGCGGTGCAGAAGCTTTTTAGTTTAATGTAGTCCCATTTGTTGATCTCTGTTTTTACTAGATTGCTTAGTTCCGTGTCACCTTTGAAGATACCTTTATCTTCAATATCGTGGAGGGTTTCGCAGCTGTTAGAAAAAAGGAGGTCAAGAATTTTGTAGTTAAGTGGATGGGCATGAAAAGTTTCATGCTGAGTGAAATGAGTCAGAAAGAGAGAGACAGACATAGAAAGATTGCACTCATCTATGGTATATAGAATAACAGAGTGGGAGACTAACACCCAAGAACTGTAGAAATAAGTACCAGGAGGTTGACTCCAGGGCTTCGAGGCTGGCCTCACGTTCTGGGGAAAGGTCAACTCAGAGAAGCGATCACCAACTACATTGTAGTTGAAGGCCATGTGAGGGAAGGGAGTTACGGGCTGAATGAGGGCTAGAGACTGAGCACAGCGGCCACTCAACACCTTTATTGCAAACCACAACAGCTAATTAGAGAGAGAAAACAGAAGGGAATGCCTTGCCACAGTGGCAGGGTGGGGTGGGGGGGAGATGGGATTGGGGAGGGTGGGAGGGACACTGGGTTTACGGGTGGTGGAGAATGGGCACTGGTGAAGGGATGGGTTCCCAAACTTTGTATGAGGGAAGTATAAGCACAAAAGTGTATAAATCTGTAACTGTACCCTCACGGTGATTCTCTAATTAAAAATAAATAAATTAAAAAAAAAAAGTTATGTAATGGAATAACTGGAGTGATAGCACAGCGAGTAGTGCATTCACCTTACATGAGGCCAACCTGGGTTCGATTTCTTCATTCCTCTCAGAGAGCCCAGCAAGCTACCAAGAGTATCCCACCCGCATGGCAGAGCCTGGCATGCTACCCATGGCATATTCGATATGCCAAAAGCAGTAACAACAAGTCTCACAATGGAGATGCTACTGGTGCCCATTTGAGCAAATCGATGAGCAATGGGATGACGGTGTCAGTGAAAATGAAATTATAGTGTATGATTAATTCTTGAGACTGGCTTTCTTCACTCAACCTAATTCTTTGGAAATTCAAGACCATTCCATGTGTCATGATTCTCTCCCTTTCACAGCTGAGTTGTGTTCCTCAGCTGAGTATGAATATACCACAGTCGTTAAATGTGACCTGAGGTAAAAATGCAGCACTCCACTTCTTTTTCAGTGTGAATAAACCTGCCATAAACAAAAAAAAAAGAAAGCTATAAAATAGAGCACAAGACTTAACAATTCATTAAGAAACACTCAAATTAGAAACTTTTCATAATAATTGTGATAAACTTTTTAAAGGAAATTTTGGCATCAAGATTTACAATAGTATTAATAGTTTCTGGCAAATAACTCCAAAGTCACCACAAGCTTCAGTATTTCTCAACTAATGCCCTCAGATTCTCTTTTATCCTCATCTTATTTCTTCTTTCATATCTTTAGAATAATTAGAATTAGCTACATAGTAATAGGTTGTAGGCTACCATTATTGCTTTTTATTTCCTATTCTTAGAAAATTGTAGTGTAATAACAGGATAAGAGGGTTCATCTTAGACATTTGTTTAATAAATATTAATAAGTCAATTCAGTAAATTTTGGGAAACATCTATTCTATAACATCTTATTAAATCAGCAGATTTTATATATCTATATATAATTAAACTACAGTAAGCCTGGTATTATATTTGCAAAAACTTTAATGAACTAAGATTTTGAATATTTCTTGATTTATAATGCCCATCATATAAACTGTTTAAATATCTCAAAACTTTTATCAGTAGAAATTTAATATTTTGAAACATTATAAGTTGCCTAATCAAAAAAGCTAATTTCCAGACAAGAGAGTTAGCACAGGGGTTAAGGTGCTTAATTTGTATGTAGGTAAACCAGTACTAATGTATGATGCCTATGATCCAGAGAGCACTTCTAGAACTATTTTGTGAGCACAGAGCAGAAGTTGTGAGGAATCACTCCATAAAACCAGGCCCTAAATTCTGGGTTGTATCCCACGTAAAGCAAACTTAGGGCCAGGTTACAAGAGATGCAAATGTGCATCCAAGAGCAAATGTCTTGCTAGAGAACGTTGAAGCTTAGGTTGATATAAGGAAAGCTGAGGTCTAACCAGGAAATGTATTCCTGGAAAGAATTCACAGGAAATATTCTCATGAGGAGGATTCGGTTTAGGCATATTTAAGAGGGTCTGCAAGATAAATGAGAATCTGTTAGAGAGTGTCCTGACAAGAAAAGTGGGACATTCTCACAGCACCAAGACTATGCATTAAATATGAGGCTGACTCCTTATCTACCATACACCCCACCTATCCATGTTCACAGCTGTGCGTTTATCTTATCCTTTGTCTTACTGATAAGTACTAACTCAGAAAGAACTGTATGTAAGATATGAATAAGGAAGTTATGTTGGACAAGCAACTGAGTCTGTTTCATACTCTGCTACACTATCCTAGATGGAGTCAAAGGTGTCATCCAACGGGCTTTGTTGTGGTGATCCACTATAAGGACCAATGCCTGAACAATGCTGATTGTAGTAGACCCTTGAAAAGAACATTTATTGTCAAGGCCTTAGTAGGCACTCAGAAAGTTATATATCACAATTTTATTTTTATTGAAATAAGCAAATAATGTCACTTTTATTCTGAAAAGAGTTGAATAACTTTTATTAGCAACGAAAAAATTAAGGCCTAATATATGATTATGATTTTCTTAACATCATCTCCTGTTATTCTTATTATCTTATTATGATTCTTATTATTATCTTATTATACTTCCTCACTCTAATCCAGGTGCACTCTAATACCATTGTCAGTGTATCATTCCTTGAGAACAGATCACACACCCTTTTCCTGGGACCCATTTCATTTTAAAATTCTGAGAATGTATAAATACAGTTGTCCAATAGAAATAAAAACTAGATTGCATCTGAAATTTCATTGTAAACTTTTATATTTTACACTTTCTCTAAATACTCTAAATTTCTTTGAGTATATAACAAAATCCACCACCAATAAACCCAGTATCCCTCCCACCCCCAATCCTATCTCCCCCCACCCCAGCCTGCCTCTGTGGCAGGGTATTCCCTTTTGATCTCTCTCTCCAATTGGATGTTGTGGTTTGCAATAGGGCTATTGAGTGGCCATTGTGTTCAGATTCTAGTCTACTTTCATCATGCATCTCCCTTCCCGAGCAAGATCTCCAACCACATTTTACTTGGTGTTCCCTTCTCTATCTGAGCTGCCTTTTTCCCAGGAAAGTGGGACCGGCTTTCAAGCCATGGAGCCAACCTCCTGGTACTTATTTCTACTATTCTTGGATATTAGTCTCCTACTCTGTTATTTAATATTGCACAGATGAGTGCAATCTTTCTATGTCTGTCTCTCTCTTTCTGACTCATTTCACTTAGCATGATAATTTCCATGTTGATCCACTTATATGCAAAGTTCATGACTTCATTTTTTCTAACAGCTGCATAGTATACCAGAGTTTCTTTAACCAGTCATCTGTTCTCGAGCACTCGGGATTTTTCCAGATTCTGGCTATTGTAAACAGTGCTGCAATGAACATATAAGTGCAGATGTCATTTCGACTATGCTTTTTTGATTCTCCGGGGTATATTCCCAGAAGTGGTATTGCTGGGTCAAATGGGAGCTCAATTTCTAATTTTTTGAGAAGCGACCATATTTTTTTCCAAAAGGGCTGAACCAGTCGGAATTCCCACCAGCAATGTAGAAGGGTCCCTATCTCCCCACATCCTCTCCAACAGCGGTTGCTTTTGTTCTTTTGGATGTGTGCCAGTCTCTGTGGTGTGAGGTGGTATCTCATGGTTGTTTTGATCTGCATCTCCCTGATGATTAGTGATGTAAAGCATTTTTTCATGGGCCTTTTGGTCATTTGTATCTCTTCCTTGGGAAAGTTTCTGTTCATTTCTTCGCCCCATTTTCTGATGGGATTGGATGTTTTCTTCTTTTTTTTTGTTCACACCTGGTGATGCACAGGAATCACTCCTGGCTATGTACTCAGGTATTACCTACCCCTGGCGATACTCAGGGCACCATATGGGATGCTGGGAATCAAACCCGGGTCCACTGCGTGCAAGGCAAACTCCCTACCCGCTGTGCTATCGCTCCAGCCCCCCGGGTGTTTTCTTGTAGAGTTCAACCAGTGCCTTATATACCCTTGATATCAACCCATTATCTGATGAGTATTGGGTGAATATCCTTTCCCATTCTGTAGATTGTCTTTGTATTCTGGTCACTGTATCTTTTGCGGTGCAGAAGCTTCTTTGTTTAATGTAGTCCCATGTGTAAATCTGTACTGTACCCTCATGGTGACTCACTAATTAAAGAATTAAAAAAAGGTATGTAACAAAGTCCGCTTGAAAAGTTTCTGGAGAATAAAGCAATGAGTGCAAAGTCTACTTACCCACATCACTGTACTTTGCATTGTCAATTTTTAAAGTCATTGTGTTTATACTTAAATCTCCTTTTAGCATTGATAATATGTTGTTACTTATTTTAATCAATATATATGTATGTTTTTAATGTGTTTTTGAAATCCTTTACCCACTTTAAAATTTTATTGAGATTTGAGAAACATTTTTAAATTTTTAGGTCAGGTCTTTTTTAACAAATTAATGATTTGAAAAGTATTTTCTTGAATTGTCATGCATATTTTTATCTTCTTAATGTCGTTTGAGTGCTCATTTCAGCAGCTGAAATTTAAATGATACAGAGAAGATCAGGAGGGTCCCTTTTTAAAGATGACAAGCTAATTTTTGAAGTGTTCCATAATTTGTGAAATGTCTTTCGATAAGCACATTTTCTTGACTTATGCAAAGTCCAATTTATTGTTTTAAAAAAAAGGACTGAGTTTTTATTTTTGTCTGAGAATATTTTCCCAAGCCAAGGTCACAAGTCTTTTTCTTAGTTTTCTCCTAGAAATAAAATTTAAATGGTTTTGATTAATTTCTATAAAAACATCTATTTCTTTTATCTGACTGTGGCTTGCAGCTTTATTTTTTGGCCTCTAGAGTATAGTCTAATATAAAAATAGGAAGTAACAATTTTTTCATTATGGGCCAATGAAATGAAAGGATAAGGGAAATTCTTTTAAACTTTGTAATATTTTAATATTTGGGGTTAAATTAAAATGTATTTGTGGGATGGGTTCCCGAACTTTGTATGAGGGAAATATAAGCACAAAAGTGTATAAATCTGTAACTGTACCCTCATGGTGATTCTCTAATTAAAAATAAATAAATTAAAAAAAAATGTATTTGTAATATGAGATAACATCTCGTTGTTTTGATTTTCATCTTCTTGTAGATTAGTGATGTAGAACATATTTTAATGCATCTTTTGGCCATTTGGATTTATTCTTTTAGAAAGCTTTTGTTCATTTTGTCTCTCCATTTTTCCATCGAGTTGATTTTTTTCTTGGAAATTTCTACCAGTTGCTTATATATCTTGGATATTAACTCCTTATCAGATGAATATTGGATAAAATGCTTTTTTTCCAATCTGTGGGCTGTCTTTGTATCTTGGACACTGTTTCTTTTGAGGTGCAAAAGATTTTTAGTTTAATGTAGTCCTATTTGTTTATCTTTGTTTCCACTTGCTTAGTCAGTGGTGTTTCATTTCCTTCATTTTCTTGGAGGGTTCTGCCCAAATTTTCCTCCATATATCTTATGAATTCAGGTCTTCTATCAAGGTTTTTTCCCATTTTGATCTGACTTTTGTGCCTGATGTTAGAAAGAGGTTTGAGTTCATTTTTTGCAAGTAGCTGTACAAAGACTGGCACACATCAAAAAGAACAAGAGCATCCAATGCTGGCACTAATGCTGAAAGACAAGAACTTTCCTTCATTATTGATGGGAATGCCTACAACTCAGCATTTTTGGAAAATAACATGGTCATTCCTGAAAATGATAGATAGAAATTATTCTAGAGAGATTCAGAGACAGAGAGACTGAGACAAAGAGACAGAGAGACAGACAGAGACAAAAGCATAGATAGTAGGGAAATGCCTGCCATAGAGCCAGGGTTCGGGAAGAGTGACAGAGAAAAATTGGGGTCATTGGTGGAGGGATGAGTGTTGGAATACATATGACTGAAATCTGATCATGGTCAGTTTTGTAACTCTGTGTATCATGGTGCCTCAAAATTAATTAAAAATTTAAATTAAAAATTAATTAAAATATTTAATTTTAAATGAAAATGTGTTTTTGTTTTACTCATTATCTACTGGATAAGAAACATTCAACATCAGTGAATATAAACTAAAACAATTTATGCACAGAAAAACTATTTCAAACACAGCTTTATCTGTATTTTTTCTTAGTGTTAGTGCCTTTTAAATTGTTGTTTTGGCGGCTGATGAGACAGCAAAGCAGGCAAAGTGCTTGCACTGCATGTGGCTGATCCAGATTCCATCCTAGGCACTCCAAATTGTATTGCCAGGAGTGGTTTCTATGTGCACAGACAGGAGCCACCCCTGAGCATCACCAGGTGTGGCTCCAAAACAAATTAAAAAACTGTCATTTTATACGGAGTGTTTTAGTGGAATCCACTGCTTATTTTCCAAAAACTAAAAAATATACTATGCGTGCCATATATCTCTTATAAAAGATGAAAATTGCAAAATCATCCAGTGAAAGCATCCATCCTTACAGATAACATAAATAATAAAGTTTCTAATATTAATTATATAGATACTTGTAAACTGGGAAGAAAAATTGTGACCACAATTTGGCAATAATTCTGTCGCTCACAATTCTTACTATGGAGTTAATGATTAGCTCAAAGTGGCATGAAATTCAGAGAACGAATGACGTTTAATGATCCAACAAATCATTAACTTCCTAAAAAGGAACAACAATGTCAAGTATCATTGCCCTTATGAATGGCCACTGCTACAGAATATTGTCTGAATTTTATTCACAAGACATTTTCAAGGTAATATAACATTCTATTGGAAAAAAAATTAAAAATATTTCTTGAACACTGATATGTCTGTTGACATCTTTGTTTCTCACTTATAATAAAACAAATCATTTCCTAGGATTAAAATGTCATTTTTATAATTGAATTTTCAGTGACATAGCAAAATAATTAATGAATCTGATCTAGGAGAAACTCTACCTTCAAATGTTAATGGACTAAAATTTAGCATTATAAATGTTTCACATATATTAAAGATACATTTCAGTTGAGAAATCCAATAATTCAAAATTTAAAATATAGATATCATAAAGTAATGAATCAGATATAGAGAGTAATTCAGTCAAAATACATCAGTACCTGTCCTTTTCCACTCCTAAATTTTCAGATAAATTAGTTATAAGTGGATCAAAAAAGATAGTCCAATGTGTCTTGAATAAGACATAATAAAAAAATTTGTAGATTATTGTTCCAAAAATGGGAAATTATCAATCAAATGAGAATATGTAGCATGCTATATGCACTAGATAGAAACATTTGTACATGCATATTGGAAAATGGTTAGTTCAGGCAATAGACAAAGCACATTATATAAACTATATGCTTATGGTCACCTAAACAATAGATAAAACACTCATTAATGTCATATTAATTGGCATGATTATAATTTATTTTATATGGTACCCTTTTATTTCTACTTTATTTTTATTATTAAGAATCAGCCTATATAACAAAACATCTATAATTTTTTAATTTCGATTGGAAAAATTCAAGACAGATTTGGAGACAGATGGAGACAAAACTGTACAAAGAAAATCTTCAGCAGAACATATAACAGATGAATACTAGCTGGATAAAATTTATCCTGGAGCATTCAAATTATTTAAACAAGATGGGACAAACCAGAAACAAAAATTTTTGAATTCTCTTATAGTAAAACTAAATGTGAATAATTCAGCAATATTGATTTAAATTTTAATCTTCAAATTTATTTTAAATAGAGATTAAAAAGAAGGGGTATGGGAGGGAGATGAAGCATATCATCTCCCTCCCAGTCGTGTCGGGGCATGGTATAGACATATATGTGCACACAAATATATATATATAAATTACACAGCCAATAGTATCGCAAGTATGAGATTCAAACAACAATAGTAAACTTAAAATGTCACCTGTTAAAGATACCGTCTGGAGAGTGTGAAGGAATCTGGGAATATTGATGGAGGGAAATCAAAGCTGATGGTGGGGTTAGTTTGAAACCTCTACCTGAAACTCAGCTATGAAGCAAATATGTAAATAATTAATAAAATACTTTAAACAGATAAATTATAGTGAAATAATTTGCCTTACCAAGATTATTACTGATCTAAAAAAAATCTAGATTTGGCATAAGCAAAAGTGTAGGTATCTCAGATTAAAATATAGTTGCAAATGGTTAAATTGTTAAATATTTAAATATAAGCTTAAAGACATTATGAATGGAAAGAAGATAATTAGATAGTAACAATTATTATATGTTGTAAGAAACTTAGGTACAAAATTAATAGATCTCTCAAATCACCTGGGAACCTAGAATCAATTATTTTTAGGCTTTTTTTGGTCAAACCCAGCAATGCTCAGGGGTTATTCCTGGCTTTGCACTCAGGAATCACTCCTGCTTGGAGGACCTTATGGGATGCTGGGGATCAAACCCGGGTCGGCCGTGTGCAAGGCAAACGACCTACCCACTGATTCCAGCCTCCTAGAATCAAAATTTGATCTCAGCTGATTTTGCTGTTTCCACCAATCCATAGATCCCTTGTACAGATTTCATGCTAATAAGATACTAATTTAATTATAAAAGGAAATTATTATTCAGAAATATAAGACTAATTTTTGCTCACAATCAGGATTAAAACACAGAAAGCTTACTATAAATCAATATCCCATTTACTAACATATTTTTTTCATGAAAATTTCCTATGATATAAGATGTTATTCATAATTACTTAGCCATTGCTTTATATACTATAAGGAGTTTGGTATTGTACTTACTTAGCCCACAAAATGTAAAGTATGATATGTTAAACATTAGAGTAGGTAATCTATGGACAAATACACTGGTGTTCTCAAGAAGTGGCTCTAATAGCAAGGAAATAACAGGAAAATGATAAACATAGGGAATTTTAAACTCCAGTAGTCTAAGATCACTGAATGTAAGGAAAAATACCCCTACATATCTTTATAGTTTCTAAATGAGTCACTTAATTAAAGCACAATATGAAATATATTATCTACGATTTTTTGAAATTATAGAAAATGTGAAGTTAGCAACTAAAATTTACTGAGCAGTTACTATATGCCAAGTATAGATATTTTTAATTTATTGATTTATTTAAACTTCACAATGCATCTATTTATATGTGTACTGTCACAGTCACTGTCATTGTCGTCCCATTGTTCACCAATTTGCTCTAGCGGGAACCAGCAATGCCTCCATTGTGAGCCTTTTTGTTACTGTTTTTGGCATATCGAATATGCCACAGGTAGCTTGCCAGGCTCTGCTGTGCAGGTGAGATACTCTCAGTAGCTTGCCAGGCTCTCTGAGAGGGATGGAGGAATCGAACCCGGGTCGGCTCTGTGCAAGGCAAACGCCCTACCCTCTGTGCTATCGCTCCAGTCCTACTATTGTCATTTTACAGATGAGGAAAATGAACTTTAAAAAATTTAAATAACTGTCCTAACAATATATGATCTCTCTCCAATATTACCAGACTGATACATATTAATGTAGTTAGCATTTTATTTTCTAAAGAAAAGATATATGCATTTTTATTTTTTATTTTTTCCCTAATTTATATTTTATTGAATCACCATGTGGAAAGTTACAAAGCTTTCAGGCTTAAGTCTCAGTTACATAATGCTCGAACACCCATCCCTTCACCAGTGCACATATTCCACCACCAAGAACCACAGTGAACCTCCCCTCCACCCCCCCGCCCCAAGCCCCCCACCCCACCTGTGTAGCTGATAAATTTCACTTTACTTTCTGTTTACTTTGATTGCATACAAACAAAAAACTCACTATTATTGTTTGGATTCCTCCCACCCCCCCCCCCCGAGAGTTGGACCTGCTGGAAAGGAAGCACTTGACAATTTGTTTTCCCAACCACCAATATACCAGGGATAACACCCATTCCACTCTTCCCCCGCCTCCATGGCAGAAAAAATTCCCCACACTCTCTCTCTACTTCTGAACATTATGGCTTGCAACAGACAGTTAGAGGTCATCATGTTTGGTGCATATCTACGTTTGGCACATATCTCATATCTCGACTGATTCCTCCAGCCCTCATTTTCTTAGCTATCCCTTCCCTATTACATTTACCTTCTCCCCTCCGCTCATGAAGCAGGCTTGCCCCTATGGGGCAATCCTCCTGGCCCTTATATCTACTGTCCTTGGGTGTCAGCCTCCTGTGATGTTTTTCTATACTTCACAAATGAGTGCAGTCCTACTATGTCTGTTCGTCTCTTTATGACTCATTTCACTTAGCATGATACTCTACAAGTCTATCCACTTATAAGCAAATTTCATGAACATCTCTCCTAATAGCTGCATAGTATTCCATTGTGTAGATGTACCAAAGTTTCTTTAACCAGTCATCTGTTCTAGGGCATTGGGTTGTTTCCATATTTTGGCTATTGTGAACAGTGCTGCAATGAACATAGAGGTACAGATGTTATTTCTACAGTGCTTTTTTGCATCCTTGGGATATACTCCCAGAAGTGGTATTACAGGTTCATATGGAAGCTCAATTTCTAATATCTGAAGGACTGTCCACATTGTTTTACAGAGGGGCTGGAGCAATAGCACAGCGGGTAGGGCCTTTGCCTTGCACGCTGCCGACCCGGGTTCGATTCCCAGCATCCCATATGGTCCCCTGAGCACCATCAGGAGTAACTCCTGAGTGCAAAGCCAGGAGATAACCCCTGTGCATTTCCGGGTGTGACCCAAAAAGAAAAAAAAAAACATATTGTTTTACAGAAAGGCTCGACTAGTCAGCATTCCCACCAACAGAGAAAGAGCGTCCCTTTTCCCCCACATCTACACCAGCACTGGATGCTTTTGTTCTTTTGAATCTGTGCCACTGTCTGTGGTATGTGATAATATCTCATTGTTGTTTTGATTTGTATCTCCCTGATAACTAGCAATGTGGAGCAACTATCTGGCCACTTAATCTTTGACAAAAAAGCAAGAAATGTGAAGGGGAACAAAGAAAGCCTTTTCAACAAGTAGTGCTGGGAAAACTGCAAAAAATGAACTTGACCTCTGTCTAATGTCAGGCACAAAAGTCAGATCAAAGTGGATTAAAGGCATCAATATCAGGTGAGGTGACCCTTCCCACCGCTTGATCTGCTCACCCAGAGCTTCATTCTGGCACCCCAATGTTCCAGGAGGTTACTGGGGGCGTGGGGAGGTTACTGGGAGTGTGGCATGCATCTCAGGGAGTGTGGCCTCAAAGGGGGCATGGCCTTCTGCCAGGGGGAAGGACACTAATGGAGCCACAGTCATTTTTTAGGTCATAATCCGTATAACCTATTTCTTTGAAAAACAACATGGCCATCTCAATCACTATATGCTAATAGCCTATTAGCCTATTCTAATTTCACAAAAACTATTAGTGAACAATAGAAGCTGCACAAACCCTTCCTAAAGAGAGCATAGCCTTAAGTTATCACTAGAGGCCCCACATGAACCAGGAGGAGTGCCTGAGAGTAAGGAATTATTCTACAATAGGAACAAGGCTACCATCATCAACTTAAGACATCCAGAATCCCCACTGCAGAAAGAGGGAATAGGGATAGACAACAGAAGGTTCCAACTCTATACTTCCATAACAATATGAAGAAATAGCAAAAATCACTTCCATGAAGAGAGGATGAAGAATTGATTCAAGAAACCTCACCAGGGGTTACCCACATATACGACCTCTCAGATAAGGAATTCAGAGAGAAAATATTGAAAATGTTCGATGTACTCAAGCAACCATGGAACAGACATCCAATCGATTAAGGGAGTATATGAATGAATCATTGGAACGGTCCACCAGGAAAATGCAGGAAGAAATGAGAGCAGAAATTTCAAAGATAGGAATAGAAGTGACACAAATAAAGGAATCGGTAGATAAATTAAAATCTCAGTAGGTACCCTCAACAGAAGAATGGCTACAGCCAAAGACAGAATCTGTGAGCTTGAAGATGAGATGCAGAAAGCTTACAGACAACAACAAAAAATGGCAAAAGACCTCAAATTGGCTCTAGAGCAAATCAGAGTGCTAGGGAATGACCTCAAGAGGAACAACATAATCATTGGAGTACAAGGAAGCAACCCCAATGAAAAAAAAACACAGTGAAAGACATCATTGCAAAGAAATTCCCAGAGCTCGAGAAGGCAGGCATTCAGATCCAAGGAGCCCGAAGAGTACCAGCAAAAAGAGACCTGAATAAAAGGACTCCAAGGCATATCATAGTCAGAATGACAGATGTTGTGGATAGAGACACAATACTGCAAGCAGCAAATTCAAAGAAGGAAATCCCATAAAAAGGAGCACCCCTTAGATTTACAGCAGACCTATCAGAGTAAAATTATGAGTGCAAAGACAATGGAGGGACATAGTGAAAAATCTCAACAAAAGGAAAGCCTCACCAAGAATACTTTATCCTGCTAAACTCTTACTCAAACTCGACAGAATGATACACTATTTTGCGGAAATACAACAGCTCAGGAACTTGATAGACTCAAAACCAAACTTAAAACATGGACTAAAGGGGCTATTGTAATACAAGGAAAAACCCAACAAGAACAATAAACCCCACAGTAAGATGACACAAAACCCCATAACAATAATCTCTCTCAATGACAATGGCCTAAATGCACCAATGAAGAGACACAGAATGACAAAATGGATTCAGAAACTAAACCCAACATTCTGCTGCCTACAAAACCACACCTGAACAAGCAGAGCAAACACAGGCTAAAAGTGAAAGGATGGAAAACAATCCTGCAAGCAAATAACTCTGTCAAAAAAAGCTGAGATGGCCATACTAGTATCTGACAACATAGATTTCAGGTTAAAAAAGATTAGAATAGACAGTGAAGGTCATTTTGTATTTATCAAGGGATATGTACAACAGGAAGAAATCACACTCTTAAACATATACGCACCAATGAGCGACTGGCAAAACACTTAAAATGACTAACAGACTTTAAGGATGACATCACTAGCAGCACAATAGTAGTCGGAGACTTCAATACCACCTTATCACCTCTTGATAGACTGACAAGAACAAAACTCAGCAAGGAAACACTGACTCTGAAGGAAGAAATGGAAAAGAGAGCCCTAATAGACCTATACAGGGCTTTACAGCCCCAAAAGAATGAACGCACATTCTTTTCCAGTGCACATGGAACATTTTCCAAAATAGACCATGTTCTGGGCCACAAAACATACCTCAACAGAATCAGGAAAATAGAAATTGTATCAACTATCTTTTCAGACCATGATGCACTGAAGCTAGAAGCTAATCACACACAGAAACAGAGGACAAAAGAAAACACCTGGAAATTAAACAGCTTGGTGTTGAACAATGAGTGGGTCACGAAGGAAATCAAGGAAGAAAACAAGAGATACCTCGAAACAAATGAGAATGAAGACACGAGCTACCAAAACCAATGGGATGCAGCTAAAGCCATGTTAAGGGGAAAATTTATAGCTCTGCAAGCATTCCTTAGGAAGGAAAAAAGGGCCTATATGATAGCTTGACTTCACAGCTCAAGGTCTTAGAAAAGGACCAGAAAAAAACCCCAAAACTGACCAAACGAAAGAAATAATAAAAAATAGAGCAGAAATTAAAGACATGGAAACCCAGAAAACAATCCAAAAGGTCAATGAAACCAAGAGCTGGTTCCTTTAGAAAATAAACAAGATTAATAAACCGCTAGCAAGACTCACAAAGAAAGAGAGAGAGAACTCTAATAAACTGAATCAGGAATAAAAAAGGGGACATCACAATAGAAACCAATGAAATTCAAAATATACATCAGAGAATACTTTGATAGTCTATATGCCACGAAACAAGAGAACCTAAATGAAATGGATGAATTCCTTGATTCTTACAATCTCCCAAGACTGAAACAAGGAGATTGGAATACCTGAGTAGACCCATTAATATCAAGGAAACTAAAACTGTAATCAAAAGTCTCCAGAAAACAAAAGCCCTGGTCCAGATAGATTCACTGGCGAATTCTTCCAAACATTTAAAGAGAACCTGTTGCCAGCTCTCCTGAAACTTTTCCAGGAAATTGAACAGGAACTTTCCCAAACAGTTTCTATGAGACGCATAACTCCTTAATATCACAAGAAAACAAAGAGAACACTAACAAAGTAAATTATAAACCAATATCCCTGATGAACACCGATGTGAATATCCTCAACAAAATATTAGCAAATAGAATCCAACAACTCATCAGAAATATCATACACCATGACCAAGTGGGATTCATCCGGGAGATGCATGGATGGTATAACATTAGGAAATTAATCAACATTATCCATCATAGCAACAAAAGTAAAGACAAAAACCATAGGATCATAACAATTGATGCAGAGCAAGCAGTTGACAAGATACAACATCCTTTCATGATAAAAACTCTCACCAAAATGGGCTTTGGAGGAACAATCCTGAAGATAGTCAAAGCCATCTACCACAAACCTATGGCAAGCATTATCTTCAATGGAAAAAAAAAAACTAAGGGCCTTTTCTCTAAGATCATGGACAAGACAAGGATGCCCACACTCACCACTTCTGCTCAATATAGTTCTGGAAGTACTTGCAATAGCTGTTAGGCAAGAAAAAGTTATTAAGAGCATCCAGATAGGAAAGGAAGAACTCAAACACTCACTATACAGAAACTTTCCCAAGAAAGAGATATGAATGGCCAAAAGGCACATGAAAAAATACTCTTCATCACTAAACATCTGGGAGATGCAGATTAAAACAACTATGATATACCACCTCACACCGCAGAGACTGACACACATCCAAAAGAACAAAAACAACCATTCTTAGTGAGGGTGTGGGGAGAAAGGGACCTTTCTACACTGCTGGTGGGAATGCTGACTGGTTCAGCCCCTGTGGAAAACTATATGGATGCTTCTCAAAAAATTAGAAATTGAGTTCCCATTTGACCCAGCAATACCACTTTTGGGAATATACCCCGGAGAAGCAAAAAAGCATAGTCGAAATTACATCTGCACTTATATGTTCACTGCAGCACTGTTTACAATAGCCAGAATCTGGAAAAAACCCGAGTGCCCGAGAACAGATCACTGGTTAAAGAAACTCTGGTATATCTATACAATGGAATACTATGCAGCTGTTAGAAAAAATGAAGTCATGAACTTTGCATATAAGTGGATCAACATGGAAATTATCATGCTAAGTGAAATGAGTCAGAAAGAGAGAGACAGACATAGAAAGATTGCACTCATCTGTGCAATATAAAATAACAGAGGAGACTAATATCCAAGAATAGTAGAAATAAGTACCAGGAGGTTGGCTCCATGGCTTGAAAGCTGATCCCACGTTCCTGGGAAAAAGGCAGCTGAGATAGAGAAGGGAACACCAAGTAAAAGGTAGTTGGAAATCCCACTCTGGAAGGGAGATGCATGATGAAAGTAGATTAGAATCTGAACACAATGGCCACTCAATACCCCTAATGCAAACCACAACACTGAAAAGGAGAGAGAGAACAAAAGTGAATACCCTGCCACAGAGGCGACGTGGGGTGGGGGTGGATGGGATTGTGGTTGGGAGGGATACTAGATTCATTGGTGGTGGATAATGGGCACTGATGGAGGGATGTGTTCTTGAACAGTGTATGAGGGAAATCCAAGCACGAAAATGTGTAAATCTATAACTGTACTTTCACTGTGATTCACTAATTAAAAAATAAATATTTTTTTAAGAAATTAAAAAAATAGGACTCAATATCAGACATGAATCTATAAGGTACATAGAGAAAAATGTAGGCAGCTTCTGCACTTCAAAGAAACAGTGACCAAAATACAGAAAGAGCCCACAAAGGGTATTTACTCAATACCCATCTGATATGGGATTAATATCCAGGATATACAAGACACTAGTAGAATTTCACAAGAGAAAACCTCCAACCCCATTAAAAAATGGGGAGAAGAAATGAACAGAAGTTTACTCAAAAAAGAAATCTAAATGGCTAAAAGGCATATGAAAAGGTACTTTGAAGAAATTATAAGAGCTCTACAGTATATGGACTCTGAATATCTTCAAATAGTTGATACCTTTGGCAAATGTAATAGAAAAATTAAGCAAATGGGACTACATGAAGTAAAAAATATGGCAAAACAAATTTGAGACAAAATAAATAGACCCCATTTGGATAATTACATATCCACAAAGCACACTAGATAAAGAATAATATCTAGAAAATTAGTACTCTCTATTCATAGCAACAAACAGACACCCTATCCCCAAAACTAGGGAGAAAATACTGGACAGTACAGACAATTTCACAAGAAGGGAAGTGGACCATCAGTGAACATAAAATGGTGCCCATCAACAGTTATTATTAGGGAAGTTCAAGTGAACGGCAATCTGAGATATTATTTGATGCCATGGTCTATATAAAAAATGCTGAAAATATCCTGTGATGGGGATGTGATAAAAAAGAAACCCTCATTTCATGTTGCTGTTAATGTCTTCTAGTTCAGCCTCTATGACAAACAGCTTGCAATGACTAAAAAAGTAGTAAGAGCTTTCATCAAAAGCTGAATTATGTGATGACTATGTTTACAAACATTTTGTACATTATCTGAATGGGGCATGTAAGTCGTTTGCCTTGCGTGTTGTGACTCGGGTTTCATTCCTCTGTCCCTCTGGAAGAGCCTGGCAAGCTACCAATATTATCCCGCCTGCACGGGAGAGCCTGGTAAGCTACCCATGGCATATTCAATATGCCAAAAACAGTAAGAACAAGTCTCACAATGGAGATGTTACTGGTGCCCGCTGGAGCATATTGATGAATGTAGGATAACATAGCCTCAGGTAGTATAGGTTTATTGGGTTACTCCGGTTACAGTGCTCCTATTCCTCTTTGTTTATTTGTAGCTTCTTTCTTAGTGTTCTGTTGACTTGTATATGTTGTTTTTCTCTTCTCCTTGAGTGCTTTGCATAGTTTATTCAGAGCAATGTCCTTTTTGTATGGAAACAGGAAGACTGAGCAAATGTTATGCTTTTGTAACCTGGTAGTCATTTGACTCTACGTGATATTTTCCTCCTGGGCATCTGTTCTCTCAACCTAAGCCTCAGCTGCTCTTACTTCCTAGCACCCCCAAAAGCAGGGGCCCAACAAGGGACGAGACGTACCCAGGGCAAGCAGTGAGTTGTGTGCTACCCTGGCATCGAGATGGGCCTGGCCAAAGTGCCTAATAAGTAACTATAAGTTAAGAGCTTGATCATGGACAAGTGTTGTCATGATCCAGACAGTGATAACTAGATTTGGACCCTGCTAGGGTTAGGAGTGATTAATCTTGCCTGAGTGCTGTGGTCTGAGCCTGTGGCAAGATGTTGTCAGGAGAGCTGCCTTGCAAACCTCAATGTATCTCTTGCTATGCCCATGCAAAAATAACTAGTATTAAGATATTAATGAGTGTTTGGAATGGGGAGAGGAGAAAAAACCCTTAAGAGGTATTTTGCCTACTGGCAGTCAGGAAGGGCTTTGGAAAACCCCTAGGTTGTGTTCCCTTTAAACCTGACAGCCCTCAGGAAGGGCTTTCTTATGTTGATTTTGCTACCTGGCAGTGTGTAACCTAGGGGCAAGGGCAGAGAGGAAAAAGGGAGGAGAGAGATGGAGAGGGTAGGCAGTTGATCCAGTGAGAGGATGGAGCTGGGAGTGCGGGAGATGGGAAAGATGGAAGATTGAATAAACAGTAACTAATCAGCAACCAGCTTGGTTCTCGTTCTTCCTTCGCCTGTCCTTGGCCAAGGGCCCTCCCGATCCAGCCTATATACAGCGGTTCCAGAGCACCAAACACGGGTGGTGAGACAGAGCCACCCGGAGAGCCTGCGAGTGCACATGCCCCTCAGCGTGCTTTAGTTTTTTTACAGATGAACAGTGGGAGGATAGTGCTATAGTGTTATCTTCTTAGTTATTCCAATTCTTGTGTCTACTCACAAAATCACATGCAAAACATTAACTCAAAATATACAAACATACAGTCCATTGCAGTGCTGAGTATAATTGCCAAGATATGGAAGCAACCCAAATGGCTAATGACAGATGAATGGATAGAAATATTGTGGTATTTATGCAATGGAATATTATGCATCCTTAAGAAAAGGTGAAATGTTTTATTTCACCGCAACTGGGCATCATAGCATGTGAAGAGAAGCAAGTAAAAAAAGAAGGATGTTATAAGATTATGAAATTATATCACTTATATGTGGTATTTCAAGAAACAAGACAAAGGAAGGTATCTAATGATGAGTGAATCATTGATCCTGGATTATAAAACAGAATGCCAGTGCGTTGGCAGAAGTGGTGATGGGGGAGAATTGATGAAAAATAAAAGGAATACTGTTAAATGTTCTGGAAAATTTAGTGCTTGAGAGTTGAAGTAACTGCACATCAAAATCACAAGCATAAACACTATTACAAGCATGTGACAAGAACTATAATAATTAAATGTAAAAAGTAAAAAGTATTAGATCCTAGTTTAGAAAAGGGAGCATATCTTACAAAGACTGACACTTTTGGGTGAAGATAAGAGAAAGAAGGAAAATATCAGAAAATATATTCCCTACCACAAATTTTAAAAGTTCCCCATATATGATACTTGCACTGGGAGAAAGATTTCAATCAATTAAAAACTAGTATATTTTTGCTTCTGTTTTATTGGCCATTGGCATGGAGTCACAACGTGCCTCTGAATTCAATGTCATGAATGGTATTGCCTAAGTTTTCTTCAATATAATTTATGTGTTGAGTTCTGATAATGAAGTCATTAATCCACTGGGGGGTATTGATCCACACTTGGCAGTATATAGGAATTACTCCTGGCTCTGTGCTCAGGTATCACTCATGGAAATGCTCAGGTAACCAAATGTGGTGCTTGAGATCAAGTCACGGGTGTTAGGATTGTAAAGCAAGGACATTAAACCCTGGAGTATCTCTCCAGACCTCTTAAATTCTTTTTTGATATACTTGTGTGAAACATGTGAGGTAGGGGTTTGAATTTATCATTTCCCCCACATGTACCTAACCACAGCTTCTTGATCCATTTATTCATTTTTTTAATTTTTGTTTCTGTATCCTGACTATTGAGCTCAACATTACAACAAATATGTATCTTTCCCAAGTAATATTTTGGTGAAGAGAGGATTAGATACCAAGAAGTGTGATAGCTGTTTCTGAGTCATATGGGATTTCTACAGGGCCTGAACAAGAGACATTTACACCAACAGTGAATGTAGATCCTCTCTCATAGCATCCATGCAAACAACTATATGTCATTTTCACAGATGTGAGCTCAAAATTAGGAGTAATCCCGAACACCAACAGGTGTTATTCCAAAGCATGACTGATATTAGTTGGTATACGCTTGCACAATTTGGCACAGACTGGTACTGGTTGGTAAATCTCATACAGGTTGACATAAACTGGCACAGATTGGCAATGATTTACAAAGATTGGCATCAGTAAACACAGCCTAATGCTGGTTTGAAATTTGGCACTGACTGGCACTGACTTTCTCTGATTGGCAATACTGACACTGTTTGGTATTTTTTGACATAGACTAACATTGGTGGGCCATTATTGGCATGGGTTGGCAATACTGGCAGAGGGTGATGCAGTTTGTCACAGCCTGCTACAGCCTTTTGTTGACTAATGTAGGCTGGCATATTTTGGTATGACTGGCACACACTTGTATATACTTGTATATTATAGAACAGGATAACACTGAATGACATCAGTGGCACAGTTTAAAACTTGCTGACTTTAAATATAATAAATCGGCACAATTTGGTATCAAATGATTTCCACCTGAATGGGTTGGCATACAATATTAAAACAGATTTGGATCATAGAGTAGTCATAGAGAACTGTGCCAAACATTCGAGTTCAGTTTTGTTCAGTGCATGACTAGGTAGTGTCAGTCATGGTACTGGTTGGCACTGATTGTCATTGACTCATAATGACATGGGTGGCACATGCTGACATGAAAGTGCATGTATTGGTACATTGGCATATGCTAGAATTGTTGTCATTTTTTGGCAAGGTTGACACTGAAAGTCATTGGCCGGCAAAAATGGGCACTTTTTGGTAGATCTCATCACTGTTTGGCATGGATTGTGATGGACTTAAAAAGAATGGCAACAGTTGACAAAGAATAAATTCTTGCTTACATTGACTGGCATAGGCTGGGAAATGTTGGTAAACTAGTACCAGCAGGCACTGACTGTCATAGGTTGGTACAGAGTATGTCAGTTGGTGCATGTTGGCACTAGATGATGTAAACAAGCATTATCTGATACTGAATGGCATTAATCAGAACCACTACACAAACAGACCAAGTGAGAACAGACTGGCACTGGTTGGCACTGACAGGAGGAATTGGCATAGATTGAAACACTTACTTGGACTAGTAGTACATGAGTTGACACTGTCTGGCACATTGTGGCATAGAATGACATGGGTTGGCACTTGCATCAACTGACACAGTTTGGCAAAAATGGAATGGACTGCCACAAATGGGCATTTATTGGTATGGTTTGGCATTCACTAGCATCAATGGAAGTATTTGAAATAGACAGGCACTGGTGGCGTTGATAGATATGGACTGGTATCCATTAGTGTGATTTGGCTGCAAGTGGTACTATATGGAACAGAATGAAACAGATTGACAATGACTATCACTAATTAGCTTATGTTGGTGTGGGTTGGCACTGAATGTCACTGGTTGACACAGACTGGCATGTGTTAGCACCAACAGTCACAGGTTTTATGGGTTGGCATAGAATGACACAGATTGCACAAACTGGCACAGCTTGGCACTGACTTGCATATTCTGGCACATGCTGGCACAGACTGGTTCTGGCTGCATGTTTCACACTGAGATGGGTTGGTATTGACTAGTATAGACTGACACCTGCACAGTTGACATGGGCTGGCACAGATGACACTTGTGTGGCACATAATGGTACATAATGGTACAGGGTGGTGAAGACTGGCATGGATTTTATTGGCTGACATAAAATAGCACCGGTTATTATTAGTTGGCATTGACTGGCACAGATTGACATGGACTGAGACCAAGTGAGCTTACTGACCCAGTATGGTGCAGGCTGGAACTGACTGGCACTGATTAGCATTGATTGCCACAGGTTGTTGCTGATAGGCAGTTGACACAAGTTGGCATTGACTGGTACAGTACAGCTTGGCCTGGTACTACTGGTACTGGTATTTCATTGAAAAAAACTGAACTTGAGTGTTTGACACAGTCTACACTATTACCCAAAACCTGTCTTAACATCGTATCTCCACAGAGTACTAGTACTCACCTCCAGGGAAGGGTCAAGAGCTACATTTTTGAGCCTGGGGCACAACTCAGGGCAGGGCCAGTAGAATTCCCGAGCTTGGAAGCTTGAGAGCTGCATGCCCTTCCCATTCCTAGAAGCTATTTCTCTGGTGGGTTCAAAACTAACTTGTAGCCTCCACAAACCTGGGTCCAAAAGAACATTTTCTTTGAAAATTCTGCTCAGATTCATGAGATTATGGACAAAAAGCTGTCCCTTATGAGGTGAGCCTAAAGCTACCATCTTGCTTAGAACTGAGCTCTAATACCACCAAGGATGCTTTGTCAGTGTGTGATCAGATATCAGCAGAGTCATGCATTCTCTCGGCAAAATTTAAACTTTCATCCTGAACCTGAACTCTCCATTGGAGGCTATTCTACTTGGGAACTGAAAACTCTGTGCTGGCCAGGCCTTGAAGGTGTTCTGCCAGCATCTGAAGTCATCCTAAGGCAAGACTATAAGCTGCTATCTAGGGTCTAGGGAAGCACTTAACGAACATCTTAACTTTAAATCTATCTCTTATCACAGCAGAAACAAAATGTGTGCCTTCTGTCCAAACAGAAATGCCACATTTCTTCAGTCTCTCTTAGAAACAAAGAAGCAAACATTATCCCTCTTTCTGAAAGGGCAAAACCCTCTTGGGCAAAGATCCAAATAAACATTTCCTTTGCACAAAGTAAGGCACCTTTCATTATTCTGTGAAACAGAATAACCTGAAATTACTATCTCTCCTACAAAACAGATGCTGCATTTGTTGCTTCCTTAGTAAACCTGGTGTAGATCTTAATATATTCATGAAAATGGCAAGACCCACATTAACAATCTTTTGTGTTAGAACTGACATGCCTCACAAATGACTGCTTCCTTTGTGTGAATGCAATCAAAATCTACCACTCTTTGAAAGGCTTGAAACCAAAGTAGCCAATCTTCATATGGGGAGAAAATAAAAAGCAAACATCATTAACACCCCATTTCCGATTATCTCTGCCTTCTCTACAAGAAGGGGTCTAGAGTTGCTGCCATGTTTAAATACTTTTCTGAGATTTATTCAGCCATGCTTATAGTTTGGCCCTTAATAGTCTGTGTTACTTAAAGAATGTCCCTTTTTACGTCCTGAAACAAACACATTTCTTTTCCTCTCCAGAAATTTAAAAAAAAACTAAACAGCAAAGTAATGAGCAATGTTCCAAGAGAAAACATTTCCATGGTCCTGCTCAATTAAACTTTGGCCACATAAGTGGCCTTTCCAATTGAGGATAACAAGTTAAAGTTGGGTGAACAGCCCCCTTCCCCTGGAGGAAAATATGGAATATGCCTAGAAAACAATGACTGAGGTTGATATGCTTTTCAATTTTTCATCTGCCTAAGGGATCTCTACCTCACAAGTAGATGAGACTTTCTTTTAATCACACCCCACAGATACTGTTCTTATTATTTTTGATATATACAATTCTCATGGGTGTGATATGGTATATCATTGTCATCTTTTTATCTACTTTTAAAATATTTTATTTATTTATTTATTTTTAATGAATCACTGTGAGGTACAGTTACAGACTTAAAAACTTTAGTGATTATGTTTCAGTCATACTATGATCGAGTATCCATCCCTCCACCAGTGCCCATTCTCCACCACCAATGTTCCCAGTATCCCTCCCATCATCCCCACTCCATGCCCCCGCCCCCACCTCTGTGGCAGGCGCATTCCCTTTTACTCTCTCTCTCCTTTAGGGTGTTGTGGTATGCAAAGCAAGTATTAAGAGGCCATCATGTTGGGTCTATAGTCTACTTTCAGCACACATCTCCCACCCCGAGTAGGTCCTTCAAGCATCCTTTAGCTAGTGGTCACTTCTTGATTTGGATTTCCCTAATCTAGCAAGTTCAAGATATGCTACTGGCTTTTCTAGTACTGGTATGATAAGCTCCTTTTATTTTCCATCTTTGCAGAGATCTTTGCCTTGTTACATGTAAAAACTCAAGTGCTACTGGTTTCCTCAATAAGTAAGCAAAAACTGAGGTGGAGGAGAGACTGGTCTCTGGACCCGTGGGATAAGAGGAAGGTTTTTCTTATAATTTACAAGAAATATCAGTTTCCATCTATTTTCCTATATTCACAAACCCAAATTGGCTTTAACTGACAAAGTTCACGTTTTTCTTCTCAGAGTTCTAGGATCAAAGATGGAAATAGAAACAATACCTTTCATTTCTGTGTTTACTTCTATGATTATTTCTCTGTTCACTGTGTGTGGTTCCATAGTTTTTCGGTTCATCTGTTCAAGTCCATGCTGAATGCCTAAATGTTGAGTGTCAAAATACGCTAGTGTGAAAGTGGAATTTTTCTTGAGCTCATAGATTCTTGAAAATTGTAAAAGTTTTTGCATTCAAATATCGGAAACTTGAGAAGGTAAAGTTTATTTTACTAGACAACATTTCCACCACAAGTGGATGAGGGTTTCTTTTAACCACACCCTACAGAATTTGTTCTTACTATTTTTGACATATACAATTCTCACGGATGTGAGATGGTATCTAATTGACATCTTGATTTGGACTTTCCTAATGTTAAGTGATGCTGAGCAATTTTTCATGTGTCTATTAGCCATTTGCATATGTGCCTTTACAAAGTATCAGTTAACTTCTTCTCCCCATTTTTTAATAGGGTTTCTGGATTTTTGTTGTTGTTGTTGATCTTTATGAATACTTCATGTATTCTGGATAGCAAAACTTTATTTGAGGTGTTGAATGTAAATTTTGTTCTTTTAATTAGCTATCTTTACGTTTTAACCTGTGTTTCTGTTGCCATGAAGAAACTCTTCAATTTGATGCAGTTCCATTAAAAATTTTTTCTTTATTCTGTTGCCTTTTCCAGGGGTATCATATCATTGAAAATAACTTTGAGGCTCAAATTTGAAGCATTGTGAATGTATTTTACTCAATGTACTTTATAGCCTCCATTCAGATATCAAGGTTTTTGATATATTTTGAATTGACTTTTGGGTAAGGTGTGAGATATGGATCCAGATTAATAATTTTGCAGATTGTTATATAATTTCGCAGCACCATCTGTTGAAGATTATATATTTGCTCCATTTATGCTCTCAGCACTTTTATCTATAAGTATGGGATTTTGTTCTGGGTATTAGATTCTGACTCAGAAGTCAAAGTACCTATCTTAACTCCAGTACTATGAAGTTTTATCACTATAGCTTTACAATACAGTTCTAAATTAGGTAATTTGATACATCACAATTTTTAGATTTTTGAGTATTCTTTCACTATTTGGGGTATCTTCTGATTCCATGCAAATTTTATTGTTGCCATTTATGAATACTTGAAAAATGTTATCTGAGTTTAGATGGGGATTGCAAAGAATCTAATAATAACTTAGATTGGATACTCATTTTAACAGTATTGATTCTTCCAATCCATAATCATGGAATATTTCTCTATTCCATAATGTCTTCTTTCTCTTTCTTAAGTGATTAAAAATATTTTTAATTTATTTTTAATTTTTAATTATTTCTTAATTTTTTATTGAATCACTGTGAGATAAATGCTTACAAAGCTGTTCATGATTAGGTTTCAGTCATACAGTATTTCAACATCCATCCCTCCACCAGCCTACATTTCCCAGTACCAGAGTCCCCGGGTTCCTTCCCATCACCTCCTAGCCCTCACTCCCTGCCTGCATCTACGGCAGGTGCTTTTCTTCTCTCTCTCTCTCCTTCTCTCTCTCTCTTTCTCTCTTTCTCTCTCTCTTTCTCTTTCTCTCTCTCTTTTCTTTTGGGCATTGTGGTTTTCAATATTGATACTGAAATGTTATCAAGAATATCCCTTTTCCTCCTTTTGACACTCAGACCTTGTCCAGCAAGATCATTCCCAACTATTATTGCTGTACTGGTCTCTTCTCTATCTTACCTACCCTGAGCCCCACAGACACTTGTGGTTAGTATTATGCTGAGTGAAGTGAGTCAGAAGGAGAGGGACAGATATAGAATGACTGCATTCAATTGTGATATATAAAAATATTTATTTTAAGATTAATATTCATGGACAGGGATGGAGTGATAGCACAGTGAGTAGGGTGTTTTCCTTGTAAGAGGTCGACCCAGGTTCTATTCCTCCGCCCCTCTCGGAGAATCTGGCAAGCTACCCGTGGCATATTTAATATGCCAAAAACAGTAACAACAAGTCTCACAATGGAGATATTACTGGTGCTCTCTTGAACAAATCAATGAGCAACAGGATAACAGTGATACAGTGATCCATGGCCACAAAATGGTGCTAGGAGGACTAGTCAACAGTTGGATTTAAAGTATTTATGGTATAGATCTCCCACATCTTTTGAAAAGTTGACTTGTAGATCCTTGATGCTTTGGGATACTATTTTAAATAGGATATACTCCTTGATTACATTATCCTCTGATTCATTCTTTGTATAAAAAATACAACCACATTTTGTGTATTATCGTTGTTGTGGATACTTTGTTGTATTGGTTCATATGTCGCTAGGTAGCTTTAGGGTATTCTATGTATTGTCTCATGTAATCTGAAAATAGTGATAATTTGATGTCTTCTTTTCCAGTTTGGATCCCTTTGATTTTTTTCCCATGTTACTATAACCAGGTCTTCTAATACTGCATTTAATAAAGAGTCAGTAGACATACTTGCCTTCCACCTGATCTCAGAGGAAATGCTTTCAATTTTTCACCTCAAAAATTGATACTGACTGTGAACTTGATATAGATGATTTTTACTACCTTGAGGAAGATTCTTTCCACTCCTATTTTATTGAGTGTTTTTATCATGAACAGATGATGTATGTTGTAAAAAGCTTTCTCTACATTGATTGATATGATCACATTACTCTTACCCACTGCTGATAGGAATGTTGTCTGTTTCAATGCCCATGGAAAACAGTATGGAAAGTTCTCAGCAAACCTAGAATTGTACTGCCAAAATACCCAATGATTACACTCTGGGGCATCTAACTCTAAGACAGAAATATTTATTCAAAAGTACATATGCACACCATTATTCATCGCTGCACTTAGTACAATAGCTAAGATATGTAATAAACCTAGGTGTCTATGAAATAAACCATAATGTCAGATGAATGGATTTATATATATATGCATATATAACCATATCACCAGTATAACCAAAACCCTCACCCCTGTTCCCCATTACTTTGCTTTTTCATATTCTTCCTTTTCCCCTTGATGTCTTTCCTTCCCTGTCCTTCTCCTTCCTATACTCTTGGATCAATGGATGATCTAGGCATTATTACCTCTATATTAGTTTATGTTTCTCATCCAATTATTTTATACATCTCAGATAAATGAGATCACCCTGTGTTTGTCTTGTGTCTTCTGGCTTACTTAACTCAAGATGCTCTTTTAAGTCTCAGCAAGATTTAATATTTATATCTATCACTTCACTCGTATTACTTGTCATCCCATTGCTCATCGATTGCTCAAGCAGGCACCAGTAACATCTCCATTCGTCCCTGCCGTGTGCTAGTGTAGCCCAACGGTGTCTGCTTGCTCCAGGAATACGAAGAGCATCAAACCGTTCATTCAGGGTCTTGACGAAGAAGTCCGACCATCTCGTAGGTGGGCGGCCAAGCATTCTTTGGATGTCCCCTGCTGTCCTGCTGTCTGCCTAACCACAGGAGAGGGAGGGAAAGAGAGATAAGTAATGCTTGACTGGGGAATCTATTTTCTCTGTAGCTATCTACCACTGTCCAGATATAATTGCTAAGTATAATGATGATGTATCTATCTGGTACTTCTGATATATATATATATATATAAACACATATATAAATGTATATATATATATATATACTGTTCTTCTCATTGCATGGTAAGAAATTGCTTAAGGAAAAAATATAATACTTTTAAAAAGCAGAGCTATGGGATAGAGTAAAAGAGAGATATGTACTGCTAACCTCATTTGATCCAGATATTTTTCAAACATGTCACTCAGTAAAGTTGTCTTGTGTATTTCTATATATATGTCACTCTCATCCTGTTGCTCATCCAATGTCTCCATTTTGAGACTTGTTACTTTTTTAAGCATATCGAATAGGCCATGAGTTGGTTGCTTGCCTGGCTCTTCTGTGAGGGCGAGATACTCTCGGTAGCTTGCCAGGCTCTCTGAGAGGAGCAGAGGAATCGAACCTGGGTCAGCTGCACGCAAGGCAAATGTAATATCTGCTGTGCTATCGCTCCAGTCTTTCGTATATGTAAGTAATCTTAAATTAATCTGAATAGTGTTTGTGCCAGTCCAGGACTGGAGCAATAGCATAGTGGGTAGGGTGTTTGCCTTGCATGTGGCTGACTCGGTTTTGATTCCTCCATCTCTCTCAGAGAGCCCGGCAAGCTACCAAGAGTATACCACCCGCATGACAGAGCCTGGAAAGCTACCCGTGGCATATGTGATATGCCAAAAACAGTAACAAGTCTCACAATGGACACGTTACTGGTGCCCGCTCAAGAAAATCGATAAACAATGGGACCACAGTGGGACAGTGCTACAGTGTTTGTGTCAATTGCAAACAAAAGAATTATGATCTATTGCTAAAATATATTGAATGCTTACTCTGTTCTAGATATCATGCTAAATTCTCTATACACACTATCTCAGTTAAGCCTTTCAGTTTCTTCGGAAAGTTAATTTGTGTGAGGTGCATTACTGATTCCATTTTCATTCGCATATAAGTTATAGCTCTCTTTTGGTTGTCTTACCTCAAGTAACAGCGACTCTATAAGCCTTGGTTTGAAAAAAAAGGAAGATAATAATATTATTAACCTCAACATTTTATAAATTATAAGTGTTTTTATATCTATAAGACTGAATTAAGAAAATTAGCACACGTATAATATAAATAATTACAAATTTGTTTCAATTACTTCACATGTATGGGATTGTTTACTATTATAAATATGAATATTTAATTTTTCACTGGAACATATTACTATTGATTATTTGTTTTTACAGCATATTTTTGATCAGACATTTAATTCAAATTATTTCTATAGATTATATTTGCAATATGACCCTTAAGCCAGAGCGCTGAGCACAGTCGTTCATAGCCCAAAAACCAAAACAAAAGAAGTAAAGATAAAATTATATAAACTAGAAATAAGTGTAATCACCTTTTCCTAAATTTTACAACTATATTTATTATTTCTACCACTAATTAGTTTTAAAAGCAAGGCTTATGGTTTTAGTATTAAGCTGCATTCCCAGAATTTAATACATATTAACATAAATAAAATTTATGGAAAATAGTTCTATATTGTGAAATGACTTCTTCCACTTGTCAGCTGTTTTTTCATAAAATTGTTTTCTACATACTAAAACTTATAAAACTTAAACTCTTTTACAAACAAAAACTTAAACTCTTTTATAAAACTTAGACTCTTTTACAAATATTTATCCTTTGCTAAATTTTTAAAAAATTGTTTATTTTATTGAATCACCATGTGGAAAGTTACAAAACTTTCAGGCTTATGTCTCAGTTATACAATGGTCGAATACCCATCCCTTCACCAATGCACATATACCACCACCAAAAACCCCAGTATACCTCCCACTCCCCAACCCTCCCACCCTCGCCTGCATAGCTGATAAATTTCACTTCACTTTCTCTTTACCTTGATTAAATTCCATATTTCAACACAAAACTCACTATTGTTGTTGCAGTTTTCCCCCAAAAAACAGCCCTGCTGACAAGGAAGCATTTAATAATTTGTTTTCCATTGCTGAGAATGAAGAGATATGAAGTCTATCATGGATGTGAGGTTTGGGAGTTCTGTATTTTAGTAACTAAGTCCAGAGAGATTTATGTTAGAAATTGTATCATTCCCTTCCTGGGGCGGCAGGGGGTTATGGCTTAGTTCACAGTCTAGAGACATTGCTGCAAGCAGCTGCTGGTACCAAAAGTAGTCTAGCTGACCTCTGGATCGTGGTTAATCAGCAGCAGAGCAGCCTCACAAACGTGTGGCCACCTGGGTCGCATCTTGCTGGAGAGTGTGCCGGTATCTCCCCCCGGCCCGAGATTGCCCACATATCCCACTGTTGCAAGTTCATACCTCTTTTTTTTTTCTTCCCACGCCACCAAGTTTGTACCTCCTTAATGGTCCTTATAAAATGTCAGACACCACGCCATCTTTCCCAAAAAAAGGGAAAATATGCCGAGAAAGACCTTTCCCCTCCTCGGCCGGCGTGGGGCTATGGCTTAGTTCAGTCTAGAGACATTGCTGCAAACCTTGGCTTAATTTTTGATACATGCATTTCTTTCCTTACCAAGATATTTTATATGTAAGGATTTCATGTTTACCTCTATTAACTCTGAGTAAAGCGTAATCTCATCTGGGTATATTGCTAAATAAAATAAGTCAAATGGGTTAAAAAGACCACATGTAGTATTTTACTAATATCTGGAATATGAGGAAGCAAAGTAACAAACTATAACAAAAACAACACATTTGATAGTTACAGAAGTGGAAGGAGTTGATGGAGAGTGCAATGACTAAAGTGAAGCAATTCTGTGGTGGTGAATGAAAACCACACATTTAGACCATGATCCTGTCTATAGAGATGATAAATAATAGTGTAGTATACCTGAAGTTATATATTGATACAAGTCAGTTATACTTCAATAAACTGTAAAATAATTTAAATTGAGTGTAAACTTATTGGGTGCAGATCTTTCAACCTGGAGGAAAATTTCTGGTTGTAGAGCAAAAGTAGTCTTGTTTTCTCCCACATTCTTTGTCAACTGTTTGACAATGGCTACAACCACTGATAGTGAACTAGAGCATTGGCAATGATCCTAGAGCTATATAGTCATGTTCTAAGGAGCTGGTAATTTGTACTCTCCTTGTATCACTTGTCATCCCATTGATCTTAGATTTGTTCAAGCGGGCACCAGTAACATCTCCATTTGTCCCTGCTGTGTGCTAGTGTAGCCCAGTGACATCTGCTCACTCCAGGAACATGAAGAGCCTCAAACCATTTGTTCAGGGTTTTGACAAGGAAGTCTGACCATCTTGTAGGTGGTGACCACGTGGTCTTTTGACGTCCCTTGGAATCCACTCAGTAATAGCTCTAGTACAGCAGTTGTCTCTAAATTGCATTACTTGTCTGGTCCATTTGATTTTCAAAGCCTTGGTAAACAAGATAGCGTCCCTGATTCTTGATCGTTGACAGAGGTTGGAACTCCGGATTCCTTCTCTCACTTGAGTGAAACGTGATACTCCAAGCATAGCTCTTTAGATTCCTCTTTGGGATACCCGAATAGCGTTCTAATCTTGTTTTCGTAGGACCTGAGGCGTAAGTTGTACTATAGATATTAAATAGAAATATTAAGTATTAAATATTAAATAGATATTAAATTTGATGATAGTCCATTCAGCATGAGGAAAATTCCTTTTCTGTTAATCTATAGGAATTGGGTCCTGTGCCATTACGCTCTGCTTGTAGCCTAAGAGACCAAAGGGAATAAATATTGAATTTAGGAATACAATATGTCTTCAGTAGTGCAAGGAATCTGTTCCCAATAGCTTGTGTTCCTCTAAAAAATGTTATTCAGATCATGTCACTCCCAAAGTCCTTACATCAATTACAAGGTTCTCATGATCTTGCCTCCAGGTTATTTCTATGATCTTATCTCCTCCACATTTCCTTTTGTTCTTTAACCTTACACAATAGACATTGATGTCTTTTAAGTACAACAAGCAGAACCCTATCTCAGAGTTTCAAACTATAGCTCTCTGTGTCCAGTAATCCCCAGATATCTCCATAGCTAAAACTCTTTTCATCCAGACCTCTTAGATCTGTCAACTTTTCAGAGAAATTGTCCTTAACTCTTCAATTCTTTCACACTGTTTTAGTTGTGTGTGAGATTCATTGTTATAACTTTTATTTATGTTTGATATGCATTTCATCTACTTGAATGTTAGCTCTCTGAAAAACAGAACTTTATTATAGTTACTGCTTGCTATAAGGAAAAGCATCTGGAAAAGTGCCTCACAAAACAGTAAGGACTCAATAGATGTTGTTGAATGAATACAATATCAAATTTGATCTTTAACTACTTTGTGATATCAGTATGACTATTCCAAATTTTGCATTTCTTCCAAATGACAAAGCTCACCATAATTTGATTTAAACAGGTGAAGTATTTTAAATATTATTGTAAACACATTTTTATTTCATTCAATATTTAAATTAGTTACTTTTAATACATTTCTTAAACGCCTTTCAACGTTATCTCATAGTAGTACTCTAGCACTGTCATCCCATTGCTCATCCATTTGCTTGAGTGGGTACCAGTAACATCTCTGTGGAGAGACTTGTTGTTACTGTTCTTGACATATCGAATATACCACGGGTAGCTTGCTAGGCTCTGCTGTGCAGGCGGGATACTCTCGTTAACTTGCAGGGCTCTCTGAGAGGGACAGAGGAATCGAACCTGGGTTGGCCATGTGCAAGGCAAATGCCTTACCCGCTGTGCTATTGAGAATTCGATGTTTGGCTTGATCTAGAACCATTTTTGTTTTAAATCCAAACATTCCAGACATCAACCTTCTTTATCAAAATTGATGTGTAATTGATATGTAATACTCTAATAGTAGTAATTGTTCTAAAAGAGTTTGTTATATAAATATATATTGCAAAAGAATTATCTCAATAAGTTTAGTTAACATGCACCAATGTTATATATGTATTTTACTGAAGAAAATTTTAAATCCACTATTCCCAGGAAAAAATAACTCTCACAAAGCAACATGCTACTATCACTGTATCATTGTCATCATATTGTTTGTCGATTTACTCGAGCGGGCACTGGTAATGTCTCTGTTACACTCAGCCCTGAGATTTTAACAGCCTTTCCTTACTCATCTCTCCCAACGATTGGAGGCTCTTTCAGGGTCAGGGGAATGAGACCTATCATTACTGTTTTTGGCATATCAAATACGCCACAGGTAACTTGCCAGGCTCTGCCCGTGTGGGCAGGATACTATTGGTAGCTTGCCGGGCTCTTCGAGAGGTATTTTTGCGTACTGTCTGAACTCCATCAAACATGGTGTGGTAATTATTTAAAATGGGTAGGAAGTGTCTCATAATGTGTCCAAGGTCCAAGATCACAAAATTCAGCATTATCTGGGTTCCGTCAGACTTCCTTCATGCGTGAGGCTCGGCCAGAGTGTCCAGAAAGCGACGTAGAGTGTGGTGGTTGCTGGGTAGTGGAGGTTGGCTGCCAGGGCTGGGTACCTTGGGGCGGGAAGGGTTCTCACCTCTGCCCCCCTCTGGGGCACCCCAAGTGAGATCATCCTGGTGCGGAGTCCGGTGGCATGGCTTTGTGGGCCTCATTTTATACTCCCATCTGGGAGGAGAGCCATTGAGATTAATAAAGTGTATACTGATACTCAGAGGTATACTCAAAAGCCTTAGGGATTAGCATGGGCAGAGTAAGAAGCACTTTCAGTTTCCAGATAATCTCTTCATCAGCCACCATTCAGAGTTGTATGTCTTTCTCTCCTGGAAGGGAGCATAACATGACACTCACCATAACCATGCCACCAGACACCACACCAGGCTGTTTCATTTGGGGCGCTCTGAAGGTGGGGCGGGGGAGATCCCTCTCTGCCCCAAGCGACCCAGCCCCAGTAGCCAAAACCTCCAGAACTCAACCAGTGCCATGCTCACGGCAGCTCTCCACACGCTCGGGCAGAGCCTCATTCACGAATGAAGCTATTCCTGAATACTTCATACTACACACTACCAAGAGTACACTCCAAGAGTACCACACCACATTTGATGGGGTTCAACGTAGGAGGCAACCAATCCTAGAAGGAAGTTTTTTATTATTTTTGCAGTATCAGGTGTAGAAATAGGAACCTACACATGCAGGGCTAGTATTCTGCTACTGAATCACATTTCTGTCTTGTGACCCTATGTTTTATTTGGGGTTGGAGAAACTGTTCAGGGCTAATTTCTCCTGGCTCTTTGCTCAAGGTTCACTCGTGAATGGTTCAGAGTACCTTATGGTGTGCTGGTCAGCTGCATGCTTACAAAGCAAGTACTTTATTTGCTGCACTGTCTCTCTTGCCACAAATAATAGCTCTCTTTATATGTCAAATACTTGTCTAGGGTTCAGGATTTTACAACTATGCCTAAGAGCCATTGTCAAAAACCGTTCTAGAAAGGAAATCTCAAATCTATTCATGCTGGAATAACTGAGTGGCTAGTAATAATTACAGCAACCAAAATAATTGATGGAATACTTCTAAAGGTACTTTCAAAAATGCTTTTCATGTGTTTTTATTGTTTGAAAATCTCATTTTGCCTTTACAAAATTGATAATTATTCTCAGTTTACTAATGAAACGAGAGACTAGGAAGTTAAGTAGTAGTTTGTACTGAGATATAACCAGTGAGACATGGACCTGGTAGCTGGAAAGATTCAGGCCACTAGATATAGGACTCCAGGGCCTACTGGAGGTGGTAAGAATTGAGTTGTAACTTCTCTCATCTCTCTCTTCCACTCTCCCCCCATTTTATTTAGAAAATCTGAGGAGGAAAAGGCAGGGGGCAGGGAGAAAATGGGGGAGTGGGGCAGAGAGAAAGGTACAAAGAGATAGATTCCTAAAATATGAGAGGAGGGAGAGAAAGAGTCCCATAAGAAAATTATGAAAAACAGTATATTGTTAACTATGCAGACAACTTCAAAATGGAATGCTTGGTTACATCTTGATAGATGAGAGGAAAAAATATTTTCATCAACCCAGAATCAGCTAATTGAAAACAGTAAAATCCCTTGGACCATCTTAAAGGAAAATGTGGGTAAAGAGATACATCTGGGACCTCTGAGCAGGAAGTAGTCCATCCTTCAATGACTGGACTAAGGAAAGAGGAGAAGCTTTCTGGAACCAGGGCAACTCGGGTGTGCTTATCCTTCTGTTTTGGCTCTTGAACATTCCTTCTCTTCTCTTTTATTTTTTAATTTTTTTTATTTTATAAAGTAGTTCACAATATTTGATTACATTTAATATTCAAAAATGAATGTCACCCCCATTACACCTTCCTGCCACCATATTTTGGATGTTTCCATCCTGAACCCCAACCCCTGCCCCAATGCAGAATTGAAATAATATATTTTGTACTGTTTTTTATGAAAAACATCTAAAAACACACTACTATATGTAATAAAATGCAATTGTTTGGAATTCAACCATGGCGAAAAAGATTCAGGCATACAAGGTTACTAAGGTACTGAACATTACTATGGGACATAAGGGTTTACTTCAACTTCCAAGAACTTTGACTCTACAATATTATTTTTAAAACATAAGGAGAGGAGGTAAGAGACTATAAAGGTGTAAGAAGCAGCAGTAGCCATCAAATCAGAGGTCTTTTCAAGTCTTGATGAGAGAGAAACCAATCTGAACATAAGCTATGTTCAACTGAGACCGGTGATAGGACATTCAGGTGGCTGAGTGACTCTTACTAGATAATCATTCAGCTCTTCTTAGTACACAAATCAGTACACAAGCAGGTCATGATTCCCAAAGCATAGCTGGATATCAAGGGAACCTCTCACATATTGTTTTGCCATTCACCTCTATAGAACAAATTCCAGACATGTGACTAAGACTTTAAAGGCTTCTTAAATTTATCCATTGCTTTCCCAGGATACCCAAACATGCACAAAACTGTGTAACTAGAGCAGAATACCCTACAGTACCCTAGAGATATCTAGCCTCTGCTGATGGTGATCTGGATCACCCTCTTCTCATTTAGTCCTTATCAAGCATTTGCAAGCTTTAAGCAAAGCCCAAAGATTGAGTGAACATGTCATGGAACTATGTTCCTGAAAGCATATGCTTGATTATTCACTGGTCATCACTGCCCGACCATTTGAACTTCACCAAAAGATGTACTAAGGTTCTCAAAAGTTATATATTCTATAAAACCTAATGGATTTGTTCAAAGTGGGCCAAACTTAGAAACTGAGTCTACATATCCTTGAATGTCATCCAGTCCTATTCAATCATGATTTTTATCATTTGGTAAATCACACACAGGACTTGTATATATATATATATATATATATATATATATATATATATTTACATATATATAAATTTCTCACAGCATGTCTATCAATTTGGAATCTGATTATTATTGTAGCACTGTAGCACCATAGTACTGCCATTGTTCATTGATTTGCTCGAGCAGGCACCAGTAATATCTCCATTGTGAGACTTGTTACTGTTTTTTGGCACATTGAATATGCCACGGGTAGCTTACCAGGCTCTGCCTTGTGGGCGGGATACTCTTAGTAGCTTGCTGGGCTCTTTTAGAGGGACAGATTATTATTATATATATAAAATAAGAATGAAGATAATATGTAGCTAATCAAACTATCCCAGTAGTTAATGCTCAAGTTTGAAAGTGGTACAAAATTTCTAAAAACAACCATTGAAGGAATACTGGGTTAGTGAAGCAGGTTTGTGAGAAATTGTAAATGATATTCAATTAAGGAAAAGACCACACTTTAAAGTTAGAACATATATAAAAAATATAAAATGTGGCAAGGAAAATAAATAATGTGCCAACTTAAAATTCATTTTAGCTCAAGATATCTACTTTAATTTAAAATGGTGGTCATTAAAAGAAAGTACAGGGGCTGGAGCGATACCACAGCGGTTAGGGCGTTTGTCTTGCATGTGGCCGACCCGGGTTCAATTCCCAGCATCCCATATGGTCCCCTGAATACCGCTAGGAGTAGTTCCTGAGTGCATGAGCCAGGAGTGACCCCTGTGCATCGCTGGGTGTGACCAAAAAGGCAAAAATAAATAAATAAAGAAAGAAAGTACAGGGGTCATAATGCTAGCATTGCACATGGATGACCCTGGTCCAATTTCTGGTATCACATATGGTACATAGAAGACCACCAAGAATGATCTCTGAGCACAGAGCCAGAATCTATCCTTGAGCATTTCCTAGTGTGATCAAACTCCCCACCTCAAAACAATTATAAATCATTTAATCTGAGAAATTTATATATAAGCTTCATGGTAATTTCAAGATGTAACCACTTAGCAGAAATAAAAATGAGAGGTTAATGGAACTTAATCACTATACTGTAGCACTGTAGCACTTTTGTCCCGTTGTTCATTGATTTGCTCAAGCGGGCACCAGTAACATATCTATTGTGAGACTTGTTCTTACCTTTTTGGCATACAGAATACGCCACGGGTAGCTTGCCAGGCTCTGCCATGCAGGCAGGATACTCTCGGTAGCATGCTGGGCTCTCTGAGAGGGACGAATGAATCAAGCCTGGGTCGGCCGCATGCAAGGCAAACACCCTACCACTGTGCTATCGCTCCACTATACAACACTCATATATTTTCAAACTCCAAAGTGTACTTTGAGTAAACTTCAAAGTGCTAAGGGAAAAATATGAGATTACCAGGGAAAGGGGAAAGTACAAACTGAAAAATACCCAAAATACATGTAAAAAATTTAACAAATTCCTTTGTGCCAGAAATTTCTCTAATATCTATAGATTTAACCAACAAATCTAAAATGCACAGTGTCTGAAAAAAATGTGGAAATAAAATTCATTATTCAATTTATAATGAGTGATATGTTTAAACCTAAATGTTAATCAGAATCTCAGAGTAAAAGTAATAAAAAATCATGCAGGCAAATGGCAGACAAAGAAAAGTAACAGAGGCCATAATTGCCATAAAGATATTAAATTTTAAACTTTAAATGGTAACAAATATAGGGATAGATATTACCTAATTGTTAAAGGATTAAGAGGACTAACACTTATTAAAATATATAAACTACATAAAGGACATATAAAGTTGGTGTGGCAACTACTGCTAGACCTGGGGAATATTAAGAGCAATACAACAGTTTTAGGATTCATTAAAACCCCACTTTCTACAGTTAACTTTTCAACAATTCTAGAAGTCAATATGATTACCAGAGCCTTAAATGAAGATTTAGAATCATTAACTTTAATACACATGTCTCACTTCAACAACAGAAATATTTATTCACATTTTTCTATATTAAACATGGAACATTTTCCAAGATAGATCACAAATTAAGGGGAAAATAACATGTTTGAATTAATAAAGATTAAAGTCATATAAATCATCTCTAAAAATATTTAAAAAAATAGAAATTAGTCATACAAGTACAGATGAAAAATTCAAACATTTGGAGATTTAATGACTATTATATGACTATTATATCAATGAAAAAAATAAAAAAGAAATAAAAGAATCCATAGAAACAAATGAAGAATAGATCAGAGCTATCAGAACAAATGGCATGATCAAAAAGAGTACTAACATTGAAGTTCATAGCAGTTACAAGCTCATTATATTAGGAAATAAAAGGTTAAGTAAACACTTTAATTTCATATATTAAGGAACAAAAAGAGAACGAAAACGTACGAAGTAAAAAGCAATTAAATATAGAGCAGAATTAAATGAGAAATAAGTCTGAAAGGTCAATGCGACGGAAGTTGACTCTTTAAACAAATAAGATACATTTTTCTAAGTCGTTGAAGAATATTATCAAAATTTCAATGTGCATTTCATTAAAAATGTATAATGCTCTGGGTAGGATGGCTATTTTAATCTTAATTCTTCAAATGCATGAGCATGTAATATTTTTCAATTTTCTGACTTCCTCTTCTATTTAGAAACCTCATTGTTTTTGTTGGAAGTCTTCCACATTCCTTGCTATTTGATTCCTAGGTCTTTTATGTTTTTGTACACTGCTTTGAATGGGGATGTGTTTTTAAATTTTCTGTTTTCTCATTAATCATATGCATGCAGAAAATGTCAATGATTTTTGTGTCTTTATTTTGTAGCCTGCTATACATTTGCATTGGCTTATCATCCATAAGTCATTTTGGTGAAGGACTGCAAAGATAGTATATCACATAGGCGATTGTGTTGAATGTGGACAATCTTGGTTCAATTGATCCCCAGCACTCCAAATGGCCCTCCAATAATTGCCAGGAGTGATCCCTGAACAAATCCAGCATGGACTAAAAGAAAGTTATTTATTTGCACTTTTCTAGTTTCTCATTATATGTGGTTAGGACCTTGATTTGAAACTTTTCTTCTTTCCTTATGTAAGCCTGCATTGCTATGAACTTTTCCCTTATTACTGCTTATTCTATGACCCATAGATCATAAAAGGTGTTTTCATTCTAATTAATTTCAAGAAAACTTTTGATTTACTGTTTTATTTCCTCTTTGACCCAAATATTTATTCAACAAAGTGTTGTTTATCATATAAATGTTGGAGTGTTTCCCAACTTTAATTTGTTCTTTGATTTCTACCTTTAGGGGTTTGTGATCTTAACATATACTTAATACTTTCTATTTCATTGACTCTATTGATATTCATAATGTGTCCCAACATGTGATCAATCCTGGAGATTTTTGTATGGAAACATAAAACTCCCCAAGTCGTCAAATAAATTCTTAAAAAAGGCATTTGCAGTATTGCAGTCCTGGACTTTAAATTGAGCTATAAAGTTATGGTAATCAGAACTGTGTGGTACTGGAATAAAGATAGTCTCATAGTACAATGGAACAAAATTGTGAGTCTAGAGATAAGGCAACATATTTATGTAAAGTTAAGGTATGAGAAAATACCCAGATATGTGAAGTGAAGTTAGAAACACCTCTTCAAAATTAGATAGCCATATGTAAAATAATAAAACTCAAATACTATTTCACACCATTCACAAACATTAACTTAAAGTAGATTAAAGACCTGGATGTTAGGCTACAATCCATAAAATGCTTTGAGGAAAATATAGAGAAACCTTTCAAGAAAATGGACGGACCTATAGGTGTCTTCAATGATTTGACTTCAGTAGCTTTCAAAAATTAAAGTATTTTTGCATAGGAAAAAATACTTAAGCCAAGATAGACACCCTATTTGATGTGAGAATATATTTTTATACCATATATAACATAAAGCACTAATATCTAAAACAAAGCACAACAACAGAAAATTTTAAAGCCATAAAAATGGGGAAGAGGATGTGAACAGACACTTGTCCGAAGAAGACATAGGGATTGATGACACGATCACGATCACGATATCCCGTTAATCATCGATTTCTCAGGTGGGCTCAGTAACATCTAATTTTGTCCTTTCCCTGAGATCTTAGAAGTCCATATCGACTTGGCCCTCCTAACGATGTTGCACTGGGGGCTCTTCAGGGTCAAGGGAATGAGATCCAGCTTGTTACTGGATTTTGCATATGAGTACACTATGGGAAGCTTGCAAGGCTGTCCCATGTGGGCATGAAACTCTCAGAAGATTGCCAGTTTCCCCCAGAGAGAGAAGCAGGCTAAAGATACCGTGAAGCCGCAAGTGGCCGCGCACTTCTGAGAGCTTGCTTTTAAGTCTCTCTCTGGATGTTGGCCGTTGATGGGATTACACACACCTGGGTTCCTCTGTCAGTACCTTCATGCATGAGGCCTGTCCGAACGTGTGGAGAGGGGCCTCCAGCATGGCTGCAGCTAGGTTCCGGTGGTCTTCGGCTGCTGGGAGCTCTGCTCAGGGTGGGGAGGGAAGCTGGAGCCCATCCCCTCTGAGGGGCCCCGGGGAAGACAGCCAGGCTTGCAGGCAAGAGACTCTCTGCATCACTCTCTTCTGAGAGCTTGCTTTTAAGTCTCTCTGTATGTTGGCCGTTAATGGGATTACACACACCTGGGTTCCTCTGCTGGTATTAGGTTATTAGGGAAATGCAACTCAAAATATCAAGGATTTAACATTTCACACCAGTAAGAATGATTAAAAACAACCCTCATTCACTGTCTTGTGGTTGAGCTTATATGGAAAACAGTGTTGAAATTACTCAAAAAAAATCTAGAATTGCCAGATACCTCATCTATTACATTTCATAGTATCTATAACCAAAATATAAAAACACTAATTCGGAAAGATGTATGCACACATATGTTGATTATAGTGCTCAATACTACACCAGGATCCTCCATGAGCTGTATTAAGGATTCACCACCAGGATCTCAACATTCTACAAAGAAGTGATCATCGATGTAAAGAGACGGGTTCGGCAGGGCGACACCATTTCATCGAAACTCTTCAGCCACCCTCAAAAACATCATGCGAGGACTAGAATGGGAAGGAATGGGAGTGAAGATAGACGGTCGGCAACTACACAACTTCTGCTTCGCTGACAACATTGTTCTCATAACAGCAAATATCAGCCAAGCGGCAAGAATGCTGGCCGACTTTGACCATGAGTGTGGAAAAGTCGGACCACAGTTGAATCTCATAAAGACAATGTTCATGAGAAACAGAGTATTTCCTCATGTTCCATTTCTCTCAACAGAACAAACATCTCCGAATGCAGCAGCTAGTGTATGGGGTCAAGAACTCAACATGAGGAATGACTTGGTGCCAAAACTGCACAGGAGGAAGAGAGCAGCATGGAAAGCCTTCGAGATTGTCAAACAAGTGGTTAAGAGGATGAAGAACCTCAGGCTCTGAGCACATCTTTTCCACTCCACCATTCTTCCTGCACTCATATACGCCTCAGAGACCTGGATCTTACGAAAACAGGATGAGAATGCTATCTGGGTATCTCAAGGAAGAATTGAAAGAGCTATGCTTGGAATATCACGTTTCACTCAAGTGAGAGATGGAACCCGAAGATCCGACCTCCACCGAAGATCAAGAATCAGGGACACTGTATTGTTTGTCAAGAATCTTAAAGAATAGTTTGAGGTTCTTTGTGTTCCTGGAGAGAGCAGATACCATTGGGCTACACTAGCACGTGATAAGGACAAATGGAGACATACCCTTAATAATTTTTCTTGCCTAACAGCTTTTGAAAGTACATCCAGTACTATATTGAACAGAAGTGGTGAGAGTGGATATCCTTGTCTTGTCCTTGATCTTAGAGGAAAAACCCTTAGTTTTTCCCTATTGAGGATAATGCTTGCCATAGTTTTGTGGTAGACAGTTTTGACTATCTTGAGGAAAGTTCCTTCAAAACCCATTTTGGTGAGCGTTTTTATCATGAATGGATGTTGGATCTTGTCAAATGCTTTCTCTGCATCTAATTATATGATCATAGGTTTTTATCTTTGCTTTTGTTGATTTGATGGATTATGTTGATTGATCTCCGAATGTTAAACCATCCTTGCCTCCACGGGATGAATCTCACTTGATCATGGTGTATGATCTTTTTGATGAGTTGTTAGATTCTATTTGCTAATACTTCGTCGGGGATCTTCGCATCGCTGTTCATCAGGGATATTGGTCTATAATTTTCTTTGTTAGTGGTGTCTTTGTTTGCTTTTGGTATTAGGGAGATATGTGCCTCATAGAAGCTTTTTGGGGCAGTTCCTGTTTTTTTCAGTTTCCTGGAAAAGCTTGAGGAAAACTGGCAATGGGTCCTCTTAAAATGTTTGTAAGAATTCACCAGTGAATCCGTCTGGACCTGGGCTTTTGTGATTGGGAAGATCTTAGATTGCAGCTTCAATTTCCTTGATATTAATGGGTCTGTTCAGGTATTCCAAGTTTACTTGATTCAGTCTTGGGAGATGTAGGAATCAAGGAGTTTATCCATTACGTTTAGGTTCTCTTGTTTTGTGGCATACAGACTTTCAAAGTAGTCTCAGATGATGTTTTGAATTTCATAAGTTTCTGTTGTGATGTCCCCCTTTTCATTTCTGATTCGGTTTATTAGAGTTCTCTCTCTCTTTCTTTGTGAGTCTTGCTAGTGATTTATCAACCTTGTTTATTTTCTCACAGAACCAGCACTTGGTTTCATTGACCTTTCAGATTGTTTCCTGGGTTTCCATGTCATTAATTTCTGCACTAATTTTTATTATACATTTCCTTCATTCTGGTTTGGGTTCGTTTTTCTGGTCCTTTTCTAATATCTTGAGCTGTGAAGTCAAGCTATCTATATAGGCCCTTTCTTACTTCCTGAGGAATGTTTTCAGAGCTATAAATTTTCCCCTTAACATGGCTTTAGCTACATCCCATAGGTTTTGGTAGCTCGTGTCTTCATTCTCATTTGTTTCGAGGTATCTCTTGTTTTCTTTCTTGATTTCCTTCGTGAACCACTCATTGTTCAACACCAAGCTGTTTAATTTCCAGGTGTTTTCTTTGGTTCTCTGTGGCTGTGTGTGATTAGCTTCTATCTTCAGTGCATCATGGTCTGAAAAGATAGTTAATACAATTTGTATTTTTCTGATTCTATTGAGGTATGTTTTGTGGCCCAGTAAATGGTCTATTTTGGAAAATGTTCTGTGTGCACTGGAAATAATGTGTATTCTTTCTTTTGGGGGTGTAAAGCCCTGTATAGGTCTATTAAGCCTCTCTCTTCTATTTCTTACCTCAGAGTTAGTTTTTCCTTGCCGAATTTTGTTTTGGCCAGTCTATCCAGAGGTGACAAAGCGGTGTTAAAGTCTTCAACTACAATTTTGCTGCTAGTGATGTCCTCCTTAAAGTCTGTTAGCAGTCATTTTAAGTATTTAGCTGGTCATTCATTAGGTGTGTATACATTTACGAATGTGATTTCTTCCTGCTGCACATATCAATAGATAAATAGAAAATGACCTTTGCTGTCCCTTCTAATCTTTTTTAACCTGAAATCTATTTTGTCAGATACTAGTATGTACCCAGCTTTCTTGAGGGAGTTGTTTGCTTGCAGGATTGTTTTCCATCCTTTGACTTTGATCCTGTGTTTGCTCTGAATGTTCAGGTGTGTTTCTTGTAGGCAGCAGAATGTTGGGTTTAGTTTCTGAATTCATTTTATCACTCTGTGTCTCTTAATTTGTGCATTTAGAGCACTGACATTGAGAGAGATTATTGTCATGGGGTTTTGTGTCATCTTTCTGTGAGGTTTGTTATTCTTGTGGGGTTCTTCCTTGTCTTACACTAGCCTCTTTTTTCCTTTTAACTTTGGTTTTTAGTCTATGAAGTTCCTGCGTGGTTGTTTATCCATGAAATAGTGTATGGTTCCTTCAAGTTTGAGTGAAAGTTTAGCCGGATAAAGTATTCTTGGTGAGGCATTCATTTCATTGAGTTTTTTCACTATGTCCCACCAAAGTCTTCGGGCTTGGAGTGTTTCTTCTGATCGGTCTGCTGTAAATCTATGAGGTGCTCCTTTGTATGGGATTTCCTTCTTTGACCTTGCTGCTTGCAGTATTGTGTCTCTATCCACAGCATCCATTATTCTGACTATGATATGCCTTGGAGTCTTTTTATTCGGGTCTCTTTTTGCTGGTACTCTTCGGGCTCCTTGGATCTAGTTGACTGCCTTCTCCAGCTCTGGGAATTTCTTAGCAATGATGTCTTTAACTCTGTTTTTTCATTGGGGTTACTACCCTGTCCTTCTGTTAGTCTAATCATTCTTATGTTGTTCCTCTTGAGGTCACACTCTAGGACTCTGATTTGCTCTAGTGCCATTTTGAGGTCTTTTGTCATTATTTGTTCTTGTCTGTAAGCTTTCTGCAGCTCATTTTCAAGCTCACTGATTTTGTCTTCGTCTGTATCCATTCTATTTTTGAGGGTACCTACTGAGTTTTTTAATCCATCTACTGATTCCTTTATTTGTGTGACTTCTGTTCATAGCTTTGAAATTTCTGCTCTCATTTCTTCCTGCATTTTCTTGGTGGACCATTCAAAGATTCATTCATATCCTCCCTTAATTTATTGGATGTTTGTTCCATGGTTGCTTTGAATATGTCAACCATCTTCAAGATTTCCTTATGAGTTCTTTATCTGAGGGATCGTATATGTGGTTAAGCCGTGGTGAGGTTTCTGGAATTTTTTCTTCATCCTCTCTTCGTAGAGGTTACTTTTTCCTGTTTCTTCATATTGTTATGGAAATATAGGGTTGGACCATTCTAGTTGTCTATCCCTATTCATTCTTTCTGCAGGGGGACTTCTGGATGACCTAAGTTGATGATGGTAGCCTTGTTCCTATTCTATAATACTTCCTTACTCTCAGGCACTCCTCCTCGTTTATGTGGGGCCTCTAGTAAAGACTTAAGGCTATGCTCTCTTTATGAAGGCTTTGTACAACTTCTATTGTTCACTGATAGCTTTTGTGAATGTAGAATAATCTAATGGACTATTTGGCATAGAGTGATTAAGATGGCCAGGGTGTTTTTCAAAGAAATAGTTTATACAGATTATGACCTAAATACATACATACATACATACATACATACATACATACATACATAACTGCGGCCTCATTAGCAGCCACCAGTTTGGTAGGATTCCACGCCCCCTTTTGAGGCCATATCCCCTGGGATACAGGCCACGCCCCCAGTAACCTCTTGGGATGCTGAGATGTCCAGGGTGCTGGGGGGTGTCTTGAGAATCCCTTGTCGGGTAGGTCTGATATGAGAGCTGTTTCGAGCATAGTAGGCGGGACTCAGGGTGGTCCGAGTACCTGAATGACAGGTGCAGTTTTAGGGAGCAAGCGGAGAGGCCTGGCGACAGGGTCTGGGTGCTGGGGGGAGTCTTGGGAATCCTCTTGTTGATTTTATTATGCGTATTTTAAACTTCTAATTTTATCTGCAATTGTTTGGCTAATTTCATGGAAATCAGCATTCTTTATTCTTCATCGTGTCCTCATTTTCAAGTCCAAGTCTGTATTTTGGCACAAGTACAATTTTGGAAAGCTTTTAGAAGAAATTTGAGATACATATATGATGTTAGGAGATACATAAATATACCCCCCTCGATGGTTCATCGTGGATAGTCGGTGTCAACAGTGCCAACTGCCAAAGAGTGAGCCAACGGGTGCTTCCCAGAGATGTAGGCAGGTGCAGTGCTGGACTCTTTGCATCGTCTCTGTGTCAATCTGACCAGACCTCCATTACATGAGCAACACATCCATGCACAAGGTGTGTGACATGCTTGTCAGTGTGCAGATTGTTACAACATGCCACTGGCACAGCAGTGTCTGGTAAGCATCCCATGGCATATTCAATATGCCAAAAACAGTAACAAAATTGGGCCTTATTCCCCTGATCCTGGAAGTGCCCCCAACACGTTAGCATTGAAAAGGATGAGCAAGTAGAGGCTCCTAAAAGCTCAGGGCTGAACTAAGTTGCCAAAATAAAGAACAACTAAAATAACTGTCTGAACTTTTAATGCACATACACTGGCGACCTGATGGTGCAAGCACAGAATATCAAGTATGATGTCTTTGAAATGACCAAGACAAGAAGATATCAATCACGTCACACGATTTTTCACACTATAGAAGAACTGTTCCTCAGAACATGAGACAGCAGAGGTATTGGTGGTCTCGGTGTTCTCGTCAACACAAACTTGCCCATGAGCATTGATTCGTTTGAATGCTTAACAACCTGAATCGGACACTTAAGTTTGAATAGATGTGGCTCATTACTGGCAGTTTCAGCTTCGTTGTCTATACACCACCATTCAACTACGATGAAGAGGAAATTGAGAAGTTCTACATTGAGCTGGAGAAGTTCTGTAAAGAAGAACACTCCATCTACAAGTTCTTGGTCCGTGATTTTAGTGCCATGATAGGAACGAGAAGGTAGCACAAAGAACTCCACATGAGGACCCAAGGCTTAGAATGGAATGAACAGGGTGAGAAACTGCCTGAGTTCATCATGTTGACCAAGACCATCCATGGTAGCTCACAGTTCCAGAAGGACAAATCTAAATTTTGGACATGGGAGTCTCCTGGTGAAAAGTTTCACAAAAAAATTGACTACATCATATTCAATCTATGGTTTTGTCTTACTGATGTTGCTGTGTCCCAAAATTCCAAACTGGATCAGACCACTGTCTCCTTTGTGAGAAATTCTACTTCATAGAGTAGGGAGAAATGGCTGCAAATTTTAAAAGAGAACTCCCGGATTAAGCACGAACTGGGAGCTCTTTGGCACTATTTCAGCAGTATGGGAAGATGGCGTCATTGACAATATCTAGGAGGAATATGATCGACTATTCAGCACCTCCATGATTGTGTGAGGAATGCCAAGAGAGAGAAAGCCACAAAAAAGAAGTCTGTATTCAGAAATTCTCAAGCTCATTTGCAAATGTGGTTTGGCAGGAGCCTCAGACAATCACAAGCTAATGTCCGAGCTCCCAAAGAGAAGTGACAAAGGAAGACCTCAAAGAGAGAAGAGCAGTAGTGTTGGTCAATGTTGCAGAAGCTGGAAAAGTATTCACAACACACATCTGTTCTTCACCAACTATAAGACCAAGATGACTGCCCTCCGATATCCTGATGGATCTATCACATCTTCCAGCAGGGCAATGGAAAAGGTTATCCATGACTTCTACTGGGATATCTTCAGTAGCCATGTCCACCTGCCCATGTACCAAATTCTGCAAGATGGGTATGTTGTTCCCAGCATTCTCCCTTCTGAAATCGGACATGACATTTAGTTGGTAAATAATTGTATAGCACCCATCCATAAAAGGTCAGACCCGAACACCTGAAGAATCTGCCACCAGTTCTCCTCAATACACTGGCTCGGCTCTTCACACGCTACCTGTATGAATGCAAGGTTCCGTTCCAATGGAAAACCAGCAGTACTGTTCTGTTGTACAATAAGGAAGACATCCACCTGTTGTCCGTCGCCTACAAGTTATTTACTTGAGTCATCCTGAATAGGATAGTCAGAACACTAGACAAAGGACAACCATGTGAGGAAGCGGGGTTCCGAAAAGCATGATTGACCACATCCACATGGTGACCAAACTCATTGAGGTTCCGAGAGAGTTCAAGGTGCCGCTCTATCTAATGTTCATTGATTTAAAGAAGGCCTTTGATTCTGTTGAGACTGGAGAGATCATCGAAGCCCTAGCCAAAGAGCACATTCAAACTCAGTACATCAGGATGCTCCTTTAGCTGTATTATTGATTATCCACCAGGATCTCACCATTCTACAAGGAAGTGGTCATCGACGTAAAGAGAGGGGTTCAGCAGGGTGATACCATTTCACCGAAACTCTTCAGTGCTAACCTCAAGAATGTCATGCGACAACTGGAATGGGAAGAAATGGGAGTGAAGATAGACGGTCGGCAACTCCACCACTTCTGCTTTGCTGACTGTAAGATAATATAACCTCAGGTAGTTTAGGTTTATTGGGCTACTCCAATCACAGTGCTCCATTTCCTCTTTGTTTATTTGTAACTTCTTTCTTTGTGCTCTGTTGTCTTGTAAATATTGTTTTTCTCTTCCCCTTGAGTCCTTTGCATAGTTTATTTAGAGCCATGTCCTTTTCGTATGGGCACAGGAAGACTGTAGCAAATGCTCTGCTTTTGTAACATGGGAGCAATTTGACTCTACATGATATTTTCCTCCTTGGCATTTATTCTCTTGACTTAAGCCTCAGCTGTCCTTACTTGCTAGCACCCCCAAAAGCAGGGTCCCAACAAGGGATGGGACGGATCCAGGACAAGCGTGAATTATGTGCTACCCTGACATCGAGATGGGATTGGCCAAAGTGCCTAATGCTTGACTATAAATTAAGAGCTTGGTCTTGGACAAATGCCTTCATGATCCAAAAAGTAATAACTATATTCAGACCCTGCTAGGGTCCGGAATGATTATTCTGGCCTGAGCACTGTAGTCTGAGTCTGTGTCAAGATGTTGCCAGGAGAGCTGCCCTACAAGCCTCAATGTAACTCTTATTGTGTCCATACAAAAATAACTAGTATTAAGCTGTTGATGGAGTTTTTGAACTGAGGAAGGGAGTAAAACATCTTTTTTAAAAATTTATTTTATTGAATCACCAAGTGGAAAGTTACAAAGTTCTCAGGCTTATATCTCAGTTATACAATGCTCAAACACCCATCCCTTCACCAGTGCCCATATTCCACCACCAATAAAAACAAAAACAAAACAAAAACAAAAACAAACAAACAAACAAAAAACAGTATACATCCCACCCCTCACCCCCAAGCCCCCCGTGCGTGAGTGATAATTTCACTTCCTTTTCTCTTTACCTTGATTACATTCCAGATTTCAACACACAACTCACTATTGTTGTTAGAGTTTCAAAACAGACTCGCAATTTTTGTTGGAATTTATCCCCCAAGAATACAGCTCTATTGACAAGGAAATATTTGAAAATAAGTTTTCCACTGATGAGAATGAAGAGATAAAATGTCGCAGTAGCGGTCGCGCGGTTTACAATTTCTGTATTATGGTAATTAAGTCCGCGGAGATTTAAGTTGGAAAATGAATCATTTCCCTTCCTGGAACAGCATGTAGCAAAAGCTTAGTTCACAGTCTCCATACATGGGTGCAAGCACTTGCTGGAACCCCAAATCCTAAAGCTGTCTCTGGTTCCCGCTCATTCCACATCCACCGGCTGTGCAGAGGCATGGGCACCTGGGCCGAAACTCAGCCGGAGCCGAGCACCAGCCGGGCTGGGACTCAAGGGAGTAAAACATCTTAAGAGGTATTTTGCCTGCTGGTGGTCAGGAAGGACTTTGGAATGCCCCTAGATGGTGTTTCCTTTGAACCTGGTGGGCCCTCAGGAAGGGTTTTCATATGTTGATTTTGCTAATGGACTGTGTGTAGCCTAGAGAGCAAGGTGGAGAGAGAGAAGTAGGGGGAGAGACTAGTGAAAAAGAGAAAAATCCAGAGAGCTTGGAGGAAGGAATGAGGAGCTAGGAAGGAAGAGTGCTGGGGGAAAGAGAGGAGACAGGAGAAATGGGGAGCTCAGAGAGACTGGAACAGGCGCGTGGAGAGAATGGAATAAAGGAAACTGATAACCAACCGTCTTGGCCCTTGTTTCCTCTTTTGTCTGCCCCATGGCCTTGGCCGCCCCAGTGGGGTGAGCGGCCCGGGACTGACCCCCTGAAACGTGGGGGCGGCTGACAGGGAGAGCTGCTGGGGCTCTCCCCCAGTCGCCCTCTGGAAGAAGTATTTTACAGCTGATGACATCATCCTAATGACACCAAATATTAGCCAAGTGGCACGAATGCTGGCTGAACTCAAACATGAGTGTGGAAAGTTCAGACTGCAGCTGAATCTCATGACAACAATGCTCATGGCATATGAACTAGTTCCTGACGTTCCATTTACTCTAAACGGAACGAACATCTTCGAAAGCAGCACTTACGTGTACCTGTTTGAGAACCTGAACTTTAACAACCAAACTGAGAAAGACATCTAGTAGGAGGCAGGCTTTGAGGGGATGGGATATGGAAAAGAATCTGGAAAAATTGGTGGAGAGAATTTGACATTGGTGGTGGAATAGATTCTGCAATACTGTATGCTTAAAACTCAATTATGAATCTTTGTGAATCACAGTGCTTCAATAAAACAAAAATACACTATAAGAAATTGTTCAATACAAGCATACCTCTACTTAAGGGCTGCAATATTTTTGTTAGTTTCTAAACCAGTTCTATATGGCAAAATGTTTTCAGTTTTGGCCAGGACAAATATATCTCTTACTTAAAGGAAAGGAAAAAGACTGGTTCATATCATAGCTTTATAAACAGGGAATTTTACCTTTCTGATGTTAAAGTGTTCTTACCTTCTCCAGTATTAGTAACCAGACTCAGACACTGTAAGGATTGCTGTGTCACTCTCCAGTTTGTGACTAACTCATGCTATAATCTGCTTGTATCATTGAAGGAAGTGTTTATTTACATCAATTTTGTACTGCAAAGTTCTCATGTATGAAGACCTATTTCTGCCAGCTAGCACAAATGAATCCTCACTTAGCTGTCTACAACTCTTTAGTTTCTAAGTTCTGTTGAATTTCTTACCAAACAGAAGGAAACAGTAGTGGATATTATGTTCTCTTAAAATCTAAAGAGAAGTAACATGGTAAAATGAGTAAGATAAATAAAAAGCACATATGAACTAAAATTAAGTTTGCATTTTTGGCTCTACCATTTACTATCTCTACCACTAAAAAAATAAAATTTACCTCAATTTTCCTCAGCCTAATAAATTTCTCCTTTAAATGGTGATAAATTGTAACTCATGTAACACTCCAGAGATAATTATATATGCATGTATATAATTAAAATAACTAAATACATAAAGCTTTGGAGAGAGTCATAGCCTGGCCAAGGAATGAGTTATGTGTCTTTTCCCCTTATCTTGTCCTATATGGTCTTTCTGAACTCTGTGTGTCACTTGAAAATTATTCAAACCTGAAGTGAGTACTGGGCACCTTTGATTTATGGCCAATTGTTCAGAAGAACAAGCTGACATCTTGTAGCTGGAAATAGAGGACAGTCTTGGGAGACTGAGTCCTTAACTATGGAACTGACACAACATCTCTAGGGTCAGAATTAAGGTAAATTATGGTGTCCAATAGTTGATTGCTGGTGTAGGGAAGTTGAAAGGGCTGGACAAGATTGTATCAGGCTCTCAAAGATAATCTCATTATGGTGCTCTACTTCTACTTCGAGAGATTATTTTCATTTAGGTACCCTGAAATCTGTGGAAACTAAGAAGACCTATTGCCTTTGTGTTAGTCCTTTTGTTATTTGTCTAATTAAATGATAGATCACCACTTCCTGCCTGAGTGTAGACTCAAGCTTAAGCCCTAACACAATAGTGTGTGGCCCAAGGAGAAATATTTTCATTAAAATAGAATGAATGAAATTCAAAAGTTTATTGTTTGTTGAAATGGGTTACAAGTAACTTCTGACTCTATTTCTACACACTATACTGTATTTGGAGATTCTGTTGAGAGAAATAGATATAAACCGTAAATCTCCAATTTTAAGGACTCTTCAGAGGTTCATTTGTGATGATTGACAGAAACACACAGAGATTAGAATTTTGGTAAAAATAAAAACCAACATTCAATTGTTTAAGATGTCTTTGAACCAACAATAGTCTGAAAAAATAAGATTAGCATTTTGGCAATGACTTTTAATTGAAAGAGCTGAAAATATTTGTCACTGCACTGTCATCCCATTGCTCATTGATTTGTTTGAGCGGGCACCAGTAATGTCTCTCATTGAGAGACTTATTGTTACTGTTTTTGGCATATCCAATATGCACGGGTAGCTTGCCAGGCTTGCCGGGCTCTCCGAGAGCGGCGGACCATCATAATATACCACAATTCACCATGAAGCTGGATTTTATGGGAAATGTCAAATTCATGAATAGTTTAATGTCAATAAAAAGACATAGAAATGTGAAGTTGAATGGGATAGGTGTGTGAATATAAATGAAAAGAGAACTATAAGTGGGTCATTTAGGTGTGAAACAATACCAGCACCAAACATTTCCCCCCAAAGTACATATATTTTGAGGCTGCTTTATTTTGGGGTATGAGACTATTCAATAGTCAACTATACATTCATTTTCTTAAATCAAAACACCTTGTATAGTTCAAAATGAAATATTGAAAGTCTGGCTCCACTATCACTTGAGTCAGTCAAATGAAAGACAAGATGATAGACGACAAAGAGCTTTATTACCATTTAGCCAGAAAGTTTTAAGATGACAGACTTATGTCTTAGAGAAGTCTCTTGTCTTCATGCTCTCAGGAAGCTTTTTGTATTATAAAAGAACTAAGAAGTATATTTTTAGAAAGAATAGTTGCACACTAGGGGGTACCAGAGTGGTCAATAAATCCCCTTGTGGTTGGCCCTTTTATGCATTCTCTAATGCATTTGTAAATCTAAAGGAAGATTTCTGATTAAGGGTTCACTTTGAGAGTTTTCTTCCTTGTAACAGGCTTTCTGGAAGAATGATACAGGGGAACAATTCTTTTCATTTTTAGCAGTTCCTGACCAGAAGAGGAGTTTTCAGGGTTTTTTGTTTGTTAGTGTTATTAATGTTTTTAATTTGTAAGTTAAGAAGAAAAATTATTTCTCCACATTTTATTTTATAAAACACTGTACTTTGCAATGTTACTCATAGTTGGGTTTTGGACATAAATGTTCCCTTATTAAATACCGCCAATAGTTTCATCTTCCCTCCACCAGTGTTCTCAGTTCCCTCTCCTACCCTCGCCCCCACACCAGCCAGCCATCTGACAGGTACCTTTGTAAGTTTGTGTATTTAAGTTCTGGTTTCATGATTTCAGTGTTATTGACTCTGTGGTTTGGACATTTAGCTCTATCATTCCTTAAGGCCACTGATGTACATTGCCCTGTGAGCCCAGTTGTTTCCCATCTTTTCTCTCACCCTCCACTCAGCGACCGTCCTTCTACTCCCTAGAAGTTTGCTGCTTTTCTTTATATTTAAACATTCTAATTATATTTTGGGGAAAGTTTCAAATTCTCACTGTCAGATGATTACTAACTTACCATTGAAAACAGTATATGCATTCATATAAATGGCAATACTTGCCAAAGCATTATACAGATTCAATGTGATCCCTATAAGGATACCCATGACATTCTTCAAGGAAGTGGACCAAACACTCCTACAATTCATATGGAACAACAAACCCCCACAAATAGCTAAAGCAATTTTGGGGAAAAAGAAGATGGGAGGCATCACATTCCCCAAACTCAAGCTCTACTACAAAGCAGTAATAATTAAAACTGCATGGTACTGGAACAAAGACAGAGCAATGAAACAGGTTAGAATACCCTTACACAAAACTTCAAATATATGATCATCTAGTCTTTGATAAGGGAGCAAGAAATGTAAAGTGGAGCAAAGAATGCTTCTTACAAAATGGTGCTGGCAACACTGGACAGCTACATGCAAAAAAATGGGCTCAGACTTACACCTAACACCATGCACAAAAGTCAGATCAAAACGGATTAAAGACCTCAACATTAGACCAGAATCCATAAGGTACATTGAAGACAAGGTCGGCAAAACCCTCACAACATTGAAGCTACAGGTATCTTCAAAAAGGACTTGCCACTTACCAGGCAAGTGGAAGCAAAGATAAACAAATGGGACTATCTTAAACTGAGAAGCTTCTGTACCTCAAAAGATACAGCGACCAGAATACAAAGACAGTCTACAGAATGGGAAAGGATATTCACCCAATACCCACTGGATAAGGGGTTCATATCAAGGATATCAAGGCACTGGTTAAACTCCACAAGAAGAAAACATCCAACCCCATAAGAAAATGGGGCAATGAAATGAACAGAAACTTTCTCAAGGAAGAAATCTGAATGGCTAAAAGACACATGAAAAAATGCTCCTCATCACTAATCATCAGGGCGATGCAGATCAAAACAACAATGTAATACCATTCTCACCCCACAGAGACTGGCCCACATCCAAAATAACAATAGTGACTGGTGTTGGCACGGATGTGGGGAGAAAGGGACTCTCCTTCACTGCTGGTGGGAATGCCAACTGGTTCAGCCGTTTTGGAAAACAGTATGGACGCTTCTCAAAAAATTAGAAATTGAGCTCCCATTTGACCCAGCAATACCACTTCTGGGAATATATCCCAGAAATGCAAAAAAGTATAGTAAAAGTGACATCTGCACCTATATGTTCATTGCAGCACTGTTCACAATAGCCAGAATCTGGAAAAAACCCAAGTACCCAAGAACAGATGACTGGCTAAAGAAACTTTGGTACGTCTACACAACGAAATACTATGCAGCTGTTAGAAAAGATGAAGTCATAAAATTTGCATATAGGTGGATCAACATAGAAAGTATAATGTTAAGTGAAATGACTCAGAAAGTGAGGGACAGACATAGAACGATTGCACTCATTTGTGGAACATAAAGTAACAGAATGGGAGACTATCATCCAAGAATATTAGAGGTAAGTATCAAGAGGAGTACTCCACAGCTTGGAAACTGACCTCACATGCTAGGTGATGAAGCAGCTCTGATAGAGAAGCGATCACCAAGCAAAGTGTGCTAGATGGGCCTACTAAGGATGGGAGATACAGGCTGAAAATAGACTATAGATCAAACAAGATGCATACTTAATACCTCTGTAGCAAACCACAACATCCAAAAAGAGAGATCGAGCAAATGGGAATGCCCTGCCACAGAGGCAGGGTGGGGTGAAGGGGACTGGGTGGGGGTGGTGGGAGGGATGCTGGGACCATTGGTAGTGGAAAATGGGCACTGGTGGAGGGATGCGCACTCGATCATTGTATGACTGAAATGTAAGCATGAAAACCTGTAAGTCTGTAACTTTGTCTCACGGTGATTCACTAATAATATAAAAAAATGAAAACAGTATATGCATTCAGATGCTTCTACTGTCTGATGAATGGGGTTTTCATGAGGGAAAGAAGGAAAACTATAATCTTTAAGGGCAATATACACTGATTTCATGAACCTTCTAAAGAAATTAACTGTTTTTTTTAACAAATACATATTTTCAGGTGTCAAAATTTTGCACTTCTTCATTTAAACCTTTGGACTTTCTTGAGAATTTCCATCATTCAAAAGTTAATTTTGTTCACCCAATTCACACAACCAGTCTCTTAATTCTGAGACTATACGAGTTCACTAAATAATTCTCCATAAGTACTATATGCAGAATAAGAGACATTTCTATAGAGACAAGGGAGAAAAAAAGATCAAACAAACCAAAATATAAAGTTGGGTGTGTTACCAAACCCCTGTTGGTATTTGCCTCTCAAAGGTCAATTATTTGAGAGAAAATAATTGATGCAAAAATAGTATTTTATTTAATTTTTTTCCAAAAAATATCTTATTAAGTGATATCCACCTTTGAAGATTAAGTACTACTTGTCCCGTTATCCATTTTGCTTACAATTTGAAGCTATGAATGTATACCAGGGCACTTCAGGAAATAACTTAGAATGAAATTTATGATTGTGGGCTCATATCTTGATGGAGTTCTACCCAAAGAGAATAGAGTGCTGTCTTGAGTTAGTCCAGGATGGTATCAGTAGTTAATGAATCCTTGTGGGTATTGATTTGTTCCCTGTAAGACTTTGAGATAACGGTTAAACAACATCCATCTCCAGAGGATACATGATAACCTTCAAGAATCTTTCTAGATGGGTTGGTGTTTGTTCTATCTTTATTCACCCGTAACTAGAATTTGTTTAAAATTAGACATGCATCTCCTAAGATTGAGATACAAGGTAAGAGGGAATGAGAAGTTATAGGGAGTAAATACATGAGAAGCATGATGAGTTCACTAACTTGCTCCCCACTATCAGTATCTCCATCCATTTCTGTAGAAGCTGAAGCACTTACTTTTCAGTACTTTTTAGAATTGTTTTAGCCACACTCAGACACTCAGAGATTATTCTTATCTCTGTACTCAGGGATCACTCCTGGAAGCAATCTCTGGACAATATGGGATGCCTATGATGATATTTGGGTAGGCCTCATGGAAGGCAAATGCCTTACCCACTTGTCTTTCTCCAGCCATGCAGCTTTCACACTTGAAGAAAAGGAATAACTTGGTGATTATAATATAATAGTTTTGTTCAACAGAAGAAATAATAACTCACTTTTCCAAACGTATTGTATAGGATAGACCCAGATAGAATCCTAGATACATAAAGAGGACTTCCTTCTTACGTAACCTATGATTTTTAGACTTCCTTTCAATATCTTATAATATAGACTGTCTAATAGCTGTCCTTGGATTGCAGCGATAGCACATTGGGTAGGACATTTCCTTGCATGTGGCCAACTTGGGTTTGATTCCTTCCTCCCTCTCAGAAAGCCCGGCAAGCTACCGAGAGTATCCCACCCACACAGCAGAGTCTTGCAAGCTACCCATGGCGTATTCGATATGCTTAAAACAGTAATAATAAGTCTCACAATGGCGACATTACTGGTGTCAGCTCGAGCAAATTGATGAGCAATGAGATAACAATGATGATAGTGATGCAGTGACAGTATAATAGCTGATATTTAGGAAAATAGGTTTATAGGTCTTGTACATCTGCAAATATTACTGCATTTATTGCAATCAGATAGTTTATGCTTATTCAATAATCTTAGTCTAGAAGATATTTTGTTTAATCCAAAACCATTTTCCTTTGTGTAAGTTTTATTCCCTACTTTCAATTATTAATTTTCAAAATATTATAAACAGTGGATGTCAAATCAGTTTTAGTTATGTCCTACAGAACAGAGTCATCATGCACTTGATGAATGATAGAATAGAACGGACTAAAGTGGTTGGAAAAATTATACCTTCTAAGGTAATTTCCATTTTACCTTAAAGGCCCATACATTAAATTAAACTTTTACTAAACATATTTTGGGGTGTGCCAAATTTGTGTTGCTTCTTTACAATTTCATATACAAAACTTCATCAGAAAGTATATAACTCAGAAGTTTATTTCTCCAACATTTCATAGAATAAGTTTTCCAGTTTCTTTGTAGTGATATTTATAAATTTGTAGTTGTCTCTCAATACATGATTCAGGATACTAAACACTTGTATCACTTGCCAGCCCGTTGATATTCGATTTGATCAAACAGATGCCAGTGACGTCTCCATTCGTCCCTGTCGCATACTATTGTAGCCAATTGGTATCTGCTTGCTCCACGAACAGAAGGCCTCAAACCGTTCAGTCAGGGTTTTGACGAAGAAGTCTGATCATCTCATAGGTGGATGGCCACGTGTTTTTTTCATGTCCTGTGGAATATAGTCAGTAACAGCTCTACTCCAGCGGTCCACTATAAATTGCATTATGTGTCTGGCCCATCTGATTTTCGACACCTTGGCAAACAAGACAGCATCTCTGATTCTCGATCTTCAACAGAAGTTGGAACTCTAGATTCCTTATCTCACTTGAGTGAGACGTGATACTCCTAGCATAGCTCTTGTGATTCCTCTTTGGAAGACCCGAATAGCATTCTCATTCTGTTTTCCTAGGGCCCAGGTCTCTGAGGTGTATGTTAGAGCAGGAAGAAAGGTGGAGTTGAAAAGATGTGCCCAGAGCCAGAGGTTCTTCGTCCTCTTAACTACTTCTTCCACGCTCATGAAGGCGTTCCACGTTGCTCTCTTCCTCCTGAGGAGTTCTAGCACCAAGTCGTTCCTCATGTTAAGTTCTCAACCCAGGTACACAAAGCTGCTGCATTCAGAGATGTTTGTTCCATTGAGAGCAAATGGAACATCAGTAACTAGTTTGTTTTTTATCAACATTGTCTTGGTGAGATTCAGCTTCAGTCCAACCTTTCCACACTTGCGGTCGAAGTCCGCCAACATTTGTGCCACTTGGCTAACTTTTGATGTTATTAGAACAATGTCATCAGTGAAGTGGAGGTGGTCTAGTTGCCAACCCTCTATCTTCACTCATCCATTCTTTCTCATTCCAGTTGTCACATGACGTTCTCAAGGGTGGCACTGAAGAGTCTTGGTGAATTGGTATCACCCTGCTGAAACCCTCTTTTTACGTCGATGATCACTTTCTTGTAGAATTGTGAGATCCTTGTGGTGAATCCATAATACAGCTCAAGGAGGATCTTGATATATTGAGTTTGAATGCTCTGTTTGACTGGGGCTTAGATGACTGCTTTAGTCTCAACAGAATCAAAAGCCTTCTTTAAATCGATGAACTTTAGACAGAGCAGCATCTTGAGCTCTCGCAAAAATTCAATGAGCTTGGTCACTGTGTGGATATGGGTGATTGTGCTGAATCCTTTTCAGAATCCGGCTTGCTTACATGGCTGTCCTTCATCTAGTGTGCTGCCTATTCTATTCACAATTACTCGAGTAAACAACTTGTAGACAACAGACAATAAACAGATTGGGCGATGGTTGCCTATGTCATGGATGATCTCCCTTCTTGTACAACAGAATGGTCCTGCTAATTTTCCATAGTATCAGAACATGCATTTGGAAATTTAGCCTTTGAAGAGCTGAGCCAGTGTATTGATGAGTACTGGTGGCAGATACTTCAAGTGTTCTGGTCTGACCTTGTCTGGACTGGGTGCTGTATGTGTCTTTACTGACAAAATGGCATGTCGGACTTCGGAAGTGAGAACGTTGGAAACAACATATCTGTACTGCGGAATTTGGTATGTGGGCAGGTGGACGTAGCTATCAAAGAGATCTGAGTAGAAGTTGTGATTAATCCTCTCCATTGCCCTTCTGGAAAATGGGATAGATCCATCAGATGTCAGAGGGCAGTCATCTTGGTCATGTAGTTGGGAAGGACAGGTGAAGGTTGTGAATACTTTTCCCGGCTTCTGCCATGTTAGCCAATACTGCTGCTTTTCTCTTTTTGAGGTCTTCCTTTATCACTTCCTTGCACAGCTTTACAAGCTCAGACGTTACCTTGTGATTGCCTGAGGCTAGTGCCAAACCACGTTGGTGAATGAGCTTGAGAGTTTCCAAAGACAGGCGTCTGTTTGTGGCTTTCCCACTCTCGGCATTCCTTGAGCAGTCATGGAGGTGCTGAACCAGCTGACCGTATTCCTCTTCGATATTGTCAATAACGCCATCTTCCCACGTTGCTGCAATAGTGCCAAAGAGCTTCCAGTTTGTGGTCATTCTGTGAGTTCTCTTCTTAAACTTGAACTTTACAGTCATTTCTCCCCTCTCTGTGAAGTAGAATTTTGCATGAAGGATATGGTGGTCTGATCCTGTTTGGAATTTTGGGACAGCAGCAATATTGGTCAGGCAAAACAGTCGATTGAATAATATGTGGTCAATTCCACTATGGAATTTTCCTTAGGGAGACTCCCATGTCCAATGTCTAGATTCAGCCTTCTGGAATTGTGAGTTAACATGGATGATCTTGTTCGACATGATGTACTCAGACAGTCTCTTACCCTGTTCTTTCCATTCTAGGCCATGGGTCCCAATGTGGAGTTCTTCGGGTGACCTTCTCAGTCTGATCTTAACACTAAAGTCACCAACAATGATCTTGTAGAATGTGTGATCTTCTTTATAGAACTTCTCTAGCTTCATGTAGAACTGCTCGATTTCTTCCTCATTTTAGTTGGATGTTGGTGTGTAGACGACAAAGATAGAAACTTCCCGAAGTGTGCCACATGTATTCAAGCATAATCTTTTGATTGGGATTATTATGCATTTGAATGAATCAATTCTCATGGCCTAGTTCATGTTGACAAGGACACCGACACCTCTATTGTAGCATGTTCTGAGGAACAGTTCTTCTCCAGTCTCAAAAATGGCATGATGTGATTGATGAAATCTCGTTTCATTCAGAACAATGATGCCGTACTTGTTCTTCTGCACTTGCACCATCAGGTCCTAGATGGATGCTTCTGATGCAGCTTACAGCATTGAAAGTACAGACAATTATTTTCGTCCTTCTTCATTTGGATAGTATAGTTTGTCCCTATATTTTATCAACCTCTACTTGCTCATCCTTCTTAACGCTGCTGTATTGGGGCCTCTTTCAATATCAGGCAAATGAGGCCCATTGTTGTTACTGTTTTTGGCATATCCAATATGCCATGGGTAGCTTGCCAGGCTCTGCCGTGTGAGCAGGGTACTCTTGGTAGCCTGCTGGGCTCTCTGAGAAGGCTGGAGGCTTTTAGGTTGGCCTCTAATTGCCCTTACAGGTGTTCCCATAGTTCACACCACATTTGAACCCCATGAAATATGGTGCAGTAATTATGGAAAATGTGTATTAAGTGTTTTATGATTGTTGCGCAGCTGCAAAGTGGCCACGTTGTCCGGAAAGCACCCTAGAGTGTGACGGTGGCTTGTTAGTGGAAGATACTAAGAGTATAGAAAAAATATAAAACTAGGATTAAAAAAATTAAAGTAAACCAAAAATTCTCCATTGGGAGTATTGTGAACTGTCAGTGGAGAATTATAACTACATAATTACCATGGCATAATAAGATATTAATTTTTTCTGGGTCTCAGTGTCCTTAGGTGTTCAGGAAAGTACTACAAGTTTTGTCAAACTATAACCACTGAAGTGATAATTCTTTTTAAAAATAATTATTGAAGTCTTAATTTTTATCATTGGTCCTTTCTTGTTTTGATAAGAATTAATTGTCAAAATGCCTTCCTGTATTCCTTTTTTGTGAGAGGGTTCATTTAGCAGTGCTCCAGGGTCTGCACTTAGAAGTCATTACTGGCAGACTCAGGGAACCATTCGGGATGCAGCAGATCGAACTCAAGTCAGCTATATGCAACCCTATCTACATTCTCTCAGCTTTATTACAATCCTTTTTTTCTACCCATTTAAGATGTAGTGATTTTTCTGTAATCAAGCTCTTCACTTTCAGCTTATTTCATACAAGAGATATCTTAGTTTTTAAACAGTTCAAATCAAGTAGTGAAAAAACGTTATTCAGAAACTCATAATCAGATATTAGGAAAATTGGCTCACTATATATCACAGATAAAGGGGAAACCATGTTAAAATATTTTACTGAAATCTAATCTTTCCATTTATAACATGAACGCTTGTAGCTATCTCACAGTGATTCAATAAAAATAAAACTTAAAAAAAGAAAACTAATCTTTATAAAGATATATTGATAAAAATATTTACCTCCATTCTCACCTATGTTCTATTAAATAGTTAAAATAGCATAACACAGCAAAAACAGATTTAAAGTAAAGTTTATTTCAGATACCTCAGTATTCTCTTCAGAGTCTTCCTAGTGTTTGCCTTAAGACAGAATATATTGGTCTTGCAATAATTAATAAAATAGTTGCTCCCTCTCACTACAGACAGGCTTTGGACTGAATAGCTTGTTCCCAGAACCCTGCAGGCTTCTCCTTTGTGGAACCCAGCCCATAGATCAGGGAGCTGCTCCACTTGACATAAGTCTAATCCGCAAAACACAAAACTATGTGGATGCCAGTGTGTCCGTGAGAGAATATTAGTGAACACACTCATCAGAGGCTGTAGATGCAACAACCATACTTCACTAACCTGTCAAAATTATATATCTCAGTCAACTAAATGGAGTGACTAGTTCAAAAACATTTTGTCATTTCTAATAGTACTACATAGTAAAGGTAAAAATTTGAACAGCAGATGTATTATCAGTAGCCTTCTGGTCTAAACCAATGAACATATCAGTTCTGGAGTAACTGGAAATTCAAACCTCCAACATTATTCCGGGTAAAATCCAAAGAACAACAGGGAATCTAGGAGCAAAACTGCCATGTCAGACAGAGATAGAAACCCAGACAAATTCTCAAGATCGTTACAACTGTCCAACCTCGTAAATGAGGATCTGAAATTAACACTTACTACACTAACAATAAAATTAAGCTAGTACTGGTACACTAATTTTTTAAAAAATCATTAGATGAGAAACTTTAACAATCAAAGAAGAACTGATAAAAATAAAAAGAGATTTCATATAAAATGAACTGAAAGAACTAAAGAACACAATAGCAAGATATAGCAGTAGAAGTGCATAGGTAGACAAACTTGAAGACAAAATACAAGCTAACAATGATAGGGAACTGGCAAAAAAATAAAGGCACTAAAATATAAAAGAACTAAAATTATTTAGTGGATAACATCAAGAGGCACACCTTTGAATTATGGTAATAATAGAATGAGAGGAAAATGAGAACAGGGAAGACCAAGTGTAGGGGAAGATCATAGTGAATTATTTCCCCACTTTCTGGAAGGATGCTGATGTTCAGATTCAACCGGCCCAAAAATACCAAGCAAAATAAAACAAGGCTAAGACATAAAAATGACAAAAAGAGACAGATACCTTAAAGATTTTAGGAAGAAGAGAAACCTTAAATATAATGAAAGCAATAAGAATCACAACGGGTTTCTCATACGAAATGGTAGAGAATGAAAAGAGTAGAATGAAATATCCAAATTACTTACCAATTACATACCAAAAAATCAACTTTCAACCACGAGTCCAGTATCCTGCAAAGCATTTTCAAACAAACACAATTTACTATAACTAAACAGGCTCTCAGTAAAATACTCAGGGTCATTTATATAAACCAAACAAGCAAATTGTGGAACTAACAACCTCATAGTGAAATGGCAACATAGCCCTTTATATCAATAAGTCTTCTGAATATCAATGAACAAAACTCTCCCTTCCAAATACGTAGTGGTGGATAGTATTCCATTGTGTAGATATGTCATAATTTCTTTACCAATCATCTATTCTCGAGCACAATGCATATATATATGTATATATGTATATATACATATATATAGAGAGAGAGAGAAAGAGAGAGAAATGAGAAGTGTCCACCAGTGAGAAGGCTAGGGTAAGGATGGCAGGAAGGAAACTGGGGACATTCGTGGTGGGAAATGTACACTGGTGGAGAGATTGGTGTTGGAACTCTTCATGACTAAAACCTGACCATGGTCAGCTATATAACTGTGTATCTCATGGTGACTCAATAAAAAAATTTAAAAATACATAAAGTGGTGTAACGGATCAGGAAACAAAAACTCATGCATTTTTATGCTTACAGAAAACACATCTAAAATCAAGGATAGACAAAAGCTCAGAGTGGAAGGATTGAAAACAATCCTACAAGTAAACAGAAAAAATGCTGGGACAACCATACTTGTATCAGACCAAACAGCATTCAATTTATAAAAAGAAATTAATGATAGAGATGAATACTTCCTCTTATTGGTTAAGGCAATAATAGATCAAGAAATGCTAGCTAAAATTAACATATATGCACCAAAATAGGATTTACTAAGTTTATATGGCTTATCCTCAAGAACCTAAAGATATACTTGGATGAAAACACAATAGTAATGCGGACTTCAACACTCCACTTTCACCATGGGAGAGATCAACTTGACATAATATCAATAAAGAATAAAAGGACTAAATTAAGAATTAGGAGAGCAGGAACTAGTAGATATACATGGTGGCTTAATTCTCAAAAAACCTACTACACATTTTTCTCTAGTGCACATTTAACATTTTCTAAGATATTTCACATATTAGGGCATAAGACAAAACTACATAAATTCACAAACATGAAAATGATACCAAGTAATCTGTCAGAATAAAATGCCAAAGAGATATAAATAAATCATAAAAAGAAGCTGTGGTAAAACTCTAACACCTGGTCACTGAATAACATGCTACTAAATAACTGCTGGGTCAGAGGGAAAATTAAGGAAGAGATAAAAATTTTCCTGACACTTCTGACCATGAGCAGCTTTGTAGCTTTGCATCTCATGACGATTCAATAAAAAAATTTCCTTGGCACCAATGATAATAAAAAAGAAAGCCAAGTTAGCATAACCTATGGAACATTATGAAAGGTTTTCTTGGAGGGAAACTCATAGCAATACAGGCCTACATTAGGACGAAAGGAAAAGATAAAACATCTCAAGCATCTGAAGAACCAAGAACAAATACATTCCAAAGATCACCAGTCAGAAGGAAATAACTTAAAAACAGAATAGAAATCAATGATATAATAAGAAACAGGAGCTGGAGCGATAACACAGCAGGTAGGGCATTTGCCTTGCACGCAGCGGCCTGGGTTCGATCCTCGGCATCTCATATGGTCCCCTGAGCACTGTCAGGAGTAATTCCTGAGTTAAGAGCCAGGAGTAACCCCTGAACAACGCTCGGTGTGAAGCAAAAAGCAAAAAAAAAAGTAAGAAACAATACAAAAGTATCAATAAAATCAAAAGTTGGTTCTTCAAAATAATGAATAAGATAGACAAAGCCATGTCTAAACTCAGAAGGATAAAAAGCAAAATTACTCTTATAAATAGGACCAGAAATAAAAGGGGATAAATTACGGCAGAACCTACAGATTTCCAAGACATCATGAGATCTTTCTATGAACAGCTCTACTCAGTTCAGTTGTAGATCCTTGAAGAAATTGACACATTTTCAGAAACATTAAATCTCCGAAAACTGAATGAAGTGGAAATAGAAAACATAAAAAGGCCACTCATAAGCAAGAAATTTGAAACAGTAATCACGAATCTCCCAAAACGTCAAGTCCTAGTCCAGACAATTTTACTGGTTAGTTTTATCAGACCTTCAAAGAAGACTTACTGCAGTTGATAGTTTAGATCTTCTAAAACATTGAAGAAACATGAACCCTTCCTAACGTCATCTATGAAGCTAACATTACACTGATACACAAAGCAGAGACATTACTAAAAAAAGAAAAGTTTACATCAATCTCCTTGATGAACATCAATGCAATAATCCTCAACAAAATCTTAGCAAAACAAATCTAACAGCATATCAAAATTATCATACACCATGATCAAGTGAGATTTATACAAGGCATGCAAGGATGGTTTATAAATGAAAATCACTAAAAATAATACCACTTCAATATAAAGAAAGATAAAATCAAAAGTTTGTCTTACAATTGATGCAGAGAAAGCTTTTGTCAAGTTCTGACATCCAGTAATGGAAACAACACTTAAAAAATATGAGTGAAAGAAACCTTTTTTAAGTGGGTTATCTGTAGCAATTGGATAGCAAATCACTGTCACTATCACTATCACCCCTGTGATCATCAATTTGTTCGAGCGGGCCCACTAATGTCTTCATTCATCCTAGTCCTGACATTTTAGCAACTTTTCTTTACTTGTCCTTCCCAACAGTGCCACATTAGAGGCTCTTTCAGGGTCAGGAGAATGAGACCCATCATTGTTACTGTATTTGGCATATGAATATGCCACGGGGAGCTTGCGAGTCTCTCCTGTACATGCAGGAAAACTCTTGGTAGCTTGCCATGTTCTCTGAGAGGGAGAGCTACAAGATGTCGTGCACAGCTGAGTGCTTCCAGAAGCTTGGTTTTGTAGTCTCTGGATGTTGGCTGTTGATGGGATTACATGGCCCCGGGGGCAGTTTCTGGGTGTGATTGCCTAGCTAGTGGAAAATGGCGGATCTGGATGGAAAAGGCCCAGTCCCGATCCGAACAGGCTGGGAGATCTCAGCCCTGGGTCCCGCACATCTGGGTTCCTCTGTTGGTTCCTTCAGGCATGAAACTCATCCGAACGTGTGGAGGGGGCCTATTTGCATAGAAAATATTATTCTTAATGGTGAACAACTAAACGATTCCTACTGAGATCAGGTACAAGGAAAGGAATCCCCCTGTGTTCTCTCTTGCTCAACATTAATTAGAAATCCTAGCATAACAATCAGGCAAAGAAAGGGTCAAATGGGTCAAATATAGAAAAGAAGATGTAAAATTATCCAAATTATCTCTATTTGAAGATGACATGAGATTACACATAGAAGACTCAAGAAAGCCCACAAAAACCTTCAGAAATATATTAATACAGCAAAGTTGCAGGCTACAAACTCAACATACAAAGATCAGTCATATTATTATAAACAAATAATAAATCAGAGGAGAAAGATCAAAGAATCTCATTCAAAACACTGTCCAAGAACATCAAGTATATAGAAATCAATATAACAAAGAAGGTTGGAGATATGTACCATAAAAAATTTCAAAAACACTTAAGAAATTACTAAAATAATATCTCAGAATCTGTAAAATATTTCATTATTTTGTATTCTAAGTATCACTATTGTCAAAATTATTACTTACCTAAACTTACCTAAACAGATTTAATGCAATCCCCTCTCAAATTCAGAAGACATTTTACAAGGACTTAGAACAGTCCATAATAAAGTTTCTATGGAATCATAAAAATCCAGGAAAAGACCAAATCATACTGAAAAGTTAGAAAATGGGCTGTATCTGATTGCTTATCTTGAAACTAATCTATAAAACCTTAGTGATCAAAACAGCATGACATTAGAATAAGAATAGACTCATGGGCCAAAGGTTCAAAATACACAAGAACAAACCCGCATATATATGGTCAGTTAATTTTGACAAAGTTGTTGAAGGCATGAAATGGAGTAAATATAGCCTCTTCAACAAACTATTTTGGCAAAACCGGATAAAAATGTGCAAAAAAATAAAACTAGATACAGTGTCTCACACCTTACATAAAAATTAATTTAAAGTGGATCCAAAACCTTGAGAACCTACTGGAATAAACAAAAAGCATAAAATGAAAATATAGGCAGAATGCTCCAATATCTGGATCTGAAAAGGATTTTCAATGCTACAACAGAATAGAGAATAAGCAAGTGGGACTATGTAAAATCAAAGAGTTTCTATACAGTAAACGAAACTATGACAGTTAACAAATGGGAGAAAATATTACCTAAAACCTAGCAAATTTTCTTTTGTGCATATATCCCCAGGATAAAATAAAATAATACATAGCTACTATTTATGATAATGTTCTTATATGCATTATTACAACCCTGTATTTTCAGTAAAATGCCCAATAAATGTATTTTCATATCACAAAAAATAAAATAATGCACTCAAAAGGATATATGCACACCATTTTTCACTGCAGTACTCAGTACAGTATTTCAGCACAGTATTTCAAATTTGGAATCAACCTAGAGGTGCAATGACTGATAAGTGGATCATGAAGATGTACTATTGGATAGTATGCACCAGAGTTAGCAGCTCATACAATTTGCTGCAACTGTATGAAACTGGAATATATCATGTTAAATGAAGTAAGCCAGAAGAAGGACAAACACAGAATGATATCACTTTTATTCAGTATGCAATGGTTTAAAGGAGGCAATGCTTAGATCACCCTCAGTGCCAGAGTATAGGGAGGAGAAGGGAATAGAGTGAAGTGGAAAGGGAGAAGAAACAGATGAGAAGGAAGTATGGGTTCAATTACATTAATATGTTAAATAATGATAAAATGTGCTTGTCAAGACAGATGTCTGGGTCTCAGGTTTGACTGGAGCATAGTAGAGGGAATATGGGAACACTGGTGGATGGAAAGAAGTTGATACTAATGGCTGGATTGATGATGGGACATTTTATGCCCCCCCAAAAAAACAATGAATAATTATTCATTTGTGGTGCTTTAATAGAATACCTTTTTGAAAAGAAAATAATATCAATGAAGAATATTTTTACTTCATATGTCAAGAAATACCCAAGACTACAACTGATGTGATAAGCTAGAGGTAGCCACAATGCAATCTCCTTGACCTGTAATGAGGAGTCCATTTCATTCCCACCAAGATATGGAGAGATTGTTCTTCACTTCTGTTGTCACTGAAACTAGGGCAGTAGCAGTGAATCCTCTACTTTTCATAGTGAAGACTTTTCTGGTTTCTCCTTGAGTCAGCCTGCTCTTAGGGTTTACCTGAGGTTTGCAGGGCATTAGTGACAGTGTATAGTATGAAATCAGCCTGTTATTGTAACTTAAAGCCACCCCTTTGAATTTAATTTTTTTAAAGAGGATTTGAGTTTCCATATGTTTCAATGAAAATTTCTCTCTGTATTGGGGTAGATGCAGGAAAATTAACACATGACTGTGAGGTATGAAAATACTAAGAGGTGACAAAAAGAAAATAGTGCGTATTTCAATTCTACTTATAAGATACAATTTACTATGTTTCTGTGGGTCAAAGTTATGTTTTTTCTCAATAGTTCATTCAGTCACATGAACAAATAACTCAATATACTGCAAACTTTCAGTGTCCATTTTTTTCTCTAATTTTATCTTTACTCCCATCACAATCTATGCTCTGCAATATCTGTCAAAGTGTTTTTTCTACACACTTCTCTGAATGCACACACTAGAAAGGATTTATAAATGGAAAATGCTTTAGAATTCTCACAATTAAAGGGTTTATGACACATGATTGACCAAAATTTGTTCAGTTTTATGACATAAAGTTTCCCAAAATACTACAAATTGACTAGAACATAATAACAGAATCTGTCTTCAAGAGTTCTACATAATCTTAGAATATCCATACTACTATTTATATATATTTTAAGAAACTCAACATTTTCCATTAGGTGGTAGGATTTCCCATGGAAAAAATTGTGTTCCCACGTATCTATCATAATTTATATATAAATATTTCTCTTTTTATAAAGATAAAATATATTATTAAATTTGTAGAAAATTCCCTAAGACATCCCATATGTAATTTCCTTTAGTAAATTAACATTTTATTCTTCAAAATATTGTATTGAGAATGTGGATACAATTATATTAATAATAACTTATCATGCACATAATTCCAACACCACACCTATCTCTGATGTATCCCTTTTTCCTCCCAAGTACTCCAATACTCTTCCATTTCTATCCTCCTCAACTTAATTTTATGGATCAGTTTTACCAATGTATTGCCTTTGGACCTTTGTTACTACCTTGCTGTTTATCTTTAAGTCCTACGTATGACAGCGATCATTCAGTATTTATCCCTTCTCTTCTGACTGACTTCACTCAGCATGGTATCCACTACTTCCGTCCATGTTGCTAAAAAAATAATGATTTTGCTCTTTCTTAGAACTGCATAATATTCAGTTGGGAATTTAGGTTTTATCCATGTCTTGGCAATTGCGCTAAGTGTGACGATGAACATAGGTGCACATATATGCTTTTGAATTGATGCATTTTGACTTGGGAATAGATGCCAAGAAGTATAATAACTAGATCATATGTTAGTTTTATTCTTCTATTTTTGATAGATAGCCATATGCTGGTCTGGAGCGATAGCACAGTGGTAGGGCATTCGCCTTTCACGCGGCCAACCCAGGTTCGATTCCTCTGCCCCTCTGGGAGAGCCCAGCAAGCTACCAAGATTATTGCACCTGCATGACAGAGTACATGACACAACAGAACGCACGACACAGCACAGCCTGGCAAGCTACCCGTGGCGTATTGGATATGCCAAAAACAGTAACAATAAGTCTCACAATGACAGACATTACTGGTGCCCGCTCAAACAAATCGATGAGCAACGGGATGACAGTGACAGTGACAGCTATATGCCATTCCATAAGGACTAAACCACATGACATTTCGACCAACAGTGGAGGTTTCTTTCTCACCAAAACCTCGCCAACACTTTTTGATATGTGTCATTCACAAGGGCATGGACTTTCTCATGGATATTTTGATTTTTATTTTCCTAAACCATGTATGAAGATGAGCTCATTTAAATTTGCCTCTCAGCTGTCCATATGTCTTCTTTGGGGAAGTGTCTAGTCATCTCCCCCCCCACACCCATATATGGATGGTGTGGTTGGATTTATAGTTGTTAAGATTTGTTAGTACTTTCTAGATCTTGGATATCAACTCTTTACTCATGCATAGTGTGCAAATGTTTTCTGCCATTCAGTACCAAGTGTCTTTTAAATAAAGCTTTGATTTCTTTTGATGTGCAAAATATTTTTAATTTTATGTAGTCCCATGTGTTTATTTTCTGTTGTTGTCATTTTTGCTACTGTAGTCACATTGTTGAAATTTCCTCTGCTGTCCATTTCCTGGAGATTTCTGCTGATGTGTCTTGCAATGGCTTTAATGGATCCTGATCTAATCTCTATATCTTTAATTTACTTAGTTTCATACATGGTAATCAATAGTAAGCTCTTAACATTGTAATGTTGAGTACTATTTTACGCTTTTTAGTTCAACTACAGTAAAATTTTTCCCATTGATTTCTTTTTACATTTGTCATATAATTCCCTTTTTTAAGTGAATTTTAGTAGGATTGTTGCTTTAAAATCTTCTTCTGAAGATGGGTGTTATCACCTTTCCCAACTAGAATCTCAATAAAAAGCAGTAGTAATTAAAACAGCATGATATCGGCTAGAAACAGACCTGCAGACCAGTGGAACAGAGTTTAAAATCCTGTCACAGACCCCAAAATATATGACTACTTAATCTTTGACAAAGGAGCAAGAAATGTGAAATGGAACACAGAAGTCATCTTTAAAAAGTGGTGCTGGGAAAACTGGATAGCAAAACAATGAACTCTGACCTCTGTCTAATGCCAGGCATAAAAGTCAGACCAAGTGGATTAAACAACTCAATATCAGACATGAATCTATAAGGTACATAAAGGAAAATATAGGCAAAACTCTCCATGACATTGAAGCTAGAAGCATCTTTTTTTATTTTTATTTATTTATTTATTTATTTTTAATTTATTTATTTTTAATTAGAGAATCACCGTGAGGGTACAGTTACAGATTTATACACTTTTGTGCTTATACTTCCCTCATACAAAGTTTGGGAACCCATCCCTTCACCAGTGCCCATTCTCCACCACCCGTAAACCCAGTGTCCCTCCCACCCTCCCCAATCCCATCTCCCCACCACCCCACCCTGCCACTGTGGCAAGGCATTCCCTTCTGTTTTCTCTCTCTAATTAGCTGTTGTGGTTTGCAATAAAGGTGTTGAGTGGCCGCTGTGCTCAGTCTCTAGCCCTCATTCAGCCCGCAACTCCCTTCCCCCACATGGCCTTCGACTACAATGTAGTTGGTGATCGCTTCTCTGAGTTGACCTTTCCCCGGAACGTGAGGCCAGCCTCGAAGCCATGGAGTCAACCTCCTGGTACTTATTTCTACAGTTCTTGGGTGTTAGTCTCCCACTCTGTTATTCTATATACCATAGATGAGTGCAATCTTTCTATGTCTGTCTCTCTCTTTCTGACTCATTTCACTCAGCATGAAACTTTTCATGCCCATCCACTTAACTACAAAATTCTTGACCTCCTTTTTTCTAACAGCTGCATAGTATTCCATTGTATAGATGTACCAAAGTTTCCTCAACCAGTCATCCGTTCTGGGGCATTCGGGTTTTTTCCAGATTCTGGCTATTGTAAACAGTGCTGCGATGAACATACATGTGCAGATGTTGTTTCGATTGTACTTTTTTGCCTCTCTGGGATATATTCCCAGCAGTGGTATTGCTGGGTCAAATGGGAATTCAATATCTAATTTTTTGAGAGTCGTCCAAATTGTTTTCCAGAAGGGCTGAACCAGTCGGCATTCCCACCAGCAGTGAAGAAGGGTCCCTTTCTCCCCACATCCTCTCCAACAGCGGTTGCTTTTGTTCTTTTGGATGTGTGCTAGTCTCTGTGGTGTGAGGTGGTATCTCATGGTTGTTTTGATCTGCATCTCTCTGATGAGAAGCATCTTTAAGGATGAAACAACACTGACCATGCAAGTGGAAGCAAACATAAACAAATGGGACTACATCAAAGTAAGAAGCTTCTGCACTGCAAAATAAACAGTGACCAAAATACAGAAGGAGCCCACAGAATGGGAAAGAATATTTACCCAATACCCATCTGATAAGGGATTAATATCCAGGATATACAAGACACTAGTAGAATCGCACAAGAAAAAAACCTCCAACCCCATCCAAAAAATGGGGAGAAGAAATGAACAGAAGTTTCCTCAAAAAAGAAATCCAAAGGGCCAAAAGGCACATGAAAAAATGCTCCACATAGCTAGCAATCAGGGAGATGCAAATCAAAACAACCATGAGATATCATCTCACACCACAGAGACTGGAACACATTCAAAAGAACAAAAGCAAGCAGTGCTGGCATGGATCTGGGGAAAAAGAGATGCTCTTTCACTGTTGGTGGGAATGCCAACTTGTCCAGCCTTTCTGGAAAACAATATGTACAGTCCTTCAAAAATTAGAAATTGAGCTTCCATATGACCCTGCAATACCACTCCTGGGAATATATCCCGAGGATGCAAAAAAGCACAATAGAAAGGACATCTGTACCTATACGTTCATTGCAGCACTGTTCACAATAGCCAAAACCTGGAAACAACCCAAGTGCCCTAGAACAGATGACTAATTTTTTTTTAAGTTTTGCCAAATCTATTTATTTATTTATTTATTATATTTATTTTTTTACAGTTACAGATTTATACATTTTTGTGCTCATGTTTCTCCCTTACAAAGTTTGATAACCCATCCCTTCACCAGTGCCCATTCTCCACCACCAGTAAACCCAACATCCCTCCCCCCCTCCCCAGTCCCGTCTCCCCCCACCCCACACTGCCACTATGGCAGGGTATTCCCTTTGTAGAACAGATGACTGATGAAAGAAACTTTGGTAGATCTATACAATGGAATACTATGCAGCTGTTAGGAGAGATGGAGTCATGAAATTTGCTTATAAATGGATAGATATGGAGAGTATGATACTAAGTGAAATGAGTGAGAAAGAGAGGGACAGACATAGAAGTACTGCAATCATTTGTGGAGTATAGAATAACATCACATGAGGCTGACACTCAAGTACAGAGATACAAGGGCCAGGATTGCCCCATAGCTGGAAGCCTTCTTCATGAGTGTAGGGGAGAAGGCATATGGAATAGGAAGGGATCACTAAGAAAATGATGGCTGGAGGAATCAGTTGGGATGGGAGATGTGTGCCAAAATTAAATAATGGACCAAACACGATAATATCTCTGTACCTGTCTTTCAAGCCATAATGCCCAAAAGTATATATAGAGAGTATGGGGAATGCTGCCATGGAGGTAGGTGGCAGTTGGGAAAGGGAGGGTATACCGGGGATATAGGTGGTGGGGAATGTGCACTGGTGGAGGGATAGGTGTTTGATCATTGTGTGACTATAACCCAAACATGAAATCTTGTAACTTTCTCATGGTGGTTCAATGAAATTTAAAAAAAATAATAAAGTTGGTTTTGAATTTAGAAAAAAATCCTCTTCTGAGAGTTATAAAGCCTTAACATGCTTGATGTCCTCCCAGGTTTTTGGAAGAATAGAATCCACCAATATTCCATCATTGTTGGTGAATTCTACTATCCCTTCACTATGCACAGTGCTATGTGCAGACTCAGGGCAAGGCTATTTTGGTAAGCCTAAACAGAGATCTGGGGTTCACAATAGCAAATTCTAGATATGGTTTTGTACAGTATATGATATTAAAGGTAATTTTAGTGCTTGCTCATTTCATTGAGGAAGTTATTAATAAACAATGTAATTTAAGATTGTTATATACTAGAATAAATATCCCTTTCAATTGCAATTAAAACCTCATGTGAAAAGATCTAGATAATTCCAGGGGGCTGACAATGCTAAAGCTTTTGTCTATTGATTCAGGTTTTGAGACTAAGCCCATTTATTTAACTGGCAATAGGAAAAACAAATATATTTATTCAACACCACAATTTCCTTTTTAATTTTTATTTTATTTTATTTTATTTTTTGCTTTTTGGGTCACACCTGGCAATGCACAGGGGTTACTACTGGCTCTGCACTCAGGAATTACCCCTGGCCGTGCTCAGGGGACCATATGGGATGCTGGGATTTGAACCCGGGTCGGCCGCGTGCAAGGCAAACGCCCTACCCACTGTGCTATCTCTCCAGCCCCAACAATTTCCTTTTTTAAAATGGAGATCACAAAAGATAGTTTGGAGGTAAGGGTAGGTATAGGTGAAAGAGGACATGGATGCAGACTTATATATATATATATATATATATATATATATATATATTCTTATTTTCAGCTCTTTATGTAGTAAAATTGACTCAATCCATTTGTTATTTTTTCAGATCACAGTCTTGAAATTAGGTTTGTTTAGGAACTAAAAAAGTCCATAGGAGTCATTAAAATCTTAGAGATATTTTTGGTATTACTGCACATTACTTGTGCATGCAATGTCATAATCTTTGCTTATACATGAGTTTATTTCTTAAAAAAGTCCCAGAGGCCTGCCAAAAATATTTTTACATTGCTTATTTTCAGTTTTCTTCAATCAACTTAATGTTTTCCCAGTAACAAATTTATACTGGCAGCTCTCTAATTTTTTATATGTGTTAAGCCAATATAGAAAACCCTGATATTAACTGTGAGTCAAACAAGCTAATAAAAACTTTTTGGACATAAAAAAGGAAAAAAATAGTTCACTCATAGTCCAAGACAAAGAAAAGATAGTTGATTTTTTTTAACCTAGCCTTGTCTCTCTCTGAGTCAAAAATTATAGTTGTGCCTGCCAACATTTGCAATTTTTGGAGTTTAAGATTCCTTCTTTCTTTTTATTTTTTGTTTTGTTTGAACCACCCCTGACGATTCTCAGAGCTTACTCTTAGCTCTGCTCTCATGGTTCACTCCTGACGGTGATTGGGAGAGCATATGGGATGACGGGGTTCAAACCTGCACCTTACTTACTGTGTTAAATTCCTGACCTCAAGATTAATTTATTTCTTTTTCTTTAAATTCAGAAAAGACTATACTTTAAGAAAAGGGTCTGGAAGGCAGGGAAGTTTCCAGATTATTGGAGAATACACCTCAAGAAGGATTCCCGCATGAAGTTTTTGGTTTTTTTTTTTTATTAAAGAGCCACGATTTACAAAGCCATTGATAATTGCTTTTCAGACATACAATAATTCAACAACAATCTCTCCACCAGTGTCAACTTGCCTCCACCAGTATTCTCAGATTCCTCCCCCATCCCAAGCCGCACTCCCTCCCCACCTATCAATTTGATCAGCAAATGACAAAGTTTCAGTGGTTGCTGCTTAGATTTTAATTTTGTTGAATCTGTATTTTGGATATATGGCTATACTCCTAACTCATATCACTGATATAACTGATGCCTTGTAGTCAATTGCTTCTTGTTCTCTTCTTCCCCCTTGATTTCTTTCCTTCTCTTTCTGTCTCTTCTATAAATGCTGGGGTTTAGAATAATTTAAGCATCTCTGTTTTATTATAATATATTTCCTTCTCCAGTAGTCTATATTTCACAGATTAGTGAGGTCATCCTGTGTTTGTCTTCCTTCTTCTAGCTTACTTCACTTAACATGATACTTTCCAGTTTCAATCATGTTGCAGAAAAATGCATGATTTCATCCTTCCTTGCAAGTGCATAGTATTCCATTTTGTATATCTACATCATATCTTCATATTTCATTCATCTGTGGTTGGGAACCTAGGTTGATTCTATATCTTAGCTATTATACTGAGTGCAGTAATAAATATATTGTACTGAGTGCAATAAAAAATAATGGTGTGCATATGTCATTTTGAGAGAATATCTTTATTTCCTGAGGGTAGATGTTTAAAAGTGGAATTTCTGGAACATAAGGCACTTAAAGTCTAAGTTTACTGAGAATTCTCCATACTGTTTTCCACAGGGTTTGCACCAGAAAACATTCCCACAAGCAGTGAACAAATGTTCCTTTTTCACCATATCCCATCAACACAAATGGTTTCTACTATTTTGATATATGCTATCTAACTGGCCAGAACCCAGCCACAGCTGTGCTCAAGGCCACTCTCCACAAGCTTGGATGAGCCTCACACATGAAGGAACCGGAAGAGGAACCCAGGCATGCGGGACCCGGGGATGAGATCTTCAAGACTGTTCGGATTGAGACTGGGTCTTCTCCACCTAGACCCCCTATTTTCCAGTAACTTGGAAGTCACACCAATAAACTGCTCCCAGCGCCATGTAACCCCATCAACGGCCAAGATCCAGGACTATATAAAACAAAGCTCCTGGAAGAGAGTGACACAGAATCTCCTAACCCCACGCCAGGCTTTCTCCACCAGGGCCCCTGGGAGGGGGGTGGGTTGAGTTTCCCTCCCCACCCAAGCAGAGCACCAGCAGCTGAAAACCTCCAGAACCCAGCCACAGCCACGCTCAAGGCCACTCTCCACACTCGAATGAGCCTCACGCATGAAGGAACTGGCAGAGGAACCCAGGCATGTGGGACCCAAGACTGAGATCTCTAAGCCTGCTTGGATCGGGACTGCGCCTCCTCTACCCAGACCCACCATTTTCCAGTAGCTTGGCAATCACACCCACAAACTGCACCCAGCACCATGTAATCCCATTAACGGCCAAGATCTAGAGACTATATAAAACAAAGGTCCTGGAAGCATATGGCTGCTTTGCCTCTTATAGTCTAGCCCACTGATGTGCCTAAAGCAGCACACATATGTTGGGTTTTAACATACTTGCTTTTATTCTCTGATACACATTCTCCATCCCTCTCAGAGAGACCGGCAAGCTGCCGAGAGAATCCCACCCGCACAGAAGAAACTGGAAAGGTCCCCGTGGCATATTTGATATGCCAAATACAGTAACAATAACAGGTCTCATTCCCCTGATCCTGAAAGAGCCTCCAATTATTGGGAAATATGAGTAAGGACATGCTGCTAAATTCTCAGGGCTGGGACGAATGGAGACGTTACTGGTGCCCACTCGAACAAATTGATGAGCAACAGGATCACAGTGATCTAACTGGCATGAAAAGGTATCTCATTGTCATCTTGATTTGTATTTCTCTAATGATAAGTGTTGCTGAGCATATTTTATCATGAGCCTACTGGCCATCTGCTTATCTTCCTCTGAGAAATGTCTACGTAATTCCTCTTCCCATTTCTTAATAAAGTTTTTGAATTTCTTTTTATTGACCCTTGTGAGTATTTTATATATCCTAGTTATCAAACATTTATCTGAAGTGTTGAGTGTAAACATTTTCCCCAATCAGTTAGCTGTCTTGCAGTTTTAGCTTCTGATTTATTTTTTTTCATTTTGCCTTGGAGAAGGTCTTTAACTTTATGTAGTCCCATTTATTTAGTTTTGATTTTGGTGCCTTTGCCAATGGTATCAGATCACTGAAAGCACCTATGAGCTCCAATATCTCAAGTATTATGCCAATATTTTTCTCGACATACTTTATAGTTTCTGGTTGGATCACAAAGTCTGTAATCCACTTTGAATAGACTTTTATTTTATGTGTAATATAAATGATCCAGTTTTATTTTCCTTCATATAGTTTCCAATTTTCCAAGCACCAATTGTTGAAGAGGCTGTCTTTACTCCATTTCATGTTCTCAGTACTTTTATCAAAAAATTAACTGCCCACATCTATGGTATTTTGTCATAGGGTATTCAAATCTGACCCATTGTTCGAAGGGCTATTATTTTTCTAGTACCATGCAGTTTTGAACACTATAGCTTTATAATATATTTCCAAATTAGATAATAAAATACCTCCAATTTCTTATTTTTATTATGGTTCTGGCTATTTGTTGACCCTGAGATTTATTCTTATAAGTATAATACCAAAGATAGAACCTGGAATGCCCTTCTTTATAATTTATAATAACTGAAAAAAATCATAACAGCACTCTAAAACCTTGGGTTCACAAGCAAACTTTAAAAATATAAATGGAAAACACATAACATAAATGAAATAAGACATAAAAGAAGATAATAATCTTGTCTTCAAAATGAAACCAAGGGAAATGCATATCCAGTAAAGAATTTTACCTGGTACTCCACTGTCCTGAGGATCTTTAGAAGCAATTCCTTTGACTCTCCTTTCTGAGAACCTACTATAGCAAACTTTCCCTATAAATGGAATCAAAGGACAACTCTGCTGACCATTCTCAAATGTATGGGAAATCATGTGGTGTGTAGAAAAACTCACCCGAATCCTCTGTTTAAATTTTTAAATATACTAATCTCCCATATCCACTCAGACTTGTGGAAGAGCCTTCTTAGAACTACCGATGTATAAAATTCTTTTTGCTATACAACTAGTACATCATCCGTTTAATGTTTCCACACCCCCATTTCCTAAGTCTATAGAAACAACTCAGATTGTACTAGCTACTTAAATGATGCATTATAAACACGTTTCTACCTCAGACTCTAGTCAGGGTTTAAACTTCTGGTACTCTCACAGGTTAGGAAATCTTTTTCAGATCACAATGTTTCTAGACTTTTTTTCTTTATCTAGAGTGATAGCATGTTCCCTGTAGTTAACAGAGTAATAAGCATGGAAGTGGCTGATAGAGGAATAGCACCTTTGAAAAAATTAGATTTAAAAAAATGAGATTGAAATATATGATTTGAGATTTCTTTTTCTGGGAAACATCTATTCTGACATGTTATTTGCTAAATCAGACCAGACTTTTGATGGATTATTATGTGCCCTAATTTGCTAATGTGAACTGAATGGACATCCTACAAATGTCATTAGCATGAGCACATTTTGTAAACCCATATAAGGACAAGTGCAATATGGTTATTCCACTATAACCAAGTGTCTTTATTTGCATACATATCCAAATTGGTTGCGCCAGTGAGATGACCTCAGAGACTATAATCAACCAGATAATAGAAACAACAAATGAGTGGATATATAGACTCAGGTGACTGAATTGAGTAGGAATGCTGCTGCCTTACATTAGGGAAGAAAGAAAAAAAGGAAGAGAGCTGTTATATGTGGACAAGGGATAGAAAAAGTGGTGAGTGGTGAATAGAGAACAGACTGGTAAGGTGGAGAAGAAAAGACAGACAGTGTCTAGGTAGCTGTTCAGGATATGAACATATGTAAGTTCATATTTCTGTTGCTACTGCCGCCTGTAGAAATATACTGACAGGAGCTTTTAAATCAAGAACTGTTAAACAAGATGTGACAGAAATAATTTGCCATGGTCAGTGAACCAATCTTCACACCATCCACAAGATCTCAGAGCAGGTACAACTTGTTGTAACAATAGTAGACAGATGAAAATTGTGAAAATTTGGGGCCAGAGAGCTAGCTAACAGGTTGGAGTTCATTCTCTGCATGCTGGAGACCTAAGTTTGATCCCTTGTCCTTAATGGTCCCCAAGGAACTACAGGGAGCAACTCTTGAACACTGCTAAGACTAGACCCTGAATTTCTCTAGGTGTGGCCTAAACAGCCACCTCAAAATAAGTAGAGACAACCGAATAAGTTAGCTGTTCAATAACTTAGGAAACTGGTTCTTTTTAATTTATATAATTATTTTCTGGTATAGAAACACTAGAATTCATCTGGAGAAAAGAAGCAGTTCAAGAACTGTAAACATATCTCCTTCTTGTGACAAAAATGTCTTGATACTTAATGGCTGATGATTTGGTGTATAGGTGATCTAGAGCTCTGTGTTGGGTAGTAAATCAAGAAGTGTTTTAACAGAAGCCCCTGAACACTGCTAAATTGGTTCAGTACTCCTTGGACTCCTCAAAAAAAATTTATACAGAAAAGAAATCAGACTGATTTTCCCCTCTTGATAGGCTCATTTGTGAAGCCATATTGATTATATTACATAATTAGTTAATTCCACTATTTTTTGTTGTTAAG